>NC_069381.1:35027647-35336617 GCF_027475565.1 Acinonyx jubatus | reverse complement strand
CAGCAGGGATGCCAGAGCGCAGAGCTGGAAGGAGTCTTTGTCCTTGACAGCACTCAGTCTGCCAACCCCAGAGGCCACCCTAATGCTGAACTTCCTCAAACAAGGGAAATTTTAAATATTGTCACTGCTGATACCATTTAGAGTGAGCTTTCTGATATTTGTAGCAGAAAGCATTCTTAGCAATACAACCAGGGAAGCATTATGGCTTTTGTGGTCCCCTTCCTACGGAACAATTTCTTTTTAAATTATTTTTTATGGGGTGCCTGGGTGGCTCAGTTGGTTGAGCGTCCGACTTCGGCTCAGGTCATGATCTCACAGTCTGTGAGTTCGAGCCCCGCATTGGGCTCTGTGCTGATGGCTCAGAGCCTGGAGCCTGCTTCCAATTCTGTATCTCCCTCTCTCTCTGCCCCTTCCCTGCTCATGCTCTGTCTCTCTCTGTCTCAAAAATAAATAAAAACATTAAGAAAAAAAATTAAAAATAAATAAATAAATTATTTTTTATGATTGCATTGGCATAAAGATGCATATATTAATATTGTACATTAAAACCTCTCTTTTAAAGTTTATTTATTTTGAGAGGGGGAGGGACAGAGAGAGAGGGAGAAAGAGAATCCCAAGCAGGTTCCACATAGTGCAGAGCCTGATGTGGGGCTCAAAGCCAGGAACTGAGAGATCATGATGAGCCCAAGTCAGACGTTTAACTGACTGAGCCACCCAGGTGCCTCTAAAACGTCTTTGATTTAAAAGTTTGTTTTTACTTCCGATTTAAAGAAGAGTAAAGCATTTTTTTGTGTGTGGGTTTCTAGAAATATTGGGGAACTAATGTGCCTAGTTGGCCCTGGATACAACTCCCCAGTATCCATCTCTAGTCCATACTTCCCTTCTGACCTTCAAACCTTCGCATCTACATACTTATTTGATAGTTCCATGTGGGTGTCTTACCTTAAGTTTAACATGCCTATGTTAAATTATGTGTCTGAACACATAATTTTGCACACACCTTCTCTTTGTCCAGTGTCCCCTATCTGAAGAAACTATGCAACACCCAGCTAGTGGCACCAGTCAGAAACCTGGGACCTCAACTTCTCTCACCCCATGCCCAATCCATCACCAAATGCTGTCAATTTTCCTTCTTAAATGGCTCTTAAAAGCATTTACTTGCTTCCACTTCCACTCCTATCTCCACTGCTATTGTCCTAATCCGTGTTCCCAGCATCTCTTGCCTAGATTACTGCCATGGACCCTAATGGTCTCCCTATATCTCATTCTCCCTCTCATTTTTTATCTGCACTGCTCTCAGAAAGATCTTTTTGGGGCTCTTGGGTGGCTCAGTCGATTAAGCGTCTGATGTCCGTTCAGGTCATGATCTCAGAGTTCATGGGTTCCAGCCTCATGTCGGGGTCTGTTCTAACAGCTCAGAGCCTGGATCCTGCTTCTGATTCTGTGTCTCCCTCTTTCTCTGCCCCTCCCCCATCACGCTCTGTCTCTCTCTTTCTCAAACAAATAAACATTAAAAAAAAAAAAAAGGTCTTTTCCTTTTTTTAAAATTTTATTTATTTATTTTTAAAATTTTTTTGAGAGAAAGAGCATGAATGAGGGAAGGGCAGAGAGAGAGGGAGACACAGAATCCGAAGCAGGCTCCAGGCTCTAAACTGTCTGTACACAGCCCGAACTGCAAGATCATGACCTGAGCCTAAGTTGGCACTTAACTGACTGAGCCACCCAGACGCCCCAGAAACTTTTTTTCAAGCTGCAATCCTGATCCCATTATCCCCTGGTTAAAACCTAATGATGGCTTCTGTTGCTCTTGTGACAGAGACTTAAACCTTTAGTGAGACCTCGGAGGCCCTGTTTAGCCTGGCTCCTGCCTCATTTTGTTCTCTCGTACTCTGCGAATGTTCTTCCTTTAGCCCCTCAAACACAAAGGCTCTTTCCTGCCATAGGATCTTTGCACATGCTTTTTTCCATTTTCTACTCCTCCTTCAGTTTAAGTATACTTTCCTAAGGAGGTCTTCACAGACCCTTCAGTCTCCTATGGGCATTAGGCAAGTTTCTTAACTGCCTGATGCCTCTGTTTTCTCATCTGTAAGATGAAGATGATAATAATGCCAAACTCATAGGTTTGTTGTGAGGATTAAATAAAATGATGAATGGGAACCACTGTGGGGTCAGACTGGTGCATTGTTCTGCATGTACAATTGTCCTGCTCTCTGCCTGGCTTTCTAGATGTGAAAAGTAGTGGAGACGCCCTCCCCAACTCTAGGTGGGAAGCTTGGGGTAAAACAAGCCCTAAAATGTGAGGGTTTCAAGGAAGAGCATCTACACAACAGCACTCGAAAATTTCTAAGTGATTTGGAGCTCCTGGTGGTGCAGCTGGCTGAGCATCTGACTTCTGCTTAAGCCATGATCTCACAGTTCATGGGTTTGAGCCCAACTTGGACTCTCTGCTCTCAGCACAGAGCCTGCTTCAGACCCTCTGTCCCCGCCTCTTTCTGTCCCTACCCCTCTCATGCTCACTCTCTCAAAAATAAATAAAAACATTAAAAATGTTTTTTAAGGTGAATAAATTTTATAAACAAAATTTCTAAATAATTTGAATGAAACCGAGGAGCTAATTGTGCCAGGGAGTCATTGACAATGCCTGGGTTGGGCTGGAGGTACTCAGAGGAGGGAGAGATCAAAACAACCCACAAAGGTCAGGGAGAGAGGGGAGGTCAGCAGGAGCACACCACATTTCTGTCAAATTTCCAAATGGCCTGTAGCCTCTAGAACAAAAGATACTGGTTGCAATGGGGTCTGTGTATCAGGCAAACCTGGGCTTCCATCCTTACCCTGTCACTTATGGGCTGGAGGATCAGGAAAGTCACTTCACTTCCCTGTGCCTCAGTTTCCTTATCTATGAAATGGAGCTAATGAACTTACTTTGCAGGGTTTGTAGGAGGGTTAAATAGAACTTTATTAGTTTGCTCAGGCTGCCATGAAAAGTACTATACAGGCTACCTTAATTTATTGTATGTTGCTTTATTGTACTTTGCACATACTGTTCTTTACAGATTGAAGGTTTGTGTTAACCTTGTGTTGGGCAAATCTATTGGCTCCATTTTTCCAACAGCATTTGCTCACTTTGTGTCTCTGTGTCACATTTTGGTAATTCTCATAATATTTCAAACTTTTTAATTATTATTGTATTTGTTATAGTGATATATGATCACTGATTAGACTTACTGAAAGCTCAGATGATGGTTAGCATTTTTTAATAAAGTATATATATATATATATATATATATATATATATATATATAGTTTTTTAGACATAATGCTATTGTTCACTTAGTAGACTATATTATAGTGTAAACATACTTTTATATGCAGTGGGAAACCAAAAAATTCATTTGACTCTCTATATTGGAATATTCACGTTATTGCAGTAGTCTGGAACTACACCCACAATATATTTAAAATAGGCCTGTACTACAGACTAGGTAGCTTAAACAACAGAAATTTACTTTCTCACAATTCTGGAGGCTAGAAGTCTGAGATCAAGATTTCTAAGAGGTTGCTTTCTTTTAAATCCTCTCTCCTTGTTGATGGCCATCTTCTTCCAGTGTCTTCACATAGTCTTTCCTCTGTATGCGTCTGTGTCCTAACCTCTTTTTATAAGAACAACAGGAATATTGGATTAGGGCCAAGTCATAGGACTTCATTTTACCTTACTTACTTCTTCGAAGGCCCTATTTCCAAACATGGTCATATTCTGAGGTAATGGGGGATTAGGATTTCAACATATGAATTTTTGTGTCACATAATTCAGCCTATAACAGGGATATAGACATATGTCAGTAACCAGCAAACAGCAAGGACTCAGTTATGCTAATTACTTTTTTGTCTCTAATGGGAAGAGCAGACAATGGCAGTGTATTCAGAGAGTCCCAGAACTCCATAGATAAATAAAGCTTTCAGCCTTAAGGCACCTCTTGACTTTCTTAAGCACTGGGGCTTTCCTCTGCTCCTTAGGGGTGGGAATTGTGATAAATCACATCATGTCTGAAAGCAACTGAAACTCTAGGAGTTAACTTTATTTTTAGTATATTGATTTAGCTAAAAAAGTCCGAAACATTATCTGCCAATCCCAAAGTAATTCAACCCTGACAATATCTGCCTGCAGACTTTACTAAAATGGACCTATAATTGATCTCAGTAGGTAGCCCAAACTTAACCCACTGAATAATCAGTGTTAACCAAGTGTGAGTTTTTGTGTCAGATGCTGTGGAAGACACCCCCCCCCCCCCCCGCAAAAAAAAAATCCAGGACACAGTCCTTACCTCTGGACCTAGAGGTTTTCATTGGGGTGTTAGTTCTCATCAGGAAAAGATAATAGAAAGCAGCCTCTGATGTAAGCAAAGTGAAGGATCAGACAGTTTGAGATGCCTGTGAGACATCCAAGTGGAGCTGCCCAGGGGTCAGCTGGATGGACACCTGTGGAGCTTCAGAGACTGGTCTGATTTAGTGATATAGGTTTGGGAGTCACTGTAATAGAAATGAAGCTGTGGGGGAGAGTGGCATCTTGGAGGGATAGTATGGCATGTGTGGAGACAAGAGGGCCAAAACCAAGTCCAAGTTTTTTGGGAGAGAGAATCTGATTGGCCCAACTTGAGTCCAATCAGCTGAGGTTAAGGGGTCAGAGTCAAGACAGATAAACATGGCTGCCAAGCCCCAGGGTCCCAACCTTGTAGGTAGATGGGGGAGAGGGCATTCTTTGAGAAGGCAACACACATTGTCACTGCTGTTAACCCCTCTGAGAGACTGCAGCAGGCAAGATGTGCTACCAGGTGGCTCTGGCCAAAGTAAAGTTGTGAACGCTGAAACCTCCCTCAACAATGGAGGCTGGGATGTTCAGAGAGCATGGACAGGACTGGAAAGAGTTTTTATTCCCTTATCCCTTCTGTTGGAAGAATAATAGCCCCTCAAAGAAACCTGCGTCCTAATCTCCAGAACCTGTGACTATGTTATATTATATAGCAAAGGGGAATTAAGGTTGTTAATCAGCTGACTGATTATTGAGGTGGGCCCAATATAATCAGAAGGGTCTTTAAAGAGTGGAAGACAAGGCAGAAAAGGAATCAGAGTCAGAGAAGGGTTTGTAACACCAGAAGCCATGGCTAGGGTAATTTCAATGCAAGAAGGATTCAATCTACCATTGAGGGCTTTGAAGGCAGAATGGAGCCATGAGTCAAGGAGTGAGGATTGCCTCTGGCCTCCAAAAAAGCAAGGAAATGGATTGTCTCCTAGAGCCTCCAGAAGGACACAGCTCTGCCAATAACCTTGATTTTAGTTCAATGAGACCCATTTTGAGCTTCTGACCTCTAGAACTATAAGATAACAAATTTGTATAGTTTGAAGCTGTTAATTTTGTGGTAATTTGTTATAAAAGCAATAGGAAACTAATACACCCTCCTGGCTATCTAATTCCCACAGGGGCAACAGTAAGAGTCACTTTTTGATCTATGTTTCTTTTTATCCCTTTAGATTATTCTCTATTTTCTCTAAGATCTGCTAGACTTTTCCCAATTTTCACCCAGGCAGAGGCCCCTTTGAGGACACTGCTGAATCCTTAAACCCAAGAACATGCCTCCCCAACACCATTTGTTTTTTCAAGGACTGTCCCAAATGCCACCTTTTGCTTGAATCCTCATCATTTTTCCCAATGGATAATCTTTCTTCCTCTCAATTCCTGTGGCAAACCCCTCACTGAGACACTTGTCATCCTGTCTTCTACATTCAAGGCTTTGTCTCCACTCTTCTAGGAACTTGTATCTGTTTATCCTTAGCTGTTTTAAATCACCAGCCTTTGTAATTAGGGGAAGGCATGTACTTAGTTCCCAATTTGGGGAAGAGCTCAGCAAGAGATAAAGAACAGAGATGTGTTGTTCCCCTAGGACTCTAATCTCAGCTCCTTGCTCCTGCCAGTAGATGATGTCAACCACCAGGAAAAGACAACAATAAATCCTGTGTTGAAGGCCAGCCAATAGCTGCTTTACTCACCATACTGGCTATCTCCTGTACTTTCTTCATACCTTCTAGGCCCTCCTTTGACACCACCATTGCAGGGAACCAGCTTCATTCACACAAATGTCATGTGACAGCACCTCATCTCGGCTTCTCCATATATCTTACTTGCTGTCTCAGAGGTTCTGTAAGAACCACCTGGCATTCATATTGGTGCTCTGGGAAGTGTGAGGGTTTACCACATCATGAGACAACCCTTGACCAAAAGGAGAGGGGAGTTGAAGGATAAATGCTCCCTCCTCTGGCATATGGGCAGACAATTCTGAAGTGGTTTTTCACAGCTCTTCAGAATGTTCCAACAAGATCAAGCCCCAGTTTCCATAGCTGTGATCAACTCAGGTATGCCCTCTTGAATTAGCTTTCCTTCTTTTGTGTTTCCCTCTCACTAGTCCTCTACTTTGGTCCCTTGGATTACCTCCTAAAGTAAACTATCTGCATGTGAACATGAGGTTGTACTTTCTGGGAAATCCAGCCTATGATGCCTACCTTGTGGTTGGAGTTGCACTTGTATCACATGATTGGACTGACCAATGTTAAGCAGCCTGAGGCCATTTTGAGTGTCAGCCTTGTAGGTCTGACCCCAAAACAGAATCTGTAGGAATCACTTATCTTCATGTACCATCTCACCTAGATGCAGCAGCCTCTGAGTTCCTTTTGGACACATTTTGTGGACTAAATGCTAAGCCATCAATAATTTCAACAAAAGTAGAAAGAGACTCAGGCTATACCTTACTCATTTTGGCATCTTCTGTAGTTTATTACATGTATCAGGTGCTCAATCTGAACAAGCTGAAGTACCACACCTATTACATAGCTCCTTTCAATGTTTCTGGAGAAATGGTGGGTCTTTTTGCCTGCTCCTGCCTGACACATACTGTATAATAACAATATTTATTGAGTACTAATTATATTTCAGATATTGCTTTATGCACACTATCCTAGTTTTATTAACAGCCTTCCCTGGTAATAGGTACTCTTAATATCTCTATTTACAGATGTGAAAATTGAGGTTCTGAGAGGTTAAGTAATTGCCTAAAGTTGTACCGTAAATAAATAGTAGAGCCAGGATTTGAATTCAGCATTTTTGAACCCAGAGTTCATTCTTTTTTTTTTTTTTTTAATTTTTTGAAAGTTTATTCATTTTGAAAGAGACAGAGAGAGGCAGAGGGAGAGGGAGACACAGAATCTAAAGCAGACTCCAGGCTCCGAGCTGTCAGCACAGAGCCTCACACAGAGCTTGAACCCATGAACCCTGAGATCATAACTGGAGCCAAAGTCAGATGCTTAATCGACTGAGCCACCCAGATGCCCCTCAGGGCTCATTCTTTTTTTATAATTTTTTTTTCAACGTTTTTAATTTATTTTTGGGACAGAGAGAGACAGAGCATGAACGGGGGAGGGGCAGAGAGAGAGGGAGACACAGAATCGGAAGCAGGCTCCAGGCTCCGAGCCATCAGCCCAGAGCCCAACACGGGGCTCGAACTCCAGACCGCGAGATCGTGACCTGGCTGAAGTCGGACGCCCAACCGACTGCGCCACCCAGGCGCCCCTCAGGGCTCATTCTTAATCACAATGATCTACTGGTAAGAAAACAAAGACTATTAGGGGCGCCTGGGTGGCTAAGTCGGTTAATATGTCCGACTTTGGCTCAGGTCATGATTTCACGGTTCGGGTTGGAGCCCCACATCGGGCTCTGTGCTGACAGCTCAGAGCCTGGAGCCTGCTTCGGATTCTGTGTCTCCCTCTCTCTCTGCCCCTCCCCTGTTCATGCTCTGTCTCTGTCTCAAAAATAAATAAACATTGAAAAAAAAAAAAAAGACTATTAATATAAGGATAGACATCAATGTGATAGAATTGAGAGCCCAGAAATAAATAAATAAATCCATATATATATATATATATATATATATATATATATATATTAGGGAGCATTGGCGCCCTAATCCATGGGATGAGGTCATTAAGAAGCCCCTGGAACTTCCTCTTTCTGCCAAGATAGTAAATCAGAAGCAATGCTGAATTTTAGGGGGAAATACAGAGATTAGTGCAACATCAAATACTTGAAACATGTAAGAATGGTGGTATCTAGCATATCCGCATTTGATTCACTCATTGGCTGGGGAAAAAGTACAATAGACATTGGAGAATGACTGTAGATTTCAATAAACTTAATTAGGGTGTGACTTCAATTACATGTCCTTTTATAAAAGAGATGTTTTACTGGAATATATCAAGAGCCCCTAGCACGTGTTATATGACTAATGCTTTTTTTCTCCATACCAAGTTGTAAGAACAACCATAGTGGCTTACTTTTACCTGGCATTGTCAATAGTACACGTTTACTGTCTGTCTCAGTGCTATGTCAGCTCTCAATCTCTGCCATATCCTAGTCAGCAGAGATCTTGAATGTCTTGATATTCCACAAAACATCATTCTTGTCCATTATGTTGATGATATTATGCTGATTGGATCTGAGGATAAGAAACTAGCAGTTAATTTGGAAGCCTATAAGATATATATAAACATGAAGTGTGAGAAAAATCATAGGGGTCTGCGACCTCAATGAAGTTTCTGGGAATCCAGTAGACTGAAGCATGCTGAGTTATCCTTTCCAAGGTGACAGAAGAGTTGATGGATAGCCTACCATGACAAAAGAGTTACAATGATTGGTAGACCTTTTTGGATTTTGGAGGTAATATGTACCATATTTTGAGTTGGAATCATCTAAGGAATCACTCATAAGGCTGCCATTTTAAAATGAGGAACAGAGCAAGAAAAGGCTCTGCAACATGTCCAGGCTGTAAAGTAAGATGCTCTTCTATTTGGTCCTTATGATCCAGCAGATCTAATGACACTCAAGGGTCTCCAGCAAATAACAATGGTGAATAAAATGTTAGGTAAGCACCAGTAGGAGAATCACAGTATAGACCTCTAGGATTTTTGAGCAAATATATGACCTTTCATCATCCACCCCAGTCCATGTTTTTTTTTTTTTTTTTTAAACGTTTATTTATTTTTGAGACAGGGAGAGACAGAGCATGAATGGGGGAGGGTCAGAGAGAAGGAGACACAGAATCTGAAACAGGCTCTGAGCTGTCAGCACAGAGCCTGATGCGGGGCTCGAACTCACGGACTACGAGTCATGACCTGAGCCAAAGTTAGCCGCTTAACCGACTGAGCCACCCAGGCGCCCCTCACCCCAGTCCATGTTTAATGAACTCATGGAAAATGTGGCTATGGTAGTAGGGATGAAAAGTCTTCATGGGCTCAAAAACATGGACTGCCCCTTAAGGAAGCTGACTTGACTACTGCTGCTTTTGAGTACCTAACCTGCTAACATGATGTTAACACTGAGTCCTCAATATGGCAGCATTGCCTAGGGGGAAAAGCCAGCTACTTGATAGCAAGCTGAATACATTATATCTCTTCCATCATGGAGAGGTCATAAATTCATCCTCAGGGGAATAAACATTTTATGGATATGGATTTTCCAACCCTGCCTGTAATGTTCTCTCAGCTCTACATCTGTAAACTTTCTTGAGAATGCTTTATCCACTGTCATGGTATTCTGTCCATGAGCAGTGGGCTCATACCCAAGAAATTAACTAGCCTTACTAACATATATCACCTAGAAGTAGCTAGCCTAATGAAAAGGTAGAATGGGTTACTTCCCAGCATTTTCTGCCCAGAAGTCTCCTCTGCTCCCTTATGTCACCATCATTAAAAAGAGTTGCCCACTGGGGTGCCTGGGTGGCTCAGTGGGTTAAGTGGTTAAGTGTCTGTCTGATTTTGTCTCAGGTCATGATCTCGCAGTTGGTGATTTGAGCCCCCGTGTCAGGCTCTCTGCCCTCCCTTCCCCGCTCGCACTCTGTCTCTCTTTCTCTCAAAAATAAACAAATACTAAAAAAAAAAAAAAAAAGAGTCGCTTATTAACATTCTCGGGTGAATGATTGTTACAAAAAGTATTAGTGGCATTAACTTTAGAAAAATTGTCAGGGTGCCTGGGTGGCTCATTTGGTTAAGCAACCGACTCTTGATTTAGGCTCGGGTCATGATCTCAGGGTTCGTGGGATCCAGCCCTGTGTTGGGCTCTGCATTGGCAGTGTGGAACCTGCTTGGGATTCTCTCTCTCTCTTCCTCTCTCTGCTCTTCCCCCATGCGTGCTGTCTCTCAAAATAAATAAATAAACATTAAAAAAAAAGAAAGAAAAATTGTCAAAAGAGCAGTAGGTGTAGTTCTTGGGTTACCTACAACCTGTACTTTTATACATTAAACTTATACCTCTAAATAAAACATTTTGTACATCTGCTGATAAGTGAACATATTGATCTGTTACATTGTGGCAAGCAACAGTTTGATTTTGCTGTGTTTGTAGGTGCAGCACTATTAGTCCAACTTTAAATATTTTGTGCATTTTACTGATATTTTACATAAATAAATTGAAAATGGAAAAATGAGGGGCGCCTGGGTGGCTCAGTCGGTTAAGCGTCCGACTTCGGCTCAGGTCATGATCTCACGGTCTGTGAGTTCGAGCCCCACGTCGGGCTCTGTGCTGACAGCTCAGAGCCTGGAGCCCGTTTCAGATTCTGTGTCTCCCTCTCTCTCTGCCCCTCCCCTGTTCATGCTGTGTCTCTCTCTGTCTCAAAAATAAATAAACATTAAAAAAAAAATAAAAAAAAAAGAAAATGGAAAGATGAAATTGCTGATAGTGGTGATCAAATGTATATATCTTATAAATACATTGCAGTTGGGATGGCTACCAAATGGTTAACCTGAAAGTGCTAACTCTTTATTTTCATTTGGATGTCCATTAGTGTTAACTTGGTTTATTTTGTGTCTTATTTTATTTTATTTTAGAGAGAGAGAGAGTGCCAGTGGGGGGGGGGGGGGGAGAGAGAGAATATCTTAAGCAGGCTCCATGCTCAGTGTGTAGCCTTATGCATGGCTCAATCTCACAACCCTGAGATCATGACCTGAATCGAAGTCAAGAGTCAGACTCTTAACCGACTGAGCCACCCAGGTGCCCCTTTTTTTGTGTTCGTTTTAAGGGGGAAAAAGTATATCTGCATATGTATTTGCTTATTGAGAATAGAGCTCCTTTCCCTTCTTTGACAAAGTTAAATTTTCATACATTTGACTTTGATGCAAGATTTTATGAACAAATCATGAATGAAAATAGGATACTTACTACTTATACGTTTTCCTTGGACACTGATCAAAACTGAAAAGGAACCTTGAGGGGAATAGAATTTTTCAGATTCTAAAAGCACCACAATAATATGAGAAGATGTATGTTAGTAATCATTTCATGATGTACATAAATCAAACCATCATGCTGTAGCCCTAAACTTATACAGAGATATATGTCAATTATTCCTCAATAAAATTGGAAAAAATATCATACAGTTAATAAAATTGCATGACAGGGCTCAACAACAACAACAACAACAGTAGTGACTCCTGTTGAAGCACTTGCTGTATTTCAGGCTCTATGCTTACTATGCCACAAGTCTAATCTCATTTGATTCTTACAGTCATTAATTGAAGTAGTCAATATGCTGCCCCTCCATTTTATAATATAGCATCCTAGAGTTCATAGAATTAAAATGATTCATCTAAAATCACAGAGCCAGTATGTAGATGTTGATTTCAAAGCCCATGTAGTAATCATTACCTTGCATTACTCTCCTGTTTGCTCAATAGTCAAGTTTGAACAAGCCTCTTTTATAGTCAGATTATCACTAGATAATAAAATCTGTGTAAGAAAAAAGGCAAGAATCTCTCTGGTGGTACAAATAGTGTTTTCAGGAACAGGAAATAATAAACTTATTGATAATAGATATCTTTCCCATTTGTAATGTATTGAAAGGGTGACAACAGAACACCCAAGATATTACAGGTTATCGATACGACATTTTGCAGAAGATTGAGGCTGATGAAATATTTGATTTGCTAACCTGTAATGTATATAAGAATTTTCTGGGTAAATAAAACCAACAACACAATAAATAATTATTATAACATCATTGCCATATTATTATCTGTCCCCACCTTAAGACTGAATCTGAATTAATGTGTGCACTCTTTTCTCTAATTTGCTTCTTACAGTATGAAAGCAGCCCTTTTCTAAACAATCTAAAGAATAAATGTTTAAGAAACTGAAAGCACTGTGTTAGCCAATAGCCCTTGCTGCAGTTATTCCACTTGCAGAAGCAGAAATGCAAACCTAAAATGTTGACCAAATGACAAGATGCCAGAAAGGTCTTTTAAAAAAGACCACCGGGAAGCAGCTGGGTTTCTGACAAGCAGCATGATCCATCTGGAAATACATCAATTACAGGAGTAAATTAATATAAGGAAGGAGTAAGGAGAGAGAAGCATGTTCTAGTCTTGGCTAATCTTCAACCTGGAGGAGCCAATACAAATTTTAGAGACAAAGCAGAAAAATCGGAAACTGATGGCCATGGAAGCTTAGAATATAAGATTGATTAGATTAAATCTGAGTAAATTTTGGTCTGTTTTTCCCGAAGATCTTTTCTGGAAATGAATGTGATTTGTATTTGACAGTTGAGAAGAAATAATTAATGTATTTATTTAGTCAGCAATCACATACCAGGTGCCGGACATAATGATTCCTGAGTGAGATTTGAAATTGTATAGAATTTATGGGCCATGAGAGGGATTGGGAGGAGTGTGTGTGTGTGGGGGGGGGGGGTATGGTTTCAGGCAGAGGGAACAGTATATGCTGAGGGACAGAGGAAAGGCCAATGTTGATGTTAAAGGAATAATATTCTCTGTGTCCTGGGAAAAATTGCTCTTCAGAAAAAAGGCATGACTCATTTTCACTTTCAGGATGGGAACAGCATTCGTGGCACACATAGATGGTTCTTATTGTTGAGGAAAACAATGTATGAGTTTTAGGAGGGATGAGGAATGGGTAGGGGAGAAGAGGACTGGAGAGAGCAGAACTGATCTGCCAAAGAAAGCAAGAAATGAGAGGAATTTGGAGTTTTGGAGCAGCTAGGGCAATAGGCCTGGGCTACTTGGAGAAAGTAGAGCAGTGAGGAGAAGCACTGAAAAGATGGGAAGGCTAGGTCTTAGGAAGAGCCTTGGGCAAAAGAAATCATTGTGAGCTGGAGAACAGGAGAATGAGTGAGAAGGAAAACATGGGTCCTTCCCAAAGGATGTACAAAACACTGGGAGGGCATAAACTTCTGCATTCCTTGTGACAGTGTCTTGAGTAATTTTTATTTGGATATTAAAGAGTAACCCCAGCAGACTGGGAGACTCAAGGTGATAGTTGAATTATACCTATTTTGCTAAGTTGACATCATCTTTTATTTGTGAGTTTTGGCTGCTTTTACCAAGTGGCAAACAAAACTTTGTTCTTAAGGTTCAGCAACTTATCAGCTCCATTTTTTAATACAGTAAAACCTTGATTTGTGAGCATAATTTGTTCTGGAAACATGCTTGTAATCCAAGGCACTGGTATATCAAAGCGAATTTGGGCCATTGGCTCAGTTGTGATCATGTGATGTTCAGCGTCACGTACTACTTGTGAGAAATCGCTCACTTATCAAGTTAAAATTTATTAGAAATGCTCTGGTCTTGTGGAACACTCACAGAACAAGTTACTTGCAACCCAAGGTTTTACTGTATTTTAAAATAATTTAAGTTGGTGATTTTGTAATTTACGTTCTGAGTATAAAATGTTTTGGGGGCTCCTGGGTGGTTCAGTCATTTAAGCATCCAACTCTTGATTTCAGCTCAGGTCATGATCTCAAGGTAATGGAATCAAACCCCACATTAGGCTCTACAAGTTGAGCTCTTGGTCCAAGAGGCTGTTCCATGTGAACCTGATGGGACATGCCTTGGGCCACCCAATGCCCCTCTGCATGCTAGATAACTACTATGATAGGTTTTCAATAAATACTTATTTACTGAATGAATCAGCAAATTCATGAATACTACTTTGTTTCCTTTATTTGCTTTTTAATTTGGCATCAATCAGTAATTATATTAGTCATGTTACTAACAGGTGTCTGAAACTTTGTTTTGACTTTTCTCTGTGTTTTACTTTATAGAATTTTTCATCCATATGGATGAAAAAGTCAACAAAACTATCTGACCCTTGAACAACTGTGTTTAACTGAGTAATTTTAGTCCAAGGAAAGATTAATTATATTTGCTCTTTCACTACATACTACCAAAGATTAGTTGGCATAAGAGTAAAACAGATGAGACAAAATTATTAAGGATCATCAAATAATGGTGGAATTTTGGTCACGAGAAGTTTTTTAAAAAAAATATATATCTTAAATCTAGATTTTTACCCAATTTTTAAGTCAATATACTTGGCTTATATGTTGTTGCATCCTTTGACCAAATGTTTGCACCTTTTGGGTTTAAAAGGCCAAATATTGAAGGGTCACCCCCCAGTGCAATTGCTTTGTCTTTACCTCGGTCAACAGAACCTGCTGAATCCTTCAGCCTCACAGAGGATGGAGGAAATTTTCACAGGGAATCCTGACCTGGAGAATATAACATCCTTTGTTCCCTGTTGTAGCTGCAGCACAGAAGCAATGCCTGGCACTTAGCAGGCATTCAAAACATATTTGTTGAATAAATGAATGAGTGAATAAATCTGTTTACTCATCATAATCATTCAGATGTTAAAAGATTTTCCAGATGCCTAAATAGGAATAAATGCATAAGTAACATTATCTGGCAAAAATAGGGAAAGTCTGAATTATGCTAGCATCAGTCTGACAAATGGAGTGAACTACTGTGTTATTGTTTGTTTGCTCATGTTTAAATTTTCTTCACAAAAATATAATTTTTGTTTTACAACTGTGTGGTCAATTAGAGGTGTGACTGATTCTGTGGACTGGCTCACTCAACATCTGTTCTAGTCTCATTATAGTGTGTCTTCCTGGAATGCTGAAAACTGAAAAGCTTAGGACGACATTTTCCAGACTCCTTTGTTGCTAGGGTTTTGGATGAGATATGGGTTTCTTCAATCAAATGCATTCACCTGGGACCTGAAAATGAACTGAGTTAAGAGGGGAAAGAAAGGGAAAATTTGAGGCATCTATCTTGCTGGTCCTGGTGGTTTAGAGGCAAGCAGTTTGGTTTAGACCTGGAAGCAGAGGTGATAGTTCCTTCCTTTGGCAGGTAGCTTCCTGGTATGGAAAAGGTGGCATGATTCCAGAGCTTGTGACTACTAGTGGCTACTTTCTGATTCAGCAGGTAGCTTCCTGTTCTTGGCAGGAACAGCAGCTTCCTTCATAGCCCAGTTCTATGGTCTGGCTTAGAAACTGCTCCTGGAAGATCAGCCTAGAGTTTCTTTAGCCCATCTAACAATATTGTAAGCCATTTGATACCTTGCAATAAATCCCTTTCTGCCCCCCAAGGAATAGTTGTTTTTTTTTTTTTTTCCTCTGCCACTGAACTTTACCTGAAGCAAGGGGCTGAGAATTACTGTACAGCTGACAAAATTATTTATTACTATATAGATCATTAGGATACAGATGTACTTTAATATTTATGAAATTTCACATACTTTCTTGTCCGGGAACTCCAGTTTCAAACAAAAATGTGTGCTCCTGAAATAGTCTGTACATTGATTTAAAAAAAAAAAATCCTACCAACTTTGAATTTTATTGAAGTACTCTTTTGTGGTTAGTTAATGCTATTAGACTGCGGTTTGCATTCTACTGAATGCATTCTACTGAATGTGACAGAATTCTACTGGATTTAAGCAAAAGCAAAATGAATTTATATAAGGATACAGGTCCTTTCATAGAACCCAAGGTCAAGGATGCCTCTGGGCCTCAGAAATGTCCTGGAGCCAAGGACTGCAGTGCTACAGAGAACCCAGGAAGCCCTCTCACCATTGTTTCTCTGAATATCTGCTTCGTTCCTTCTCACTACTAACTTTCTCTGCATCCCAATCAAGAGGGTTAAAAAAAGGATTCCATCTCTACTTATATACCCTCCCTTTAAGAGGACAAAAGACTGGGATGCCCAGGTGGCTCAGTTGGTTAAGTGTCCTACTCTTGATGTTGGCTCAGGTCATGATATCACATTTTGTGGGTTCAGACCCCGCATTGGACTCCGCACTGGCAGTGTGGAGCCTGCTTGGGATTCTGTCTCTCCCTCTCTCTCTGCCCCTCCCCCTCTTGCTCTCTCTGTCTCTCTCTCAAAATAAATAAACTTAAAAAAAATTTAGGGGCACCTGGGTGGCTCAGTCAGTTAAGCGTCCAACTTTGGCTCAGGTCTGATCTCACCGTTCATGAGTTCAAGCCCCACACTGGGCACTGTGATGATAGCTCAAAGCCTGGAGCCTGCTTTGGATTCTTTGTCTCCCTCTTTCTTTGACCCTTTCCCACTCACACTCTGTGTCTCTCTGTCTCAAAAATAAATAAACATTAAAAAAATTAAAAACAAAAGAGGACAGAAGACTGAAGTAGGGATCTCCTAGATTTAATTCCAGAATCTTGAGGAAAGACTATGAGTAGCCTACTTCAGTCAAGTGCCGAGTTCAATTAAGTTGGACAACTCTAGAGGTTGCCATTCATCCTGTTTTCTATTCAAAATGCACCCATGGAGCACAACATTTTGTAGAATAGGATGTGAATCATGCCACTACCTACCCTGTACCAATCAGCTGGAGTCTGGAGTCAGTCCTGTTGTGGGAACCTGGCGGTGGGTGCTCTGCTCCTGGAATCATGTAGATTGTCGGTAAAGGGAGGTGGATCTGTAGGAAGGGCAAATTGTCATGTATGTGGGAATTACTGGGAGCTTAGGAGACAAGCTCACTGATGTTTATTATAAGAATGATATATTGATCTTAACTATATTAGACCGGCTGTAGGCAAATTACAGCCCATAGGCCTAGTTTTTGTAAATACAGTTTTATTGGAACACAACCACACCCATTTGTTTCATGTTGTCTATGGCTGCTCTTGTTCTACACCAGCAGAGTTCTGCAGTAGCAGCAGAAAATATACATTTCACAAAGCTACAGTATTTACTATTTGGTCCTTTACAGAAAAAGTTTGTTGACTCCTGTGGTAGACTCCTGTTACTCAAAATGAGGCCCCTAAGCCAGGAGTCTCAGTATCACCAGGGAGCTTGTCCGGCCTCCACTTGGAACTATTGAATCAAAATCTCATTTTTTTTTTAAAATCCATTGAGGCATTTATTTGCATGTATGTATTACATCCCTAGGAAAAGAAACCCAGGATTTCCCCTCTTCTCCTTTTTCGTCTTGCCTTTTTATGGTCCATGACACTAGCTGTCAGTATAATGAAGCCGAATCAAGGGGATAGGAGCAGGTTATTCTACCATTTTCCTAGATCTTTGAGTTGCATATCAAATATGGGGCTGATTACTCCATACTTGTTTAACCTGCTCATGAGGTTCATAACAACTTTCCCAGCTCTGTGATCACCAATGGTTTCAAATTCATCAATGTAACCATGTTTCAGCATTACAATTAGAAACTGGACAATGACTTCGGAGCATGGCCTAATAAGAACCTAGTGTTTGCCTCTCTTCGGCATTGTTGATATTCTTGACAGCATCAGTCAGGACACTGATATGCACCATATGACAGCATGGAGAGATGGCACAGACAGAGCCTGCTTTTTAACAAGATCCCCAGGTGATTCAGAGGCACATTAAGGTTTAAGAAGCACTATATTAAACTCCTCAGTGGGCATAATCAATACTATTGAAAGTTGCGTTTCACACAAGCCTCTTTTACCCCGTGGGACATGATGTAATCCCCTAGGCACATTAGACTAGCGTGCCACTATCTCTGGATTTGATGTAGTGAATTTTTTAATGTTTATTTATTTTTGAGAAAGAGAGGCGGTGGTGGGAGAGAGAGCACGGGGGAGAGGGGCAGAGAGAGAGGGAGATACAGAATCCGAAGCAGGCTTCAGGCTCTGAGCTGTCAGCACAGAACCTGATGCGAGCCTTGAACTCAGAAACCATGAGACCATGACCTGAGCTAAGTCAGCCGCTTAACTGACCGAGCCACCTAGGTGCCCCTTGATGTAGTGATTTTTTTTTTTTCTTGGACTGTGTCAGGGCACAGTATCATTACCATCAGCCAGAATCAGCCTGGACAAAGAGATATCTGGCTACAGTTTGTTAGGTGCCTACTCACTCATTCAGTTGTAACTAATATTTATTGAGGGCATACTCTGTGCCAGGTACTGAAATACAAACGGGGGCAAATTGGCACAGTCTCAGCCCTCATAGTGTTATGAAATGTAGTGAAATTATTTTTATTTGAGAGAGAGAGAGAGAGAGAGAGAGAGAGAGAGCGAGAGAGCAGGGGAGAAGGACAGAGGGAGAGAATCCTAAGCAATCTAATGTGGGGCTTCATCCCATGATCCAGGGATGATGACCTGAGCCAGAACCAAGAGTCGGATTCTCAACCAGCTGAGCCACCCAGGTGCCCCATAGGTACTTTAATCCTCATGAGAAAACTGAGGCTTGGAGAGACTAACTGACTTGCTCCAAGTCATATGGCTGGTGAGTGGCAGAGCTGAAAATTGCACCTATGTCTATCTGATACAACAGTTTATGCTTTTTTCTATGTAGCATTGCTAAATGTGGTTCTAGGAGATTATAATCTAAATAGGTCTATAGGCAAAGAGCCAGTGTATTACAGATAAGAAACAGTATTCTTATCTCCCACTTCCAGATACAGCCAAGATGATGCTGCAAGATTAGGGCAGGATAGAAACTAGAGGAGCCCAGCTCTTCTCCTGAGACCTTCTCTTCAGAAGTGACAGACCTGCCACCTTTATCTGTGAGAAAAACAGATGACTCTGGTTCAATCACTCCTTCCTGAGACTTGGAGTAAAATTCATCTGAGGTGAATTCACCTAAGGTAGGACAAAAAAAACCACTGCACTGGGGAGAATAAGGATCAGGGTTAATGCTGCTTCTTCCATGTGACTCCCGGGATGAATCCTCTTCAATGGGGCCACGTTTCCTTTCTGAATCTGCCTCCCACCTGTTCTATACATGCCCTCAACTGACCCTGCCCTCTCTCCTTGCCTTGCTCCTAAGTCATTCCATTTTACCCTCTTGAACTTCCATTCTGAGAGCTACAAATATACCTCTCCTATATACCTCTATCTGGAGGAGAGAGATGAAGTGGAGAAAAGGAGGTGTGAGAAGGGGGAGACCAGGACACAAGTGCACAATGGAGAGAGAACTACACAGGCGAAATAGTGTACAAAATAGGCATCAGTTTCCCTTAGCCAGCTGCAGTGACACACAAGTAGATATTTTAATCCTATGCCTAAAGCATTACTGTTCAGAAAAAGTAAGGCAGGTAACTGAAAAGTTGCAAAATCTAGCAGCTAGAATCAGAAGTGCTCCAAGAATTGGATCTAAAGGAGACTGAAAGTCAAGCACCCAGGAAAGGAGAGGAGAGGCACAAATGGGAAGAGAGAAGGATAGAGGTGATGTAAGACTAAATAGAAGAAAGTCTGGCAATTAGGAGAGAAAGGAAGTAGTCTGACATTGGAAAGTGCCTGGCATGTAAAATGAGAACCTGGCAAGGGAAGAACAGGTGACGAATCAATTACAACAGATCTTGCCTGCCATTATCTGGGCTTTGGAAGTAAGTTGATGAGGTTTGGATTTAATAAATATTAAAATTCTAAAAACACTTAACTGTTGAGGGAAGCTTTGGAGCAAACAGCATATGAATAGATTTCTAAGGCTAGGCTAGACATCCATCTATTATGGATGGTTTGAGACTAACACATCCATCCTGCTACCACAGAGAGAATTTAATGACCCTGCAGGCCTTCCTTCCAAACTTCTGAAAAGCTGGGATGGGTGGAGGGAGGGAGATTAAATGGTGCTAACTTTCATTCTGTGGTTTTTATCACAGATTCTCTGCCATTAATTCAGACACAATTGATGAGCATTTTCTCCAAACAAAGGATTTAACTGTTGGTCTTTTCACGAACATTGCTGTCCAATCCTTATATACCTTTTTATATACTTATTGCCCTACATTTATATACCCCTAAACACAGTAAAGTTCTACTGTGTAAGTTTACTGTGTAAGTTCTACTGTGTAAGTTCTACTGTGTAAGTTTGGAATTTGCAATAGTTTTTTAAAGATTTTATTTTTAAGTAAATTTTATACCCAATTTGGGGCTCAAATTTGCAACCCTGAGATCAAGAGTTGCATGCTTGACTGACTGAGCCAGCTGGTGCACCTGGATTTTACAATAATTTGAACAGGGGCTGTATATATATATATATATATATATATATATATATATATATATATATATGTGTGTGTGTGTGTGTGTGTGTGTGTGTGTGTGTGTGTGTATGTATGCATGCTGGAATATTACTCAGCCATAAAAAATAATGAGATCTTGCCATTTGGAACATCATGGATGGACCTAGAGGGTATAATCTAAGCGGAATAAGTCAGTCACAGAAAGACAACTACCATATAACTTCACTCATATGTGGAATTTAAGAAATAAAACAAATGAACACTCAAAGGAAAAAAGAGGCAAACAAAAAAAACAGACTCTTAAAATACAGAGAACAAACTGGTAGTTGCCAGCAGGGAGGTGGTTGAGGGGATGGATGAAATAGGTAAAGGGGATTAAGAGTACACTGATTGTGATAAGCACTGAGTAATGTATAGAGTTGTTGAATCATATTATACATCTGCAACTAATATAACAGTCTATGTTAATTATACTTAAAAAAAACAGGGCTGTCAAAACAGAGCCATTTAGGACAGGATAATTCTTTGTTGTGGGGGTACTGTACTGTGCATTGTAGGATGTTTAGCAGCATTTCTAGCTTATACCCTCTAGATGCCAGTAGCATGCCCCCTGCCCCCAGTTTATAACAGCCAAAAATGTCTTCAGGTATTGCCAAATGTCCCCTGAGAGGTAAAATAACTTCTGGGTGAGAACCACTGCTGTAAAATTATAGTAATTAATGTGTTACAGGTGTAAAGATAGACAAAGGATCCATGGAACAGAAGAAAGAGACCAAAAATAGAATCCTGCAAATATGGAATGTGATAAATGTTGAAGATAAAATTGCATGCCAATGGAGGAGGAATAGGTATTTATTAAATGGTGCTGGAGGAACTGATTGAAAAAAATTACAATCGTACTTCATACCATTCATAAAAACTTTTAGAAACAAATATGGGAGAATTTCTTCATCATTTCAAGTTATGAAGGATTTCTTTAAAATATTTTTTATGTTTATTTTTGAGACAGATAGAAACAGAGCATGAGTGGGGGAGGGGCAGAGAGAGAGAGGGAGACACAGACTCGGAAGCAGGCTCCAGGCTCTCAGCTGTCAGCACAGAGCCTGACGCGGGGCTCGAACCCATGAACTGTGAGATCACGACCTGAGCTGAAGTTGGATGCTTAATCAACTGAGCCACCCAGGCACCCCAAGTTATGAAGGATTTCTTAAACAGGACACAAAAAGCACAAACCATGAATGAAAAATTTTATATCTTTTGTGTTGAAAATTACGTACCTCAATGGTTTCATAGACAAAGTGAAAAGCTAAGTGGCAGGTTGGAAGAAACGTCCAATTATATATATATATAATTAAGACATACCAATCAACACCTTAATACTGACTGTGTTAGTTTCCTAGGCCTGTTGTAACAGATTACCACAAACCAAATAACTTGAAAAACAGAAATTTATTTTCTCAGTCCTGGAGTCTAGAAGTCCAAAATCAAGGCATCAGCAAGACTGATTCCTTCTAATGGCTCTAAAGGAGAATCATTCCATGCCTCTCTCCTACCTTCTGGTGATTGCCATCAAACCTTGGCATTTCTTGGCTTGTAGCTGCATCACTCCAGTCTCTGCCTCTGTCTTCACATGGCCTTATTCTCTGTGTCTCTGTGTCTTAACATGGGCTTCTTAGGACACCAGTCATTATATTTGGGGCCCGCCCTACTCTAGCATGATTTAATCTTAACTTACTTACATCCGCAAAGACTGTATTTCTAAGCAAGGTCTCATTTTGAAGTTCTGGTGGGACACTATTCAAACCCCTACCATCTGCCATCTGAACCCCCAAATTCATATCTATTCCACATGCAAAAAACTTTTATTCTATCCTAAATCCCCCAAAATGTTAATTTATTCTAGTATCAACTCTAAATCCCAAATCTCACAATATAGATAATCTAAATCAGGTATAAGTGAGATTCGGGGTATGGACCACCCTGAAACAAAATTCTTCTCCATCTCTGGACCTCTAAACCTAGAAAACAAATTGATTCTGAAATACAATGGCGAGACAAACATATGATAGATACTCCTATTCTGAAAGGGAGAAAATGGAAGGAATAAGAGTAACTAGTCTTAAGCAAGTTCAAAACCTAGCAGGGCAAATTCCATCTGGTTTCAAGGCCTGAGAATCATTTTTTGTGGCTTGATCTGCCCTCTGGGCTGGAGGAAGCCTCTATAGCCTGTGCCTCTGTGTCTGTGTCTACAGTATTGCCCTTGGAGTCATTCTTCCTTTTACCTGAAGCATAGCACATATTTGTAGTTGAATACAGCTCATTTCCTGCTGGTTAGAATCTTTGAAGTCTGACAACTTTCCTTCATTTAGTTCTGTCTCTGGCCCCTTCAGTCCAAACTGGCAGTGTTTCTGCTGATATACCATTTTCAAAAAACTGTGTTGATCTTCCATATATGTCAAGGGGATTCATGCCATTACATAAGAGGGTTCTCCAAAGATTTTTTTCTGGAGAACCCATTTTTATTCCTGGATCATGCTGAGAAGGTTGATTTAGACCCATAAGTCACAAATTTAATCTCCTCAGCAAAAGTTTGTCCAGCAACACTCTTGGCTCTGTTTCTACAGCATGCTATCTGGATAGGCTGAGAATTCTTCAAATCACCAAGTGCAAGTTCCTTTTTGTTTAATAGTTCCTTCCTCAACTTATCTATTTCCCCTCACATTTTACTATAAGCAATAAGGAGAAATCAGGCCACACCTTTCATACTTTTCTTGGAAATTGTTTGAACTAAATGTTTAAGTTCATTGCTTACAATTTCTACTTTCCACCCAACAGTAAAACACAATTCAGCCAAGTTCTTTGCCATCTTACAACAAGGATTGCTTTTCTTCCAGTGTCCAGTAACAGGTTCCTCATTGCCTCTGAGACCTCACCAGAAGCACCTTAATCTCCATTATTTCCAAAAAAGTCTCTTCAAGGCTATCTAGGCCTTTTCTATCATGTGCCTAAAAAATTTTCTAGCTTCTACCCATGACTCGATTCCAAAGCTACTTCTACAATTTTAGGTATTTGTTACAGAACCACTCCATTTTCTAAACCAGAATCTGTATCAATCTGCATCAGTTAGGATTCTTCAGAAACACAGAACCAATAGGGGAGATATGAGGCAGGCTGGAAACTTAGGCAGGAGTTGATGCTGCAGTCTTGCAGTCTTGAGATAGAATTTCTTTTTCTCTGGGAAGCCTCAGATTTTGTTTTTAAAGACTTTCAACTGATTAGATGACACCCACTCACATTAATGGGGATAATCTACTTAAAGTCAACTGATTATAGATGGCAACCACATCTACAAAGTATCTTCAGAGCAATATCTAGATTAGTGTTTGATTTAGAAGCTGGGTACTATAGCTTAGTCAAGTTGGCATACAAAACTAACCATGATACCAACCACAGAACAATGGACAAATAATAACAAATGGCTAATTCATAAAAGAGGAAACCCACAGAGTCAATAGCATAGTATATTTGTACAACCACTTAGACATTTAGATTTCTATGGGACTGGATCAGAAAACAGGAACTATTCTATGTTGTCCAGATATGAAAAGTTTAATATATGAGTTAGGGGCTTATACAACCATTGGACAAGCAGAATAGTAAAGGTTGAAGAAACCACCATCAAAGATCAGGGGGTGCTACCAAAAATATTGTTTTGAAACACCAATAAATGAGTCATTCTCAAGAGCGCTGAGAGGGTGCCGTGATTCTCAAAAACCTGAGAGCCAATTGTTTTAGTCTGCAGTAGTGAGATAGAAGCAGGTGGTGTTCAAGAGCTTCCTGGGAAGCTACTATGGCTTTCATGTCTTCCCACATATCTGGCTGTAAACTGACTTCAGAGAATAATGGCATCTTTTCTTCTACTCTCCATTTCATCTTGGAGAATATATCTTTACATGCGTCAGACTACTAGACCCCTGGAAAATTCATCAATGTAAGAGTCTCCTTAATTTTTATAATGTTTATTTTCTACCGTCTGGCATGCAGGTGTCTTACAAAGGCTTCTAGGGTATTTGCTAAGCAATTTCCTGTTCATTAGGTACAGTCAGCACGATGTTATCAAGGTAGTGAATTAACTATCTATGGAAGTTGGTTAGGAAATATGGAAAGGTGATATGACCAAAGTCTCTATACAGTCTAAATTATGACAGAAAGTTGGAGAGTCAACACAGACTCGAGACAAGATAATGAAGGTGCATTGTTTCTGCCAAGTAAAAGTGTCCCCTCTTTCTCTCGCTTTCCCTCTCGCTCTCCCTCTCTCTCTCTTCCTCTCAAGAGGAAGAGAGAGAGAGGGAGAGCGAGAGGGAGAGTGAGCGAGGAAGAGAGAGAGAAGGAGAGTGAGAGGGAGAGCGAGCCCCACTCTGGTTATCTTTGCATAAGTGCACACTGTCCCCCCCCCCCCCCCGCACACCACAGAGAGAGAGAGAGAGAAAGAGAGAGAGAGAGACGCCTACGTTATCTCTAACAGTTTAAAGTGCTCCACTTGGCCTCCATCACTCTTATCACACGTTGAATTCAGGGAGCCCATTTCAATGATAGCATTTCCCACTCTCTTGCAGAGAATGGCAATACAGAGCCTTTCAAGGATGCTATGCCCCCTTTCCAGTGCATTTTTCAGTCTGGTGAAAGGAGTGTATTTTTAAGAGACTGCTGTAAC
Source organism: Acinonyx jubatus (assembly GCF_027475565.1). NCBI lineage: Eukaryota > Metazoa > Chordata > Mammalia > Carnivora > Felidae > Acinonyx > Acinonyx jubatus. Next base: position 35,311,547 of record NC_069381.1, on the reverse strand, counting down.
TGATCATTTTGCCATCTTCAAACCAGAAGTCCTATATCTTGCCCTTTTCAAACCACTTAATCTGACTTTCATTCCTATCATTCTAATGCTCTCGCTAAGATTACCAATAATCTTAGAGCACCTAGGTGGCTCAGTGGGTTGAGCGTCTCACTCTTGATTTTGGTTCAGCTCATGATCCCGGGGTCATGGGATTGAGCCCTGGGTCAGGCTCCACACTAAGCGTGGACCCTGCTTAAGATTTTCTCTCTCTCTCTCTCTCTCTCTCTCTGCCCCTCTCCTCTGCTCTCGCTCTCTCTCTCCTCCCCTGCCCCCTCCCCCAAAAAAAGATTACCAATAATCTTATGTTGCTAAATCCAAGGGACACCTTTAGCAGCATTTTACAATTTCTGTTCTTGGCTTTAATATTGCATTCTCCTTTGGAATTCCCTGTACATCTCTCCCCGTACATCCCTGCCTTAAGCCTGGCTCTTCCTCCACCATTCATTGTTTAATGTTAGGGTATTTTAGGACTATTTCCTCAGCTTTTTTTTTTTAAAGTTTGTATATTTATTTATATTTATTTTTGAGAGAGAGTGAGCAGGGGAGGGGCAGAGAAAGAGGAGAGAGAGCAAGAGAGAGAATCCCAAGCAGGCTTCACACTGTCAGTGCAGAGCCCTATGTGCAGCTCAAACTCACAAACTGTGAGATCATGACCTTAGCTGAGATCAAAAGTTGGATGCTTAACCGACTGAGCCACCCAGGTGTCCCTAATGTTTACTTATCATAGAGAGAGTGGAGGGAAGGACAGAGAAAGAGGGAGACAAAGGATCTGAAGTGGACTGCGCTGACAGCAGCCAGCCTGATGTGGGGCTCGAACTCATGAACCACAAGATCATGACCTGAGCTGAAGTATGATCTCAACCAGCTGAGCCACCTAGGCGCCCCCTACTTCCTTAGCTTTTTTCTTTTCTTGCCACACAAACCATTCTCTGTAGGTCATCTCATACATCTCAGGTCTCTACCTGGGTTGTTCTCCCTTCCTAGAATACTCTTTATCCCCTTGATATCTGGCTAATTTCTGTTGGTCTTCAGATGTTAGCCTAAATGTATGCCCTGAGTCTAAGACTTCTTGATGCCTTGGACGAGGTTAGGAACACTTTTTGAGCACTCAGAATTTCCCCTTTACAATAATTACATTTCTAATTGCTTTTTCATGTCTCATTTCCCATTAAATTGTAAGCACCTTGAGAGCAGGGGCAGTGTTAATACCTAACATAATGCCTGGCATGTAGGTGGTGCTCAATAATATTTATAGATTATTCATAGTTGAGTAAATAGAAGTAAGGGTCAAATTTCATTTCATTTCAAATTGCTGAACAACTGTGGTCCAACCTTATTTGTTGAATAATATATATACTACCCATAATTTATAACACCTTCTTTTTCTTATATTCTTATATACCTAGACTATTTCTAGGCAATTATCTTCAATCTCATTGCTCTATCTACATGTAATTATGCCTACATCATGCTATTTATTTATTTACTTATTTATTTATTTTTGAGAGAGAGAGTGCATGTGGGGAGGGGACAGAGAGAGAGGGAGAATCCCAAGCAGGCTTTGTGCTGACATGGGGCTTGAATCCACAAACCATGAGATCATGACCTGAGCCCAAATCAAGAATCAGACATTTAACCCATTGAGCCACCCAGGTGCCCCCATGCTATCTTTTAAAATAAACTTTTATTTTAGAATAATTTTAGATTTACAGAAAAGTTACAAAGACAGCTCCTGTAGGGGCGCCGGGGTGGCTCAGTCGGTTAAGTGTCTGACTTCAGCTCAGGTCATGATCTCACAGTCCGTGAGTTTGAGCCCTGCATCAGGCTCTGTGCTGATAGCTCAGAGCCTGGATCCTGCTTCAGATTCTGTGTCTCCCTCTCTCTCTGCCCCTCTCCTGCTCATGTTCTGTCTCTCTCTGTCTCAAAAATAAATTAAAGCATTAAAAATTTTTTAATTGAAAAAAACCACAAAGACAGCTCCTGTATACACCTCACTCAGTTTTCCCCCCATTGTTAACATCTTACTTTAATTACCACCGTACATTTGTCAAAACTAAGAAACTAACATTGGTACATTATAATTAGCCAGGTGCAAGACTTTGAGTTTCATCCACTTTTCCCATTAATGTCCTCTTTCTGTTTCAATCCAGGGCATTTAGTTTCTATGACTTCTATTAGTCTCTCTGGTCTGTGGTAGTTTCTTAGTATTTCCTTGCTTCTAATGACTTTGATAGTCTTGAGATGTACTGCCTAAGTATATTGTAGAATGTCCCCTAATCTGAGTTTGTCTAATGTTTTCTCATAATTAGACTGGGCTTATGAGCTGTTGAAAAGAATATCACAGAGGTCAAGTGCGCTTGCCTATCCCATCAGGGGTAAATGATACTCATGTGACTTCACTGATGATGTTAATTTTCATCACTTGGTTAAGGTTGTGTTAGCAAGTTTCTCCATTATAAAATCACTGTTTTTCCCCTTCTCTGCCCTGTCCTCTCATAGAATTAGTAAGTATAGCTGACCCTTGGAGGGGAGAGAGCAGAAATTAAGCTAGGCACCCTAGAGGTGGAATCTCTACATATGTTATTTGGAATTCTTCTGAGAGATTTACCACTATTTTAATTAATTATAGTTTTTAAAACACTTAAAGTTTCTGGGAAGGGGAAATCTTCACTCATTTTTTATTTTATATTCTTCCAGAAGGTATTAAAATTATCTTTAAATCATGTTACAGTTAAAAATTAATTTGATGAAGATTAGAATTATACTTAAAAATACATTAACTGGGAGGGTGCCTAGGTGGCTCAGTCAGTTGAGTGTCAGACTCTTGATTTCAGCTCAGGTCATGATCCTAGGGTCATGGGATCAAAGCCCACATCAGACTCCCTGCTGAGCATGGAGCCTGCTTAAGGTTCTCTCTCTACCTCTTTCCACTCTCCTGCTCTTGCTCTCCCTCTCTCTCAAATTAAAAAAAAAAGAAAGAACTGGGGAAGGACCAACATCCAGGAATATGGTACCTATCTCTATTTAGTCAAATATTCCTTTATAGTTATTATTATATTCTGATAATAAGTTCTGGAAGCACATAAACAGATATGCAGGGATCTGTTTTGTAGTCAGACACTGCAGTCCTGTGGCTCGAGAGTCAGTCTGAAGATTGAAATAATGTCCTGGCTGTCCCAGGGAAGAAACTTATCAGAGATATAAACTTGAGGTTGTAATTGAATTTTGCTACATGAAAGTAAATTATATAGAAAACAAGATTGCAAAACCCCGAATGCAGTTTGGGGAAAAGGCTGATAAAAACCGTACATTCTTTGGGGCACCTGGGTGACTCAGTCTGTTAAGCATCCAGCTCTTGATTTCAGCTCAGGTCATGATCTCATGGTTCGTGGGTCTGAGCCCCACATCAGCAAAGAGCCTGCTTGGGATTCTCCCTCTTTCTCTGCCCCCACCCCCACCTGGCACACACATGTGCGTGCTTTCTCTCTCAAAATAAATAAATGAACCTTAAAAAAAATCATACATTCCTTGAGCTCAGGGACCAGGTTTAATTAATCTTTGTATTCCCTACAATTCTAGGACACACTGGCACACACAAGCACTTGTTGAACATCTGTTGAATAAGCAAATAAACCAGTGAATAAATATTCACTTAAAGTCTTGGCCTTAAACTCTTGGCCATACCAAAGATGTGGTTTTTTCTTTTCTTCGGCCTTAGCAGATATTGTTTTCTATTTAAAAATTTTTAACAATATTTAAAATGTTTTTATTATTTTTGAGAGAGAGAGAGAGAGAGAGAGAGAGAGCGAGCATGCGTGGGGGAAGGGCAGAGAGAGAGGGAGACACAGAATCCGAGTTGTCAGTACAGAGCCCGATGTGGAACTCGAACTCACAGACTGTAAGATCATGACCTGAGCCAAAGTCAGATGCTGAACCAACTGAGCCACCCAGGCACCCCTAATTTCTTAAAATTCCAGTAGAGTTAACATATAGTTTTATATTAGTTTCAGGTGTACAATATAGTGATTCAACATTTCTATACATTACTCAGTGCTCATCAAGATAAGTGTACTCTTAATCCCTTCCACCTATTTTACCCATTCCTTCCCTCCCCCCCACCCCACCCCCCCCCACCACCTCTGGTAACCATCAGTTTGTTCTCTATAGTTAAGAGTCTGTTTTCTAGGGGTGCCTGGCTGGCTCAGTCAGTGGAGCATGTGACTCTTGATCTCAGGGTCATGAGTTAGGGTCCCATGTTGGGTGTAGAGGTTACTTAAAAAACAAAGTTCTGTTTTCTGGTTTGTCTCTTTTTTTCCTTTGTTTTGTTTCTTAAATTCCACATATGAGTGAAATCATATGGCATTTGTCTTTCTCTGACTAACTTATTTTGCTAAGCATTATACTTTCTATATCCATCCATGTTGTAAAGGACAAAATTTCATTCTTTTTTTATGGTTGGGTAATGTTCCATTGTATGTATATACCATAATCTTCTTTATTCATTCATCTATTGATGGACATTTTGGGCTGCTTCCATAATTTGACTATTGTAAATAATGCTGCAGTAAACATAGAGGTGTTTATCTTTTCAAATTAGTGTTTTTGTATTCTTTGGGTAAATACCTGGTAGTGTAATTACTGGATCATATGGTAATTTTATTAAAATTTTAAAAAATATTTATTCATTTTTGAGAGACAGAGAGAGACAAAGCATGAGCAGGGGAAGGGCACAGAAAGAAAGGGAGACACATGTTCCGAAGAAGGCTCCAGGCTCTAAGCTGTCAAGCACAGAGCCCGATTCAGGGCTCAAACTCATGAACCTCAAGATCATGACCTGAGCTGAAGTTGGAGGCTTAACCGACTGAGCCACCCAAGTGCCCCAGTAATTCTATTTTTAATTTTTTGAGGAACCTCCATATTGTTTCCATAGTGGCTGCACCAGTTTGATTCTACCAACAGTGCAAGAGAGTTCCTTTTTCTTCACGTCCTCACCAACACTTGTTTCTTATGTTTTTTGTTTTTTTTTAATTAAAGAAAAAGTTTATTTGTTTATTTTGAGAGTGAGAGCACGAGTAGGGAAGGGGCGGAGAGAGAGAGAGAGAGGAAGAGAGAGAATCCCAAGCAGACTCCATGCCATTAGCACAGAGACCGACGCGGGGCTTGATTTCATGAACTGAGAGATCATGACCTGAGCCAAAACCAAGAGTCTGTCACTCAACCAACTGAACCACCCAGGTGCCCCTTTAATTTTTGTTTTTTTAAAAGTAAACTCTATCCCAAAAGTGTAGCTCAAACTCATGACCCCGCAATCAAGAGTCACATGCTCTACTTACTGAGCCATCCAGGCACCCCTGTTTTTTGTGTTTTTGACTTTTGCCATTCTGATAGGTGGGAGATGATATCTCATGGTGATTTTGATTTACATTTCCCTGATGATAAGTGACATTGAATACCTTTTCATGTGTCTGTTGGCCATCTGTATGTCTTCTGTAGAGAAATGTCTGTTCATGTTTTCTGCCCATTTTAATTGGATTATTGTTATTATTTTTTGGTGTTGGGTTGTATACCAAAGATACGGCTTTTTTAAATTATTTTTTTAATGTTTATTTATTTTTGACAGAGAGACAGAGCATGAGTGGGAGAGGGGCAGAGAGAGAGGGAGACACAGAATCTGAAACAGGCTTTAGGCTCCAAGCTGTCAGCACAGAGCCTGATGCTGGGCTTGAACTCATGGACAGCGAGATCATGACCTGAGCCAAAGTTGGATGCTCAACTGACTGAACCACCCAGGTGCCCCCCAAAGATATGTTTTGATCATTGTTATGATACACCAGCTTCCACAAATGGTTAATTTTACATGCTTATATTATTTGAATGACTTGTCACTAGCTTTTTCATTAGTATCAACAATATTTACATTCAAGTTTAAACGACAGAGTCACTAAAAATGGCATAAATCTAACAGCATTGAAAGTATGTTTATTCTCAAGCTTTGTGCAGTGGCAGTGTCGTAGCCAATGGAGTTTATCTGAGGTGCGGTTATTGTTAATTGAAAGTATGCTTACTATCAGCCCAACATATTGAAATATAATTCTATGAAAGATTACATTTAAAGAGCAGAATATAAAATCACATCCAGGCCATGATTACAATGATAAATCAAGCTTGCACATGGTAATAGGCATATATTATTTATGCTGCTTAGCATCCTTTCTCTGTTTTTTCCTAAGAGCACATTTTTTTTTAAGATTCATTTATTTTTGAGAGAGAGAGTGCAAATGGGGAAGGGGCAGAGAGAGAGGGGGCAGAAGACCTGAAGCGGATTCTGCACTGACAGCAGTGAGCTCAATGTTCACAGGGCTCAAATTCACAAGCTGCAAGATCAAGACTTGAGCTGAAGTCAGATGTTCAACCGCTCAACCTACTGAGCCACCCAGGTGCCCCACATGTGTTTGTTTTTAAGGAAACCACTTCTCACCAGTTCTCAGCTATGTAGGTGGATCCTGATAATTCAGGTCAATCTGAACTTTATCTCCCTCTCCATAGAAGTTGGTTCATGGATGGGTGGGTAACCCAATCAGAGCCTGTTTGCTAGGGCTTGATGAAGTGTGAGGATGTGGGATCTAGAACTTCTACAGCTGTTGCTACCATACTGGGAGGGCCTGGAACTCCTTAAGGTTACCACATGGTGCCTGAGGATAAAGCAACACAGTGGTAGGCAGAATAGAGTAAATGAAAGAAACTTGGTACTTGGTGATTTAGTTTGAGCTGCTAGGTCAAGCCTCAAGCTCATCTTGAGCAATTCCTTTATTGTTTAGTCATTTGCAAGTGAAACGTCTAATAGATACATAGTCAAGGACAGGAAACAAGGGGGAATAAAAAGTATTGATTTGTTGCAGTCACGGGATTCAGAGTAATTTTTTTTATTTCTACTAATATTGTTTACTAATATTGTCATATAGACTCATAACTGACAAGGGTTCTGGATGTTGGAAAAAACTCTCAAAAGACAAAAGGTCTCAATAGGCATAGTATTGTAAATATATATTTACAACATAGCATTCATTGTAAATGTTATGACAGTTCTCTTAATTCTCTTCTGTATTAAGCATGAACAAGCAGGCTGCTCAGTGTTAGACCACATGCTTTCAGAATGGAAGCAGGTCCGTCTACAGAATACAACTTGTGTTATTCCATCTCAACACATCTGAAGAAGGTGGTTTTCCCAACCCCAAATGCATATTGTTCTTTCCCACCCACCAACCCCATCAGTCATATCTTATATCTTTAGGATCTAGGTCAAAACTTACATCTTCATACCTCAGCTGGATATGCTCCCTTGTTCATCAAATTTTCACAGAACTTGTTTCACATTATCTTGTTGTATATGTGGCATTTACTATGCTATGCTGCCTAATACTTTTAATATATCATATTTAAATATCTTCAGTTAGATAGTAACTTGCCCTGAAGGGCAAGACAAATAAGCACATGGTAACTGGAGTTAGACATACCTGGGGTCACGTTCAATTTCTGTTATTTAAGAGCTGTATGAACTTTGCCAAGTTACATCACCATCTCTGAACCCTATTTTCCTCATCTTTAAATAGGATAAATTATACCTTCCATACAGAATTACTATTGTGATTAAATAAAATGGTGTAAATAAAGCACTTAAGGGGTGCCTGGGTGGCTCAGTCAGTTGAGCATCTGACTTCGGCTCAGGTCATGATCTCACGGTTCGTGGGTTCAAGCCCCGCGTCGGGCTCTGTGCCAACAGCTTGGAGCCTGGAGCCTGCTTCAGATTCTGTGTCTCCCTCTCTCTCTGCCCTTCCGCTGCTCACACTCTGTCTCTCTTTCTCTCTTAAAAATAAATAAACATTAAAAAAAAAAAAAACAAAGCACTTAATGTCAGGCAAAAAAAAAAAAAAAAAGAAAAGAATGGAAGCAAGGCCATTTCACAAGTGCATATGGTAAATATACAACTATCTGGTGGTCTGTTATGTGGCACTTTTCAAATCTTAATAGAATAAATGAAGATTATAAAAATTAAATCTGGGTTGATTGAGTTCACCTAGTGTCAGTATTCTAGAAGAACAGAATGAGACTGCACAATAGACATTTCATAAGTAACCATACATCTTCATTTTTCTCTCAGATCCCTGCATTACTGCCACCTCTGCTGAACACCAGCCCTACCTCTCAGCAGTCAAGGGCTGAGCCTCATTCTGTGGCATCCGCCTTTATAAAGTGTGGTGAAAGGTAGTCCCTTACCTCCTTCAATGTCAAAGAGCTGAATTTCAAAGATACTTTTGGTTTCTGATTACTCAAAAGAAGAGGAGGAATACAAGACAGAAGAAAGACTCTAGGGACAGAGAGAGAGTGTGTCAAGAGCCTCTTTAAGTAGAAATGCGTAAAGTGAAGGGGACTAAGAAATGACAAAAATACTTTAAGTCTTCACAAAGACTAAACAGTTTATAAAGACAATACAAACATCTTTAAAATGTTATTGGATGGGGCACCTGGGTGGCTCAGTCAGTTGAGCCAACGACTTCGGCTCAGGTCATGATCTCACGGTTCATGAGTTCGAGCCCCGTGTCGGTCTCTGTGCCAACAGCTCACAGCCTGGAGACTGCTTCGGATTCTGTGTCTCCCTCTCTCTCTGACCCTCCCCCGTTCATGCTCTATCTGTCTCTGTTTCAAAAATAAATAAACATTAAAAAAATTAAAAAACTTAAAAAATAAAATGTTATTGGAGTACGTTAACTAACTGGAATTTAAATAAAAACTTTAAAAAATGTTATTGGATTTTGTTAATACTGTCCCCAAAATACAGTATGAATACATTCAACTAACAGAAGTAACTGTATGAATAAAGACAAGACAAGACCTTGTAATTTTAATTCCTCACTTTGTATGTGGACATTAGCCAAGGTGCCTTTTGGGTGTGCTGAGGAGCAGAGCCTCTCTACCCCCTCTAAGAGCTATGTGTCCACCTCATTTATGGCCATATCATACTGGGCACTTTGAGGTTATGTCTTTGATCCAATCAGTTTGATTCCAGCACCAAAGCCTTTATCACTTCTCAGTCAATATCTCTATTAATATTTATGTTTAAAACAATTGAATATTTAGGCTCTGTAAAAAACCAGAGCAAAAACCTGCACTCTACTTGAACTAAAACCTAACTAATATATGGTTTTAGTGGGTCATAGAAATTGGAGGGATCTGAAAATGTTAGGTTTCTCTTGGTCTGTTTACAGAAGCTTCGTGTTTTTAACAACACAAATTATATCATTTAGCTTATGCCTCTCCTTTGTCCCTCCAGCACCCAGATTTCCCCTCTCAAAATAACATAACAGCACTTTGGTTTTATTCAGGTATTTGAAAAGCATTTTTTGAGTGCTCATTTTATTCAATCCTTGACTTTTAAGTATTGAGTCTGCTGAGGGGTATGGATACCTAAACAGACAATTTCCATACAGAGTGACAGAGATAAGAACACTATGCTGTCTTAGCCCAGGAGAGGGAAAGGTTCCCAGGACACAGGACAGGATAGGATAAATGGGAATTACTCAAGTAAGGAAAGGGAGAAGGGCCTTTTGAGTCAGAGGAAGCACCTGTACAGACTTGAGAATTAAGTTCACAGAACTAGGTACCTGTTGCTAATTTAGCAAGGCCAAATCGTAGCTGGGGAGTGGAGACAGGGTGGGTTAAGGAGTAGTGGGAAAAAAATATCACTTCACTCATTGTTTTTTAAACTGTACAATACTCATTAATGACCTATTAAAACAATTTATTTTCTGAAAAAGGATAGAATAGAATAGAAAATATCAGAATGCAGTAAAGGATAAGTATTGGTATGTCTGTTGTTTTATAGTTGTGTGTAGAGCGTATAGTGTGTGCATGCGGTAGGTCACAAAGTAAAATGTATTTCTTAGTATTTCTTTTTGTCTCACATGGTCAAAAAAATTGAAAGTCACTGTTCACAGCATAGAAAATTTTATTTATAGTTTACAAGGTGCTTTTAGGTATCCTATTCTTATTACATGGCCCTGCCTCCATTTTTTATTTGTCATTTATTCATTCCTCAAATATTTATCAATACATATTTTACTTTCGGTGCTAGGAAACTCCCTGAGAGAAGCTCAATCTATGGGAGATGAACAAGTAAAGAGATAATAATAACAGCTACTGTTGATCACAATCCTCAGGGTGTATATTGTGAACCACCTGTTTTGGAATCCCCAGGAAAAAGTGCTTATTAAAACACAGGTGATGGGCTCTGCACCAGACCTACTGCATCAGAATTTCTGTGTGGGGCCCAGGGGTCTGCAATTTTAATTAGAGGTCCTCAAAAACATCTTACACACATTCAGTTTGGAAAAGATTCATTTCTTTTGTTTTTTAAAGTTTATTTATTTATTTTGAGAGAGAGAGAGTGTGTGTAGGGGGGGTCAGGGGGAGAGAGAGAGAGAGGGAGAGAAGAAAAGAGAGAGAGAGAGAGAGAGAGAGAGAGAGAGAGAGAGAGAGAATCTGAAGCAGTCTCCATACCAGTAGCGCAGAGACCGATGCAGGCCTCGAACTCACGAACTGTGAGATCATGACCTGAGCCAAAATCAAGAGTCGGATGCTACCGACAGCCACCTAGGCACCCTAAAAGATTCATTTCTGGAGTGTATGCTGGAAGCCAACATTGTTCTCAATACACTGTGCTCAGTCACTTGGGTCCTTTTTTCAGTTCCTTCAAGAATCCAACACCCTTGCCACTTAGGGCCTTTCCACATACTATTGTTTCCTAGTCTGGTATACTTTCACTGTTCCCTGGCCAATTTTAATCTACACAAATGTTATTTCTTTAGGAAGTGTTCCCCAAAACCAGAGGCTTCAAAAGGGGCTTTTGTGATATGCCCCCTTGTGGTAGACACTAAAATGGCTGCTCCCCATTCAAAGAAAGGATTGTTAGGGGTAAGGTCTACTGCCAGCTGCCAGCCTTTAACTCCTTTAGTTCCACCTCAGCTTTTGTGAGGAGGTTATGCTCTTCTCCCATGGCTTCAGCCAGTAACTAAGATTGTGGTTTAAGAACCTGGCCATTTCTGCCTAATGTGGGAGTCCTGTAATGTGCAGTCATTCCTCCACAGCTCTCTGGCAAATACTTTGACAGACCTGTATTGCTATCTTCATGGCTCCTCTTGCCCAATCCTCCTTGCTCCCTTTTCCTTTCATAGGTCTTACTCCCAATAAACCTTTTGCCTTCCTGACTCCATCTCAGCATTCCTTCCCGGAAGATTCAACTGCCACACTTGTCTTGGTATGGCTGGAAGAAAGAGACTGAAGGAGAGAGGCCTAAAACCAGGCTGTAGAGGTAAGCAAAGCCAGAACACACAGGACTTGTTAGACCATGCTAAGTATTTTTTACTTTGCCATTAGGGCAGTTGGAAGTCACTGCATGTTTTTAAACAGACTGGGGAGGAGTGGGAAAAATGATCAAATGTAAATTTGAAAAATTTGAAAAATGATCTAAATGTAAATTTAGAAAGACCACTCCAGCTGTTATATGTTAAAAAGGCTGGAGACTTGGGAGACTGAGGACAAGAAGATCAATATGCATGCTATAACTGGAGTCTAAAAAGAGAAAATAGTGGCTTGGACTAGGATGAACCAGAGACAGTGAAGGTTTGAAAGATATTTAAAAAGTAGAATCTCCAAAATTTGGTGATTTATTGGATGTGGGTGGTGTGGGAAATGTAAAAGTCAAGGATGCCCAGATCTCTGGCTTGAGCTACTGTGTGGAAAGTGGTGCCAGATGCTGATACAGGGAATCCTGTGGGAAACAAATGTGAGAGTTCAACTTTGGACATGCAGAGTTGGAGATGCCCCTAGGATATCCAAGAGCACTATAAAGAGTTGGATATATTGTTCTGGAGTGTGAACAGAAATTTAGGCTGGAGAAGTACATTTGGGAGTCCTTAGCATACAGATGGAAGCAAATGAGATCATCCAGGAGAGGTACAATGTTTTGAGAGAGACGTAAGAGATTGACCTAGGAAACTCAGACATATAAGGTTCTGGAAAGGGACAAGAGGTTAACAAATGAGACTTAGGCCAGGGAATATGGAGTCACAGAAACTTTGAGAGGGTTTTTGATAAGGAGGAGATATAAATATTACCTAGTGTCTAAGCAAGGTAAGGACTGAAACTATTCTTTTGCCTTAGTGACATGGAGGCCATTGGTGAACTTAATAAGAGACATTTCAAATGAAGTGGCGGAGGTGGAAGCCAGACTGGAATGACCAAAGAGTGATGGAAATGGAAGAAGTTGACACAATTAGTGTCACAACTCTTTCAAGAAATTTGGTTCTGAAGAAGGAGGGTAACAGGCAGTAGTTAGTGAAAATGTGGAATCGAGGTTTTATGTTTTTTGTTTTTAGGATAGAAGAGGCCTGAAAGTGGTTAGAAGTTGATGGGAAAGGAGCCAGCAGAGATGATAAGAGAAGAAAGTGATAATCAAAGGCAAAAGATTTCTGAGAAAGTGGGATGGTGGCGGTGGGGGTGGGGACAGGACTGTAAGGCTCAGACAGAAAGACTGACATTGGAAAGAAGAAATGCCACCTCTTTCTTTGGAACAGAAGGGAGGAGAAAAGTGTGGATGTGAATACTAGTAGACCTGTAGGTTTAGTGGTGGGAGGAACTGTTTGTGACTAGGAGATAGGGAAGGTGGAAGGTTGGAGAGTGGAGGAGGAGGTTTAAAATAGTCTTAGGTAGTAGGAAAATGAGCTTTTTGACCACAGGGGTCTTACCAGGAAATGTGGTGGACCCAGCTAATTTTTAAAACTTTTTATTGTAAAAAACTTCAAGCATATACAAAGTAAGCAGAATAATATAATGAACTCGATGTATCTATCATCTGGCTTTAATAATTTTAATGTTGTTATTCCTATTTTATCTACGCTTTCACCCACTTACCTCTCTTTGTTACTATTGTTTTTGTGGTTATTTTTAAGGTAAGATTTACATATATTGAAATGCAAAAAAGCTAATTATGTAATTTTGACAAATGGATACACCTATATAACTCACACCCCTCTATCATGATATAAAATGTTTCAGTCCCAGAAAGCTCCATCCTGTCTTTCTCCATCAGCCCTTCTCTCTGCCTCTCAGAGGGAACCACTGTTCTGATTATTTTCATTTTAGATTAGTTTTACCTATTCTAGAACTTCTTCTAAATGGAATCATACAGTATGTATTCTTTTGTTTATAGCTTTTTTTGCTTAGCATTATGTTCATGAAATTTATCCATGTTGGTGTATGTATCAGGACTTTGTTTCTTCATTTCCTGAGTAATTATTTAATCATAGAAATATGCCACAATGTGTTTATCCATTCAGTTGCTAAAGGATGTTTGGGTTGTTTATTGTTTTGTGCTATTATAAATAAAGCTACTCTGAACATTCTTGTACACGTCTTTTTGTGAATATGTATTTTTAGTTCTTTTGGCTTAAATACTTAGGAATGAAATTTCTAAATAAAGTATAGGCTTGTGTTTGACTTTGTAAAAAATTGCCTAACCTTTTCTCAAAGAGTTCCATTTTAAATTCCCACCAACAATGTCTCAGAGTTCTGTTTGCTTCACATCCTTTTCAATATTTGGTGATACTAGTTTTAAAATTTTTTAGCCATCGTAGTGGGTGTTAGCGGTAGTTCATGGTGATTTACATTTGCATTTTCTTTCTTTAAAATTTTTTTTAAATGCTTATTTATTTTTGAGAGAGAGACAGAGCATGAGTAGGAGAGGGGCAGAGAGAGGAGGAGACACAGAATCCAAAGCAGGCTCAAGGCTCTGAGCTGTCAGCACAAAGCCCAATGTGGGGCCTGGACTCACAAACTGCAAGATCATGACTTGAGCTTAAGTCGGAGGCTTAACCGACTGAGCCACCCAAGTGCCTCATTTGTATTCACTTGGTGAGTAATGGTGTTGAATACTTTTCATGTGCATATTGGCCTTTCATATTTCTTCCTTTCTGAACAATCTATGTCAAACTTTTGCCTATTCATTGTTAACTTTAGGAATCCTTCATATATTTTGATTATAAATCCTTTGTCAGATATATGTTTTATGAATATATTCGTCCATTGTGTGGCTTGCCTATTATCTTCTTAATGATATTTTTGATGAATAGAAGTTTTATATTTTGGTGAAGTCTAATTTATCACTTGTTTTCTTTTCTGATTATTGCTTTGTGTGTCATGTCTAAAAAAATTTGCCTGCTCCCATGTCTCCTTTTTTTCCCCTAAAAGTTTTAGTTTTAGGTTTTACATTTAGGTCTCCCATGAATTAATTTTTGTGCATGGTATGAGGTAAGAGTTGAGGTTCATTTTCCTTGTATGATAATCATCTGTTTGAGCACTATTTATTGAAGGCATTTCCTTTCCTAATGGATTGCTTTGGTGCCTTTGACTCACCATATACATATGAGTCTATTTATGGGTTTGCTATTCAGTTACATTGATCTATATGTCTATCCATATATATCTGTATCCTATATGCCAGCATCACACATGTTAATACTGTAGTCTTTTAGTAGATATTGGAGTCAGGTAGTATAAATCCTCCAGCTTGTTTCTTTTTTCAGGATCATTTGGTTCCTTCCAGATCCTTTGCATTTCCACATACATTCATGAAAGTGCTTGTCAATTTCAGACAAACAAACAAACAAACAACACCCTTGTGTAAATTGATTGAATCTATAGACCAATTGGGGGAGAATTGGCATCTTAACAATAATGAATTTTCTGATCCATTAATATGATACATCTCTCCATTTATTTAGGTCTTTAATTTTTCTTGGTTTTGTTGCTTTCAGTGTATACGTTTTTCACATACTTTGTTAAATTAATACCTAAAAATTTGATGTTTTTTAAGGTTATTTATTTATTTATTTTTGAGGGAGAGAGAAAGAGAATGAGCAGGGGAGGGGCAGAAAGAGAGGGAGAGAGAATCTCAAGCAAGGCTTAGTCTCACGACCATGAGATCATAACCTGAGCTGAAATCAAGAGTTGGATGCTCAACCAACTGAGCCACCCACGTGCCCCATGATGTTTTTTGATGCTATTGAAAATTAAATTATTTTCTAATTATTTCTATGCCATGCATGGAGTTGATCAGATATTCTGAGTAACTATGAAATTCATAGGATGGGGCTGTTCTAGGGTCCCATGGCTGAATCCCAGTTTCAGAAGGTGGCCTAGAGATTAGATATTCACTAGTCATCAAGGTATTCTTTCATGGGATTGCATTAAATTGGATCACCAGAATGGTGCTGACATGCTGGTTTTGGTTAAGTAAATTTTTTATACAGAGAGGGGCTTTATACAAAAAAATTTTTCCATACCTTGAACTCTCTAGGGGCAGCCATGACTGGGATTGTGGTTGTCCTCCTGAGAAGAGGAGAGAAACCGCATGTCAGGGGGGTTCTTTTGTCTCCTATGTGATATCATTCATTCTGGTAAGAACCATTACTCTGCATCTTTGAGACCCAAGAGAAGGGTAATTACTACATTTTGTTCCCCACCACTATTTCCAGTGAAGCCTCTGAAGTCGGTCATCATAAAATAATTTATCCTAATGTTACACTGCATCCTTGGTCAGAAATTTATCCCTTATTCTATTTAAGTACACATGATTGTATGGCCAATATACATTTCAAGGAAGCTGATTCCTAGCCCCTGCAGCCTCCCCTCTGTTGCACAAGAACTAGTTATATATCTAAAGTGTGGTTGAACCCAGTTGAGTCTTATTCTGACTAAATTACATTGAAATTTGGAGACGTTTTAAGTCTATGAAGTTGAGATGGGAACCATTATGAAAAGCTAATGTGAATGTTCTGTTTACTCATGGCTTTTGTATAATTTATTCATGCTCTTTTAGGCTAGTAAAATTATTCCCATGTTATTTTAGTATTTCTAATTAACCAAAGTGAACATCACTGATGAGTGACAGGGCCTCTCAACTGAAGGATGCCTTTATGCTGAAATCAGCACCACTCTGACAGCAAAGGAGAGACTCTAAGCCTATTCTTGTATACTGATAAGTAACTTTCTAGATTCTTATCTGATCTTAGTTTTTGTTCCTGGGAGGAAAAAGACAGGGATTTTTTTCCTAGGTCTGAACCTATATTGTAAAATGTTTACTCTAAAAAAAAAAAAATGTTTACTCTCAGAACTTGTGGCCTAAAGGCAACTGCATATGCTATAACTACAAAGTAATTAGCTTGCTAAATATTTTCCATAAGGAATCCTGATGTCATCATGGTCAGCACTATTCTCACCATATGGGTAACATGTTGAAAGGACAACTGCATGGGTAACAATTACAGAGCTATGGTTTGAACTTAAAAAGGATAACTAATAATTTAGTTATAAATAAATGTGGGAAGCCAAATAATATGGCTTAGGGGCCCCCAAAAGATGCATCCTCTAATGTGGAAATCATAGAGTATAACATTAGTCAAAAAGAAGGTATGAACTTATTCAATTCATGGATTCTAGATGCACTTTTTATTTCAAAAATTTTTTATAATATTCTTTGATTAATATGTTACTTGTCTATTTCTCCTTCTTCAGATCTTTCACCAGACCAAGGAGAGTAAGCTTACTGTAAATACATGATCATTCCTAGAAATTTCCCATGATTTATGTAACTTGATTATGTTTCTAACGCTGCTTTTCTCATAGCACTATTTCTCCATTTCTATTTGGACATAAGCACCTGTTACCACTAAGAATAACTGCCAGTGATCTTAATAGTTGTTAGTTCTTTATGAGACTGAAGTGCTACCTACTGCACTACGGAGGCACCTAATAGTTGTTAGTTCTTTAAAGAATAGCTGTTTAGGGGCGCCTGGGTGGCTCAGGCGGTTAAGCGGCCGACTTCGGCTCAGATCATGATTTCGCGGTCCCTGAGTTCGAGCCCCGCGTCGGGCTCTGTGCTGACAGCTCAGAGCCTGGAGCCTGTTTCAGATTCTGTGTCTCCCTCTCTTTGACCCTCCCCCGTTCATGCTCTGTCTCTCTCTGTCTCAAAAATAAATAAACGTTGAAAAAAAATTTAAAAAAAAGAATAGCTGTTTGTTCTTTAAACCTCCTCCCCCCAATTTTAGCTGTTATCCCAAATCAGTGTTCTTCCTAAATGTGGCAACTGAGACAAATTGAAACTTATTAGGTTCCCTCCTCTCAAATAAACTCCTTGTCCCCATATATTTTCAGTATTTAAAAAAAGTCATATTGACTTGGGAAACTGTGACCTAACACTTGTGGGGACAACTGGCAATAGTGGGTAGCGTGTGTTAGTGACAGAGACTGCTTTGTGTTGCCTGTTTGATTCAGGTGGTGGCAGCAACTCAGAAGGAAGGACTAGAGAGGAGAACTTCCTGAGCAGTGGTAAACTTCTTTTTTTTTCTCTTTATTATCCTTTTATTTATTTGTTTTATTTTATTATTATTATTTTTAATTTACATCCAAATTAGTTAGTATATAGTGCAACAATGATTTCAGGAGTAGATTCCTTAATTCCCCTTACCCATTTAGCCCATCCCCCCTCCCACAACCCCTCCAGTAACCCTCTGTTCTCCATATTTAAGAGTCTCTTCTGTTTTGCCCCCTCCCTGTTTTTATATTATTTTTGCTTCCCTTCCCTTATGTTCATCTGTTTTGTCTCTTAAAGTCCTCATATGAGTGAAGTCATATGATATTTGTCTTTCTCTGACTGACTAATTTCACTTAGTGTAATATCCTCCAGTTCCATCCACATAGTTGCAAATGGCAAGATTTCATTCATTTTGATTGCTGAGTAATACTCCACTGTATATATATGTACACCACATCTTCTTTATCCATTCATCCATCGATGGACATTTGGGCTCTTTCCATACTTTGGTTATTGTGGATAGTGCTGCTATAAACATTGGGGTGCATGTGTCCCTTCAAAACAACACACCTGTATCCCTTGGATAATACCTAGTAGTGCAATTGCTGGGTCGTAGGGTGGTTCTATTTTTAGTTTTTTGAGGAACCTCCATAGTGTTTTCCAGAGTGGCTGCACCAGCTTGCATTCCCAAGCAGTGGTAAACTTCTTACCACCTCCTTCTTCCTCTAATAGAGGGATGGGCAAAGTGTAAGGCAATATAATTTTTTTTTCATTTTATATTTCTTTTTTTAATTAATTTTTTAATGTTTATTTATTTTTGGGGGGAGGGGCAGAGGGAGAGAGAGGGAGACGCAGAATCTGAAGTAGGCTCCAGGCTCCGAGATGTCAGCACAGAGCCTGACGCGGGGCTCGAAATCACAAACTGTGAGATCATGACCTGAGCTGAAGTCAGACACTTAACCGACTGAGGCACCCAGGTGCCCCTAAATTTCTTTTTTTTAAGCCACATTATTGAGTTCAAAAAGCGAATGACATACAAAAAGCTGTACATATTTAATGCATACAACTTGATGAGTCCAGAGATAAGTGTATATCCGTGAAACTACTGCCATAAACATACCCATCATCTCTAAAAGGCAGGGCTCTGAGGAAACCAGCCTTGTTTTGCTTAAAAACCTGGCAGTAAACTAAGGACAGATGACTTACAAGGGGGTGTGCACCCTCTGTAAAAACACCACAATCATACTTGGTTGCCACTAGAACTATAAGTGGGGTCAAATCTCAGTCTACTCTAGGGGGTCTGGTATATAATATGGCCCAAAAAGGAGTAGTTAGTACATCAAATGAATTATCACAAGGTTTATTCTGGAGAACGTTCCATGTGCACTGGAGAAGAATGTATATTCTGCCGCTTTAGGATGAAATGTTCTGAATATACCTGTTAAGTCCATCTGGTCCAATGTGTCATTCAAAGCCATTGTTTCCTTGTTTATTTTTTTATTAGATGATCTGTCCATTGTTGTGAGTGGGGTGTTGAAGTCTCCTACTATTATGGTATTACTATCAATGAGTTTCTTTATGTTTGTGATTGATTTATATATTTGGGTGCTACACATTTGGCACATAAATGTTTACAATTGTTAGGTCTTCTTGGTCTGTAGACCCCTTGATTATGATATAATGCCCTTCTGCATCTCTTGATACAGTCTTTATTTTGAAGTCTAGATTGTCTGATATAAGTATGGCTTATATACTTATATATACTCCAACTTTCTTTTGTTGACCATTAGCATGATAGACGGTTCTCCATCCCCTTATTTTCAATCTGTAGGTGTCTTTCGGTCTAAAGTGGGTCTCTTGGAAACAGCATATAGATGGATCTTGTTTTCTTATCCATTCTGTTACCCTATGTCTTTTGATTGGAGCATTGAGTCCTTTGATGTTTAGAGTGAGTATTGAAAGATATGAATTTATTGCCATGATGATGCTCATAGAGTTGGAGTTTCTGGTGGTGTTCTCTGGTCCTTTCTAATCTTTTGTTGCTTTTGGTATTTATTTATAAATATATATTTTTATAATATATTCATATATATTATAAATATTAATTAATATTATAAACATATATAAATATATAAATATTATATAATATATTATAAAATATTTAATATAAATATATAAATATGTATACAAATATGTATTTATATTTTTTATATTTATATATCTATATATAATATATAAAATATAAAATGCTATAAATATTATATATTAAATATATATAAATATATATTTATAAATATATATATTATAAATAAATAAATATATATATATTTTTTCATCTTTTCTCCCTACAGAGAATCCCCCTTAAAATTTCTTGCAGGGCTGATTTAGTGGTCACAAACTCCTTTAATTTTTGTTTGTCTGGGAAACTTTTTATCTCTCCTTCTATTTTGAATGACAGCCTTACTGGATAAAGAATCCTTGACTGCATATTTTTCTGATTCAGCACATTGAATATATCCTGCCACTCCTTTCTGGCCTGCCAAGTTTCCGTGGATAGGTCTGCTGCAAATCTGATCTGTCTTCCCTTGTAGGTTAGGGACTTTTTTTTCCCTTGCTGCTTTCATGATCCTCTCCTTAACTGAATATTTTGTGAATTTGACTATGCTATGCCTTGTTGATGGTCGGTTTTTGTTGAATCTATTGGGAGTCCTCTGTGCTTCCTGGTTTTTGATGTCTGTCTTTCCCCAGGTTAGGAAAGTTTTCTGCTATGATTTGCTCACATAACCCTTCTACCCCTATTTCTCTCTCTTCCTCCTCGGGGACCCCTATGATTCTGATATTGTTCCTTTTTAATGAGTCACTGATTTCTCTAATTCTTAAATTGTGCTCTTTTGCCTTAATCTCCCTCTTTTTTTCTGCTTCTTTATTCTCCATAAGTTTGTCTTCTCTATCGCTGATTTTCTGTTCTGCCTCGTCCATCCTTACCGCTGCTGCATCCATCCTTGATTGCAGCTCAGTTATAGCATTTTTAAATTCATTCTGGCTATTTTTTACTTCTTTTATCTCTGCAGAAAGGGATTCTAATCTATTTTCGACTCCAGCTAGTATTCTTATTATTGTGATTCTAAATTCTGGTTCAGATATCTTGCTTGTATCTGTGTTGGTTAAATCCCTGGCTGTCGTTTCTTTGTGCTCTTTCTTTTGGGGTGAATTCCTTTTGCGGCTTCTTGCTCCCCAAGTTCAGCTCTTCGTGTCATGTATCTGCTTACCTGGTTACCTGCTTACCTGCAGGTTGTGCAGATTGTTGTGTTAATCTTCCAATCAGTTTTCTAGGTGTGTAGGGTGGTTTAGTGTTGGTCTGGCTGTATTTCATGGACATGAGACACACAAAAAGCTTCCATGCTCTTCCACCATTTGGCTCCTCCCCCTGAATTATCACAAGGTTTAGCTAATATATACAGTGTCAGCAAAAAACTTGGAAATGTGTGTAGGAGCAAATTCTAAGGGTATCAGAGCACAGAGGGCAAAACATAACTAGATCAGGAAGAATTCATTGATATGGGGCTGCTTACTAGAGATTCGATTTAATGTGTTAATTCGTACAAATGGAGGTGGCTCTAACAGCTTAAAGGGTTGGTTGATGAAAATTGTGACTTATTGGTGGCCTGTTGAATGAAGATAAGATACCAGAGCTTCACTGGCCTGAAGTAAAGAAGGGTATCCAAAGACTTAAGGAGACAGGAAAGTTGGAGTAAATTTATCATGTGCAAACGTCATACTTGTCCCCCAACTATAACTCCTGGGGAGGTCTGGAAGGCACTCCTGTCACTAAGATATTGAGAAATATATTAGTGAGAAGAGAAATATTAAACATTGAGAAATACATTAGAGAGATTTGCGGTTACTCTCCTTTGTGGGAAAGGTAGGACCATGCAAGATGCTGTCATTGTGATGAACTCCCTGATTTCACTAGAAATGATGGGATCCCAAGTAACAGGTCAAGTAGCAGCACTTAAGCATAAAAGACAAGTTGGGCATGGTACTCTAAAGGGCAGGAGGTATGTTATTAGTAATAAGACTTTGGTCCATAGGGACCATTGGTTATGGCTAATTAATTGATCATGACATCCCTTGGAGTAAAATAGATAAACAGCCTGGTCTGTGTTGGGTGGCCAAAAATCTCACTTGAGTTACCACAATATAGAGTCATGGCCTCTTGCCCAGTTTCCAAACTTAAGCCAGTTCACAAATGTAGAATCCTTTGATTGACTGGGAGGCTTCCTTCCCATGAGGAATGATTTTGCAGCATGAATACATCATAAATCTTCCTCCAGGCGTTCTTCAAGGGGTGTTCACCCATTTGCTAGAGTGGTTGTGTACTGGGGAAAAAAAAGGAATATCTAGGTCTTTCAGGTATTAATGCTAATCATGGGGGGATCCAAAATAACACTGTGGCTTACAGTGGAGACTATGATCGGTAGGTAATAGATGGAGTCTTAGCCTAAGCAAAGGTAGAACCAGTTGGTCCACAGATACATCCTATGGTTATTCCCCAGTCCCTGAATGTATAATGGAATAAACATGTTTATGAGAACCATTGTGGTAGAAAGGCTAACCCTCTCTACCGAAATAGCAAACTAGAAGCAATACTGTATTTCTGCAGGAATTACAGATATTAGTACCACCATCAAAGACTTGAAACATGCTGGGATGCTGATATCTATCACATCTGCATTTAACATACCTGTTTGGTCTCTGCAGAAGTTGGATGAATCTTAAAGAATGACTAGATTATCAGGTTAGGAGATGACACCATGAAAGGATAGGATTTTGTCTTACAGTATACAGTTTATGCTTTGAATCAGAGACCATTACATGGTACTGCCCCCTCTATATTTAGATCTGGAAATCAAGGGTAGGAAGTGGAGATGGCTCCTCTCACAATTAATACCTAATAACCCACTCACAGGATTTTTGCTTCCTCTTTCAGCTACTCCGAGTTCTGCTGGTTTGGAAATCTTTGCTTCTAATGGAGAATACAACAATGGTTCCACTGAATTCGAAGACGAAACTCCATTTGGCTATTTGGGCTTTTTATGTCACTGAACCAGTAGGCAGACAAAAGAATTACTCTACTGGGTTTTTACTCCCTGATTACCAAGGGTAAATCAAGTTGTTGCTACATAGAGCAAAAAAAGAGTGATTCTGGAACCAGGGGATCCCTGGGGCTACCTTTAATAATCCCACACACAAAGTACAGGTTATGGAAAACTATAGCAATCAAACAAGGGCAGGACTATTGGAAAGCCCTTCCAAAATGAAGGTTCAGATCACCCTAATGTATAAAAGACCAGAATGGTTACTGTGGTTAGTGGAAGAAGGAAGTCACAGATACTAAGTGTGACCTCATGACCAATTACCAAAATGAGGACTGTACTAGCTTTGTCTATTTTTTCTTCACTTATTATGTGTAGTATATTTATTTGTATATTTAACTATTTTGTTCTTCTCTTTCCTTTTTATTATTTTCTATACAAATTGCTGTCGGCTAACTTATTAGGTGGAAATAGTTATTTTATTGTTGTATGGAAGTTTGTATGAAGAAAGGTGTATATAAAGAAGGAAGTTAAGGGATGAACTCTATCAATTATTAATCTATTGTTTCTTAGATCCAAATGCATTCTTCTTTGTCCCACTTTTGGTAATAGACCCTGTAAACTATGTAAACTATGTCAGTTGGTTTGATATTAGCCTTTGTCAAAAGAGAGTTCTGGAGGGACACTACACGGTCATAGGCGAAAGATACTTCATTTCATGGTTCCAGTGAACTGTTTTTTTGGCAACATGAAGGAAGCCTACTAGTGCTCACCTAGCAATCCTCATGGATTAGCTGTGAGCTTCATCCTTTAGTATATTTCTCTTTCACCTATCAGGCTGGACTCTGATACAAAGGGAGTTAAATTCTTGTGCCCAAATTAGCAGCTTGACATGGACTTTCTCAGTTTTAGTCCTTTAATGCAAGGTTTTAAATTGCTTACCTCTATCATTATAATTGATATTTAATTCTATTTTTGATACCTTGTTTTATGTATTTGGCTCTTATGCTTCCTTGACATTTCCTTTATTTACTTTTTAGTCTTTTTATTAAACTGAACTTCCAGTTTAAAATTGATAATTGGAGGGTGTCTGGGTGGCTCAGTCAGTTAAGTACCTGACTCTTGATTTCAGTTTAGGTCATAATCTCAGGGTCATGAGATCGAGCCCTGCGTCAGGGTCTGCACTGAGCATGGAGCCTGCTTAAGATTCTCTCTCTTCACTCTCTCAGCCCCTTCCCTGTTTGTGTGCACAATTTCTCTCTAAATAAATAAATAAATAAATAAAATGGATAAATTGGGGCTAGAGACAATGTACTTTTGTTTTTTTAATTCAGAGCTTAATTCTTTGCCCTTAACCTAGTAAGGGCTCTGGACTAACACTGCATATGTTCAAATAATGTCTCTGTTATTTACCAACAGAGTTTGTTACTTTCTGAATCAGTTTCCTAACCTGTAACATACAGATAAAGAATTTAGCTCAGTGCCTGATGCACAGTAAGTGCTCAATTTATGTTATTATTATTTTTCTCCATATTTCCCCACCTATCTCCAGCTTCTTATCTGCCATAGTACTTTTGAGGATATTGAACAATATTTCCATTGAAATTCTGTGGTTTGCTTCAAGTCCACAAATCTGGGAAAAAACTTGAACTTGTCTCGTGTTTGAATTTTGGCATATACATACCTGTCTGCAGAACAGGATTTGAGGGAGAGCTCATAGATTTTCTGAGAGAAAAACCTCATGAATGAAGAAGTCTGTCACGGGGGACTAGACTGAATGACAAGACCTGGAGACTGGTGGCAACAGAAATTTCAGGTGTGTGCTTGCAGGGGAAAGTATGCTGACCATAATTTAATCTACTCCTCTCCAACCCCTTCTTGAGTGCCTGTGTATTCTAGTAGAAGATTGCTGAACAGAAGAAAATCTTGAGTATGAGAGGCTCATCAGCTCTACTGAGCTGCTGGCTCTAGGAAGCAGAATGTGCTCTCTTATTGAATAGGCAAGGGGAGGAGTATTAGAGGTTGGGACAAGGGCAGTATTGTCTGAGTAGTTTGGAGGCCAGCAGTCTGAAGGAAGGCAGCTATTATGTAGACAACAGACCATGCGTAGCAGACTACTACTAGCAGAATAGAATAATATATGTTTATCTTCTACTACAATACACATATGCCTTGTATTACAATTATTTGTGTTTACATGTCCTTGTTTCTTTCTCTCCCACCCAATCCTTAAGAAACTAAAATCTGGTACATCACCCACCACAATATTAAAACTGAATCTCTTAATGGTCAAATCCAATTTTTTTTCTATCCTTATCCTACTTCTTCAATGCTTTGTTTTGCCTTTCCTTAACTTCCATTCTTCATTGGGCTTGAATGATCTCACTTTCTCTTTCTTGTATAACTCCACTCTCCTTTGTTTGCTTCTCCCTGTGTGTCCACTCCTTAATTGTTGGTGATCACTTGGTTTCATTCTAGTCCTCGCTGCTTGCCCCACTCCCCAACTCTATATACTTGCTCAGGGTGATCCCACTTGTTCTATAAGACCCCAACTCCTACCCTAAGCCAGATCAAATTCTCCCTTGTCCTAAGTTACTCTCTTGAGCTTCAGTCCATTTATACCTAGATGTCTCACAAGCACCTCAAGCATAATATGTCCCAAAGTGAACTCATAATCCTTTCCTTTAAATCTCTTACTCCTGAATTTTCTATTTTGGTTATTAACTTTAACTTTTACTGTATAATACAAATTAGAAACCTGGAAAACATTTTCTACTTTCTTTAATTTCCTTTAAATTTTCTTTATTGCTCCAAGTCTGCCTAGTCCACCTTCTAAATAGTTCTTAAATCTGCTTCAACATTTCTTTCCTAACCATTTCCAATAGTTTTGGAAACATTCTCATTGTCATTATTGTTTCTCTCCTCCATATTACTGTTTATCCTACTGCTTTCTCCCCACCTCCAGCCCAGCTCCTCAATATATAATCTAATTTGGTCATTCCCTACTAAAGAATCTCTGCTGTGCCTATAGGAGATAAAATTTAAGTTCCTAGGAATAGCTTAAAGGTCCTTTACCAAGTGGTCCTAAATTCCTCATGCTTTAGTAACTTCAAACTTTTTGCCATGGCTCTTTCAAATCTAGAAACCTTAATTCTGGGGTATTTTCTCCTTTTTAAAAAAATTCTTTTAAAGTGGGGGAGGGGCAGAGAAAGGGGGAAGACACAGAATCCAAAGAAGGCTCCAGGCTCTGAGCTGTCAGCACAAAACTTGACGCAGGACTCAAACTCATGAACTATGGACCATGACCTGAGCCAAAGTTGGATGCTCCACTGACTGGGCTACCCGGGCGCCCTGATTCTGGGATATTTTCTTGAATTCTTTCATTAATGATTCTCTCCCCTCTGCTTCTTCTAGGATGCCTATCATTCTGATGTTGTAACTTTTGAACTGGTCATCTAATTTTCATCTTTTCTTATTTTCCACCTCTAACTCATTTTGTACTACTTTTAAGAGATTTCTTCAAATTTATCTATTGATATTTGGATTTCTGCTATCATATATTTAATTTCCAAGAAATTATTTTTTTATTGAGGTATAATTGACATAAAACATTATGTTAGTTTCAGGTATACAACATGATTCAATATTTGTATATGTTGCAAAATGATCACAATAAGTCTAGTTAACAACCATCACCATACATAGTTATAGAATTTTTCTGTGTGCAATGAGAATTGCAACTTAGCAATTTTCTTAGCAACTTTCAAATGTGCAATAAAGTATTAACTATAGTCACCATGCTATATGTTACATCTCTATGACTTGTTTATATGTTTATATGTCACATCTATATGACTTACAACTTTAAGTTTGTACACTTTGATGCCCTCCATCCCTGAGAGGATTTTTCTTTTCCTTCTGAATGCTCCTTTCATTAATTTATTAATGACATACTATTTTTGTTTTATAGATGTTCTAGTCTGTCTTCTGTCTGAGGAATTTTCTACTCCATGTAGAGGCTTTATCTCCTCAGAGGTTTTTTTTGTTTGTTTGTTTATTGTTTGGTTGTTTTGATCTATGTCTTTCATGTCAGAGGCTTTCTTCAGAGAGATGATAATTTTGGTTGTCTGTTCATGATTACAAGTTGAAGAGCTCATTAGAAGCTTGAGCATGAAGTGGGGCTTATTGACTTTGAGTCTCCCTATGGACAGACCTGCACAAGCCATTTGTTGAAGAAACCCTGATGTTAGTTTCTTTAGGTCTTTCTCTGAGGAACAGTAGATTCCTCAGAGAAGAGTCTTGCATTTCCTGCCTGAGGAGTAGAGGGTAAGCTGCTGCCAGTGCTCTGGAAGCAGTGTGGGGGATGCGTTAGAGACAGCTCAGCACTTAGTATATATGATTGTTTGATCTCCCTGTTTTTGCAAGGTACCCAAGCCCTTAACTTTGCCTGGCATCCCCTAATCCAGAGGTCCTAATCATATCCCCTCCAGAAAATCAGTTCCAGACTTCTGTGGTAATGAAGTTATGCGGCAACCTGGAGTTTGGGAGGAGACCTAGGGAAGTAATCACTTCTCAAACAACTTTTTACCCAATACACATTTCAACTACTTTCCTTTATCCCTAGTTACAGAGGTATTTGGTGCTGCCAGTTTTCCTTAATTACTGGACTCCAGGGCATTAAGGAGATAGTGGTAAGGAGGCAGAGACTTTAAGTGTATTACATTTTTCAGAAAGTGTGGTAATTAAAAGAGAGTGCAAAATATAACAGAAATTAGGGATAACTGAGGAGTCAATTGGAGGTTTCTTTCTCAGAATAAGAGATTTTGTACATATTGGAAAACAGAGTGAAAAGACCCAGTGGAAAGAGAGAAATTGAGAACACTTAAAAACTGGGGATAACTGTGGAGGGAAGTTCCTAAAGGACTCAGAGAAGGTGGAATTGAGGACATAGGCAGAGTTTAATTTTGTTAAGAAGCAGGAAGAAAAGAAGGCAGAAAGGAAGGTTGTGATTTTTAGAGATGGAAAGGAAGACAGATGGAGACTAGCCAATTGCCTATTGTTTTTGGTAGAACAGGCAGATGGCTTATCTAATGAGAATGACAGGTGGAGAATTTTAGAGTCTTTTAATATATATATATATATATATATACACACACACATATATATTTAAGTTTATTTTATATACATATAAATATACATATTTAAGTTTATATATATATATATAAAAGTTTATTTATTTATTTATTTATTTATTTATTTATTTAGAGAGAGAAAGCATGAACAAGGGAGGGCCAGTGAGAGAGGGAGAGACAGAATCCCAAGCAGGCTCCACACTGTCAGCACAGAGTCCAATGTGGGCTCATACTCACGAACCGTGAGATCATGACCGAAACCGAAATCAAGAGTTGGACGTGCAACTGACTGAGCCACCTAGGCGCCCTGAGTCTTTTTATTTTTTTAATGTTTATTTACTTATTTTGAAAGAGAGTTAGAGAGGGAAAGGGGCAGAGAGAGGAGAGAGAATCCCAAGCAGGCTCCATGGTCAGTGTGGAGTCAAGCCTGCAACCATGAGATCATGACCTGAGCTGAAATCAAGTCAGATGCTTAACCGACTAAACCACCCAGTTGCCCCAGCTTTAAGTAGAATTTTGATGATGTGGAATAGATACTGTGGGAAGTAGGTCAGAGAATTAATCAAATTAAAAAATATTTTAAAGTAGAAATTAGGGTTAAGACGTTCTGCTTAATATACCTTTGCAAACTTTCTTAACATATGGAGTATAAAAGAAATGCCACAAATTCCAAAGATTCCACCACGATTGCCATCTTTGAAGATGAAAGGCTGATTGTGGTAACTACAGTGACAGTTCTTCCTGTTCTCCATTGCAAGCAAGATCCTATTTGAGGAGTAACCAATTTAAAGGCAAGCTGTATGCTACACTGGTAGTCCAAAGAGGGAACACAGCTATATACTCCACAGGAGCTTTTGGCTGGATGATTAGAAGAAAGAATAGAGAAATTTGAGGTCTAAATTCTTTGGTTACTAATAATATTATACAGAAGGGAAGAGGCAAGAAACAGCAAGAAGAAGCCAGCATCTTGGTTTTTCCTGGACAAAGGACTCTGGGTTCTTTACCTTTGATATGATCACTCTTCCCTTTTTCTTTTGTTCCTAAGATCCTTCCTTGACCTGTATTCCGTTCTCACTTGCTGGGCAGCATTCTCAAGCTGCCCTCCTAGCAGAGCCCTCACTTTAACACAGAATGTGGAGATTTCTGAGGAAGCAATGCTGGTATAAGCCTGTGAAAACTGAACTTGAATAGGTGAAAACTTGGCATAGTACTTCTTTTTTTTAATTTTTTAATTTGAGTTGACACACAATGTCACATTAGTTTTGAGTGTGCAACATAGTGATTCAACATGTTCACTACAAGTGTAGTTACCATCTGTCACCATTCAACACTATTATAATATTATTGACTATATTCCCTAGGCTGTATCTTTAATTCCCACAAGTTACTCATCCCATAACTAGAAGCCTATATCTCCCACTCCCCTTCTCCCATTCTGTCCCGTCAGAGATACTTCTTCTTTTTTTTTCTTTTCTTTATTTTATTTTCTCATCAAGATAAGTGTACTCTTTAATCCCCACCACCCAATATCTTCATTCCCCACTCCCCTATGGTAACTATCACAAACATATTTTTACAAGTTGCTATAGTCAAATGAGTTCAGGATTAAATAGTTAATCCTGTTTCTTTTTTTTTTTCAACATAATATTTACTTTTTTTAAATTTACATCCAAATTAGTTAGCATATAGTACAACAATGATTTCAGGAGTAGATTCCTTAGTGCCCCTTACCCATTTAGCCCATTCCCCCTCCCACAACCCCTCCAGTAACCCTCTGTTCTCCATATTTCTGAGTCTCATATGCTTTGCCCCCTCCCTGTTTTTATATTATTTTTGTTTCCCTTCCCTTATGTTCATCTGTCTCTTAAAGTGTCTCTTAAAGTGTCTGCATATGAGTGAAGTCATATGATATATGTCTTTCTCTGACTGACTAATTTCACTTAGCGTAATACCCTCCAGTTCCATCCACGTAGTTGCAAATGGCAAGATTTTATTCTTTTTGATTGCCGAGTAATACTCCATTGTATATATATACACATCTTTTTTTTTAACTTTATTTTTTATTTTTTAAAATTTACATCCAAATTAGTTAGCATATAGTGAAGCAATGATTTCAGGAGTAGATTCCTTAATGCCCCTTACCCATTTAGCCCATTCCCCTCCCACAACCCCTCCAGCAACCCTCAGTTTGTTCTCCATATTTATGAGTCTCTTATGTTTTGTCCCCCCTCCCTGTTTTTATATTATTTTTGCTTCCCTTCCCTTATGTTCATCTGTTTTGTCTCTTAAAGTCCTCGTATGAGTGAATTCATATCTTTTTGTCTTTCTCTGACTGACTAATTTCACTTAGCATAATACCCTACAGTTCCATCTACGTAGTTGCAAATGGCAAGATTTCATTCTTTTTGATTGCCGAGTAATACTCCATTGTGTATATATATATATACCACGTTTTCTTTATTCATTCATCCATCAATGAACATTTGGGCTCTTTCCATACTTTGGCTATTGTTGATAGTGCTGCTATAGACATTGGGGTGCATGTGTGCCTTCAAAAACAGCACGCCTGTATCCTTTGGATAAATACCTAGTAGTGTAATTGCTGGGTTGTAGGGTAGTTCTATTTTTAGTTTTTTGAGGAACCTCCATACGGTTTTCCAGAGTGGCTGCACCAGTTTGCATTCCCAGAGATACTTCCTTAATGATATTCTCATAATTCTCATTGGCTTCTAAACAAGTTACTGATCCACCACTATTCAAATTGCAGTGGAATTTAAAATCACATTGTGGTTAAAAGAGTGCTACTGCAAAGCAGAGGAAATTGAGTAAAACTCTGAGATGCTGAGTTATCACAACAGATTTTTTTCACAGCATGTTTTAGAGGCAGTACATGGTAATTAAGGGGAAAGGTTTGGGGCACCTGCATGGTTCAGGTGGTTCAGTTGATTAAGCGTTTGACTTCGGTTCAGGTCATTATCTCATGGTTCATGGATTCGAGCCCTGCGTCGGGCTCTGTGCTGACAAGCTTGGAGCCTAGAGCTTGCTTCAGATTCTGTGTCTCCCTCTTTCTCTGCTCTTCCCCTGCTCACATTCTGTCTCTCTCTCTTAAAAATAAACATAAAAAATAAAATAAAATAAAAAGCTATGGTTTCATCTTCCAAAAAAAGGGGGGAGGGCAAAGGCTTGAAGTCAGAAATGTAGTTTTAAATTTCAATGCACCTGAACTGTGTGTGATCTTGGGCAGGCCAACCTCTTTATTTTTTTTTTTTTATTATTTATTTTATTTTATTTATTTATTTATTTTAATATATGGAATTTATTGTCAAATGGGTTTCCATACAACACCCAGTGCTCATCCCAAAAGGTGCCCTCCTCAATACCCATCACCCACCCTTCCCTCCCTCCCACCCCCCATCAACCCTCAGTTTGTTCTCAGTTTTTAACAGTCTCTTATGCTTTGCAGGCCAACCTCTTTAAACCTGTTTTCTCCATCTGTAATATCTGAAATGTTGTTGAACCCACGTGCTTAATAATGTTAATAAATGAGATAATATAATGAGTACTTAGTACAGTGTGTGGCAAATAGAAAGAGATCAATAAAAGCTTGTCAATATTATTATTTTAACCTAACCCTGTAGCAGAGTCTTTTTTTTTTTTAAAGGAAGGGAATCTAGTCTTTTTATCTATTTTTTTTAAAGCTTTTTTATTTATTTTGAGAGAGACAGAGAGTGCAAGTGGGGGAGGAGCAGACAGAGAGGGGGGTAGAGGATCCAAAGTGGGCTCCATGCTGACAGCAGAGAACCCAGTGCAGGGCTCCAACTCATGAACCATGAAACCATGACCTGAGCTGAAGTCAGACACTCAACCGACTGAGCCACCCAGGTGCTCCTGGAATGATAGAAATGTTCTATATCTTGATCTGTGTGTTGGCCCTATGACTGTGTACATATGTAAAAAGTCATCAAGCTGCATGCTTAAGATTGGTGCATTTTATTTATTTATTTATTCAAGTTTACTTATTTATTTTGAGAGAGATGGTGTACGCACCCGCACAAGAGGGAAAGGAGTAGAGAGAATCCCAAGTAGGCTCTGCGTGGCATCTGATGTGGGGCTCAAACTCCTGAATAGAGAGATCATGACCTGAGCCGAAGTTGGATGCTTAGCCAACTGAGCCACCCAGGTGCCCCAAGATTGGTGCATTTTAATGCATGTAAATTATATCCCAGTAAAATACTGAAAAAATAATAAAGGGAATTTATTTGCTCATGTAACTGGATGCCAACAGGCATAGGGGTCTTCAAATCGGTTTGACTCAGTGGTTTGACAATGTCATCAGGAATCTAATTATTTCTATCTTTTCCATATGACTTCCAGTGTGTCAGATTCAACCCAAGCCTAACTTACCCTTATATTCATGACATCTTCTTTTCTGTGTCAGGAAACTAAGAGAATTGCTTCCATAGGCTCTCATAGAATAGTGAGAACAACTCTTTCCTGGAAGTTGCTAGCAAACCACATGTCTAATTGGTTCCAATGGGTTATGTTCATTCCTGAACCAATTTCTGTGACCAGGGAAATGCCATTCACTGATTGACTTGTTTTTGCTTATATCTGAGTGAATCACTTTAGAATGGGGTATGGGATTGTTCCAATCAATTAGACAAGTTGGGGCTAACACTTGGAGCTAAATTCCTCTAGTTTTATGGCTGCTCTGCAACTAAAGAGGGGTGTAATAGATTTAAGGAAGACAATCACAAAATCTACTATAAGAAATATGACAGAGTTGGGTAACAGGTCCAATCAGTTCAATATTGTTTTAATCATAGTTTTCCTTCCCATTTACCAAATATCTTTCCCCATCCCCACCTCATCCAGTATTTAAAATATACTATCAAAGTTAGAATTATCAGGAAGCACAGGTGTCTGCCTTCTACTGTTTGAAATAGAAACTAGAATAAATTCCATTATGAAACAAATGACTCTGTATTGCATATGGTTTGCTGGCTGAATGATGCCTAAATCCTCATCTTAGCCTCATTCTTCCCCTTACCTCCATTTCATCATTTATTTTTGTTCCATTCCTGAGGGGTTGAGGATGTTTCACAAATGCAACTTTAAATATTTGTTATTAAGGTTGGCTCAAAATTTTCCTGACATCAAAAGAGCTGTTGTAAAATGTCATATGTTCTTCTTGGTCATTGATTTTGATATCTGTGTTTTCACCCTGGACAATGCAATGCTATAAAAGAAGTATCTTTAGACTCCCACAGTCTCTTTGAAATGGGTCAATTCTCTTACTAGAGAAGAGAGATCAAACCTGGAGCCACTGCTTATATGGTCCCTTAGTGAAAAACAGAAAAAGGCACTTAGATGCAACCCCTCAGGTGCAGGGCTAGGCAAATGGAGTGCAGGCTGGATTTCAGCCCCTAGGTCTAGATGTCCTTATGCCCTCTGCAGGACTTTACCATCTCCATCTCACCTGTTGCTATAGCCTCCTAACTCATCTCCTGCCTCCAGACTCTTATTCTCCTCCCCCATTAATCCTGCACACTTCTGATTAATTTTCTCAAAATATTGCCTTTTATCATGTTATTCTTCTGCTCCAAACATCTTTTTCTTCTTTGTGTGTTTTTAGTGACATTCTAGTTAGCTAACATATAGTGTAATATTAGTTTCAGGTGTACAATTCAGTGAGAACACTTCAATACCCTGTGCCTGTCACAAGTGCCCTATCTATCATCTATCTATCTATCATCTATCCATCTACTTTCTTTAGGTCTGTGATTCCTTTTTTTAAAAGTTTGTTTCAAGTTTTTATTTAAATTCTAGTTAGTTAACATATATGGTAACACTGGTTTCAGGAGTAGAATTTAGTGATTCATCACTTACATATAACACATAGTGCTCACCACAACAAATGTTCTCCTTAATACCCATCACCCAAATAGCCTATGCCCTGCCTATCTCCCCTCCAGCAACCCTGTTTGTTCTCTATAATTAAGAGTCTCATGGTTTGCTTCCCTCTCTCTTTTTTCCCCCTTCCCCTATGTTCATCTGTCAAAGCATCTTTTCTAACTTCCCTCAGCCAACCTAAGAGAATTCAGATTCTTCAATTGGCATTTTAAAGCGTTTTATGATGCGTCTCAAGTCTCCTTTGCAGTCTTTTTCTGTTACTTCTCACCACAATCTTGGTGTTCCAATCAATATAAAGTACCTGCTATTCTCAAACACATTTTGCATACTCACAAATGTCTTATACTCCATGTTACTACAATCTGTATTTATATATTTATGCATTTGTTTAATGTCTGTTTCCCAAACTAGACTATAAGCTCTATATTGTATGTTGGTCTTTGTATTTAAAGCATTAGAATAATAATAATGCTAACATCAACAAGCCAATATTGTTTTAGTCTAAACTAGTGTTCTGGCTAATCTTGAAAAGAGCTGGCAGGTGTCAACAATGGCCTCACAAAACTCTCAATAACACTACTGATCTCTGTATTTATTCCACACAAGTCACATATCAACAAGACCTTAATTTGAGGTCTTATTATGATTCCACCTGCTGATATTTCCAGTGTATTATAGTCTCTCTCTTACTAAAAGTCACTGCTGCTTTTCCTTTTCCTTCTCACCTTCTCCATCTCCTTTGCCTTGTTCTCACCCTTTTTCCTTTTTCTTTCCTTATTTCACTATTTGGCTATAGCCAATGGAATGGTTCTCATGCTTCACTGAGAAATCTAATTGCTTATTTCCTTTTAAATGAATCAATCTGAAAGCTCCTTTCTGGCCCAATTTAAGTTCCTGTCCAGGAAAGAGAATACATGTTCACTTTGATACTATCCTTACAAAATCCTTTGGCTCTTGGGTGAGAGACCTATGGTGGAAAAGTGAAATTTCACCAGGCTCAGAATTCAACAACATGGATTTGAGTTCTGTCACTCACTTGCTAGTGACCTTGATTAAGTTGCAACTTTTCTGAACCTTTCTTCATAGGTAAAATGGGGATACAGGTGCTAATCAATTAGGGATGAATAATAGAGTTTACTAAGCAACATTTAGGACTTTAATTTTGATCTGAAATAAGAATTAAATTAGTATTTTTGGTCAACACCCCTCACTGAATTTTCTTCAATAATGCTGTATTTCCCAGCTGAAAACTATAAAGCACTGTATCAGTTTTAAGTATCATTATTATTAGGCATCCTTGCTTCCTTATCTTTCGGCAACTTCCTCTACCAATTCCCAGTCCCAGATCAGAGCCAGTCTTTCTTAACCAATTTAGTATCCTTCACTATATTTACCTTATAATACCTTACAAATAATGGTTTATTCATTTTATTTGTTTCAAAATGGCAAAAATACCAGAAAACACAAAAGGTAGCTTCATAGTCCAAAAATAAAATCACCCTGCTACTCTAAGGTACAGTGATAATATTAATACATATTCATTATATCGTTTTTCAGGAACAGTATGGCAGAAGCACTTTATTCAGGGAAATTTTTCTTTACATACTATCCTCTGAATTGAGGTCACTAACAACTAACTCATGACCACATTATTGAAATAGGCGCCTAAGAGGTTTCTATGTCTTCCATTTTCCCCCTTTAAATAGGTTCTGTACATTACAGCCAGATCATTTACTCATTCATCATGAAATGTTTATTGAGAATATATTATGTACTAAGGACAAAGCACAGACCAATGGGGGGAAAGATGTGAAAAATTAGAAAATAGGTTATACTGGGGTGCCTGGGTGGCTCAGTTGACTAAGCGACCAGCTTCAGCTCAGGTCATGATCTCATGTTCGTGAGTTTGAGCCCTGCATTGGTTCTGCATTTACAGTGCAGAGCCTGCTTGGGATTCTCTCTCTCTCCCTCTGGCTCTCCCCCACTCATGCTTTCTCTCTCTCTCAAGATAAATAAATAAACTAAAAAAAAAAAAAAGAAAATAGGTTATACTCAGTTTTATAATGCTGTATAGATGTCTAACAACCTTGGTTCCCCATTGCTCATTTTGTATACTCAACTTGAAGTTCTTTAAGTTGGCATTTAGGATTATCCAAAAGTTGGCTTTAAAGGATCCTTTTAATCTTTATTTTCCATTTTTATAGCCAAATAGATTTTTAAAAACTGTCCCATTAAAATGTTTTGTACTTTTCAAAGCTTTGGGGTTTCTGTTGAAGTGATTCAACCCAATTTAAATTCCTTCCTTAGGGCCTTTGGGCCTATTTGAATCATTTTCCATGATCTAGATGACATAAGACTACAGTAGAGCTTCTCACAATTTCTACTCAAAGTGATCTTTCTTTAAAAAAAATTTTTTTTAACATTTATTTATTATTGAGAGACAGAGAGAGACAGAGCATGAGCAGGGGAGGGGCCGAGAGACGGGGAGACATAGAATCCAAAGCAGGCTCCAGGCTCTGAGCTGTCAGCACAGAGCCCCACACGGGGCTCGAACTCACAAACCACGAGATCATGACCTGAGCTGAAGTTGGATGCTTAACCGACGGAGCCACCCAGGTACCCCTCAAAGTGATCTTTCTTCTGATTCCCAAAATAATTACTGCTCCTTCAAATCACTTGACAATCCTCTGAAGCTTATTGTATCTATTGCTTTTTTTGTATTCTTTCAGTCTTTTACTGTTATCTACCTTTCTTATGTTTCATCTTATTTCACTACCTGGATGTTATGCTACCAGAAGCGAAATTATTTCTTGTTTAATGGTATCTAGAAAAAGATCTAGCAATCACTAAGGCCATAAAATAAATATGAATAATAATAAAATATTTAGTTCTTTTAAAAAGACTGGTAAAGAAGACCCAGCTAAATGAAGAGATATACTACATTTATGAAGACTGAATTATAAAGATATTAGCTATCCACTACATTTATGAAGACTGAATTATAAAGATATTAGCTATCCGCTACATTTATGAAGACTGAATTATAAAGATATTAGCTGTCCCCAAGTTAATCTAAAAATTCAATGTAATTCCAAGGAAAATCCCTGCAGGACTTTCTTGGAACATAGTAAAATTGATTATAAGTTTCACATGATAGGGTAAAAAGGTGCATAGATAGCTAAAACAAATTTAAAAAACAAGGACAAAGAAGGGAGATTCATCCTACCAGTCATCTAAACATTTCCAAATTTAATTACATATTGCCAAATTAAATTATTAAGTAAAAGTGTATTATTGTAATAGGAAGAGATAAAAAGGTAGGTGAAACAGAACGAAAGGCCCAGAAACAAACCTATGGATATAGGACAATTTGCTACATCACAGACCAATTCAGGAAAGGCTGAACTATTTGACAAACGGTTTTAGAGCAATTACTAACTCTCCCTATAGAAAAAAAAATTACATCCATTGAAAGAAAAAAATTTCACATTGGGAAGAAGACCAAAAAGTGAAAAAGTTCAAAACTACTAGAAGAAAATATAGACTATGGAAGGCTTCCTTAAATAAGAAATAATATGCGCAAAACAGAAAAGTTAGGTAATTTGATTTCATCAAAATTTAAAATTTCAGCATAACAAAATATAGTAAAAAATGATAAATTTAAAAGATAAGACACATTCTGGAAGAAGATATTTACAATGAGTATAACAAAGAATTTCTATCCATAACATACAAATCAAGAAAATGTTAAACAAACCAATAGAAAAAAAAAGATATAATTAGGCAATATATAGAAGAGGGTGTACTACGGCCAAAAATATGTAAAATGATGCTCCACCTCACCACTAATCAAATAAAAATAAAGCAACAACATTTCTTTTTAATCAAGTGGTTAAAAATTATTAAGTCTGACAATATTGCATTTGTGAGGATATAGGGAAATAATACTCTTACTCAGTGCTGGTAGGAGTTGGTTGTGGTAGCCAATAATGTGACATGGCTTTTTGTGATCCTTGCCTCTTCCTTGGTGTTCATACTTTATTTATATAGAGTGTCCTCTCGCACTAAGTCAGAACTGTTCTGAGAGGATAGAATATGATAGAAGTGATAATGTGTAACTTCTGAGGTTAGGTTATAAAAGGCTAACCTCAGGCTCTAGCTTGCTTTGTTAATTCGTTTGGAGAAAATCAGCCATGCCATAAGGATAATTATTTTTATTTAATTTTATTATTTATTTTGATATATAGAGAGAGCGTGTGTGCATACACAAGTGGGGGAAGGGCAGAGAGACAGGGAATCCCAAGCAGACTCTGCACAGTGCCTGACGTGGGGTTTGAGCCCATAAATCGTGAGATCAATGACCTGAGCTGAAGTCAAGAGCCAGATGTTTAACCAACTGAGCTACCCAGGCACCCCACTACAAGGATATTTAAATATCCCATTACAGAGACTCAGATGGAGGGGAACTAAGGCCTCCTGTGAAGCACCAGCACCAATTTACCAGTTTATGAGTGAGCCACTTTGGAAGGGGATCTTCCAGTCCCAATCAAGCCTTCAGATGATTACAGCTTTAGCCAACATCTAATACCGACTTCATGGGATATTTTGAGCTAGAACCACACAGCTAACCTGTTCCCAAATTCCTTACTCATAGAAACTGTGAGAGATAAAAATTACTAATGTTATTTGAAACCTCTAAGTTTTGGAGTTGTTACTCAGCATTAATAATTAATACATTGGTATAGCTACATTGGAACACAAATTTGGCAACATTTAGCGAAACTGAAAGTGTTTATATCCTATGACCAGTAGTTCCATTCTGGCTATTTCCCAAGGAGATATTCTAGAATATATGCGCAAGAGATCCAGATGAAGATGTTCATTGTAGCACTGAATGTTCATTGAAGTATTTGTTGTAATAGCAGTAGTGGTAGTAGTAGTAATAAAGGAAACACCTAAATACATCATTGAAGTACTGTTTGTAATAATAATAATAATAATAATAATAATAATAGTAAAGGAAACACCTAATATCCATCATTAGTGAAATACATAAATAATAGCTAACATTTATTGAATACACACCATGTGATGAACACTATTCCATTCAATTCACATATATTAATTACAAACGAACTATTAGGTAAGAACTCTTAATATTCCCATTTTATAAATTTGAAAGCTGAGGCATAGAGGCTTTAAGTCACTTCTTTAAGGTATATATAGCTAACAGTTGTTGCAAATAGGCTTTGAAATAAAATGTGATATATTCTCAAGATGGTATATTTTATACTGCTTAAAAGGAATGAATAAGATGTTTATCAGTATGCACAGAAAAAAGAAAGGTATCAGTATGATGGGCAGTGTGATACCATTTAATTAACGAAATTAAATTAATTAAACCACTTAATTAAAATACACACAAAACAATGTCACACACATGCACAATTTTAAAATGGACTGCAGCGGTGCCTAGGTGGCTCAGTCCATTAAGCATTTGACTCTTGGTTTCAGCTCAGATCATGATCTCATGGTTTCCTGAGTTCTAGTCCCACATCAGGCTCGGTACTGGCAGCACAGAGCCTGCTTGGGATTCTCTGTCTCCTCTCTCCCTGACCCTCTCTCCATTTGCGAGGTGTCTCTCTCAAAATAAATAAAAATAAACTTAAAAAAATAAAAATGGACTGCAAACTAAGGTTGTACTTGCTCCTGGGTATGCTATATGAAAGTGGTTAAAGTGGACTTTCAATACATTAAGTAATAATTATTAATTGAGTGGTGAGAACGTGGGTGTAGTTTATGTTATTCTTTGTAATTTTCTATATTTTTTGTGTAATTTTCTATACTGCTTAATGTCCTCAAAATAAAGAAAAAGCACCTTGTTAAATCAAAGTCATAACAATCAAACTTAACTTCTTTTTTTTTTTTTTAAAGTAGGCTCCATGCCTACCATGGAGCCCAATGCAAGGCTCGAACTCACAACCCTGAAATCAAGACCTGAGTTGAGATCAAGAGTTGGATGCTCAACCAACTGGACCCCCCAGAACCCCCCCAACTCAACTTTTAACAAATATGTTTAAGTAAATTTCTTCCTATGTCCCAACTTCTGTTAACAGTATTTACCAGCAGGTGATTAAATCAGAGTAACATACTCATTGACTCAAACAGCAAGCATTTTTTGAGATCTTCCATGTATAAGGGATAGATCCTTTCTTATATAGAAATGGTTTCTGCCCTTACATATCTCCTACATATAGTCTAGTCAGGAGGAAGGGCATTAAAGGAATACTCACCCCTCACAATAAACTGGAAGTTTCGGGAAGGAAAAGAATGAGTGCCATAGAAGTCTATAATTGTGGTTCCAGATTTAAGGAGGAGTAGAGATTTTGCTATTTTGCAACAATTCATTTAGATATTTGCAGATATAAGTCCATTTACAGGTATAAACAGATATTGAGCACTAACTACACTGAATAAGCGCTCGATTTGAAATATCTGTAATTCTTACAACAGTTACACGGACACTATTACTAGTTCCCTTTTACGCATCATTTAAGGGAGTCATGACTACATCACACCAGTAGTGATTCATATCCAATTCTGACTCTATAGCCTGTGCTTTTTAATTCTCAGATTATAGCAAAACCAAACGACTTTGGCTCCAGTCTGTCCCCAGTCATTTACTCTCTTCTTATTCTTATACTCTAGAACTCATTCATTTTAAAGGGAGACTGCAATGAAAGGAGCTCTTAATATAGTTCTTGGAACGTTTTAAAGTTGTAGAGGTTAGTCCGTCAGCAAAAAAGAAATAATGAGTGTTCTCGACTGAGCAACAGACTGCTGCTTACAACTCAATGCTGTTTATGGAGGAGATAGTGGTGAAGTTGCCATTCTTAAGCACCCACTATATGCC
Organism: Acinonyx jubatus; assembly: GCF_027475565.1. Classification (NCBI taxonomy): domain Eukaryota; kingdom Metazoa; phylum Chordata; class Mammalia; order Carnivora; family Felidae; genus Acinonyx; species Acinonyx jubatus. The sequence goes on along the minus strand of NC_069381.1, from coordinate 35,271,029 downwards.
AAGCAGAGGATAAATTATAGTGAAGAAAACAGAAATGATCCTGGCTGTCACGGAGTTTACATTCATTTGGGCAGTCATACATTACACAAATATATAAAAATATGTGTACAATTTGTCATAAGTAATACGAAGGTGTAAAAAACTGAGCCAAGTGAGGAACACATGGAAGACCTAATTTAGACTGGAGGCAGGGGATCAGAGAATTCTACCAAAACCACACAAAAAATTGTTTTGTTTCCTAGGATGCAAGGCGCTAAACCCGCCAAAACGTAGGAGGGTGCAGCTGCCGAGGCGGTGAGATCTTGGCGCCCCATGTCCAGTCAGGGACTGGTGCGACTTTGCGCGGCTCTGGAGGGGACCGCCGACTTTATTCCACATTATTGTGGCGTCAGGAAAGTTTACATCGCTCCAACTTACCGAATTTTTCGTCTTCCTACCACCTTTCTGCCGGCTCCTCCGCTCGGCCGTGACAGTCTCCTGTCTCATCAATCCATCACAGCAGCCCAATTTTGAACTTTCCCTCTGCCTGTGCCCCGCAAGCCTAGAGCTTCACGGAGGCGACTCGCGGCCTCGCCACTTCACCTTGCCATACAGTCCACCCCTCTCTGGCCAGGCGGCAGGTGAGCTAGAGGCGCGCGGGCCGGCAACCGTGCCCGGAGCTTCTCGCCCCTAGGTGGCTGTCTGCCCCGCGCTAGCGCTCGGCGCGCGTTCTGGGAAGTCTGCGTCTGGAGCGCGCCGCCGGCCCGCGCTCGCTCACGCCCCTTCTCGCGCTCGCGGCGGCCCGGACAGCGCGCGCCGCCTCACGCTCGTCCTCAGGGCGCCCTCGCCGGCCTTGCGGCGCGCGCACCGGGCCGGCCCAGGCTCCCCACTCGGGCCGGCCGGCTCGCGGGTTTGCTTGCCCCGCCCCCCACCCCGGCGCCGCAGTTGGGCGCTTGCGCGGGGCGCGTGGCCGTGGCCAGGGTCTCAGCCGCAGTCGGTGCCGCCGCTGCTGGTGCCGCCGCTGCCGCCTCAGTCAGTCAGTTCCCAGCAATGGCGGAAGGAGGTGAGCGAGAGGAGCTGCTCTCGCCGTCGCCTGTCTCTCCGGCTAAGCGCCTGTGCTCGTGGCCGAGCCCGCAGGCTCACCACTCTCGCGGTTCGCCTGGGGCGGCCAGCGGCGGGGTTGGGGGCGTCGGCGGCAGCTGCCTGGCCCCCGGGGCCCGCCCCCATCTGCAGCCCGAGTCCTTGCTGGACTGCGCCGCCAAGACAGTGGCAGAAAAGTGGGCGTACGAGAGGGTGGAGGAGCGCTTCGAGCGGATCCCGGAGCCAGTGCAGCGCCGCATCGTCTACTGGTCTTTCCCGCGGAATGAGCGGGAGATCTGCATGTACTCCAGTTTCCAGTACCGGGGCGGCCCCGGCGCCGCAGCCGCTGGCGGCGCCGCGGGGGCTTTGCCGGCCGAGGAGGGGCCGCCGCCGCCCCCCGGGGCCGCAGCTCCGACCAGCTCCGCCCCTGGGGCAGCCGTGGCGGGGGCGTCCCCTGGGCTGGGCACAGCGGCGGGAGCGGCGGGCAGCGGCGGCGAGGCGCTGCCGTTCCGCCGGGGCATTCGTCTGCTGGACAGCGGCTCGGTGGAGAACGTGCTGCAAGTCGGTAGGTGCTAGCCCGGCTCCTCTCTGGTGCCTGGCCTTCTTTTCCGCAGGTGCCTTCTCTCTGCACGAGCCTGGGGCCGAGATTCCGCCTCTCTGCCCAACTCCTGTCCCTCTGCCGAAGGACACACTAGTCACATAAAAAACTTTTCTCAACATTTCTTTCAGGTCCACTGCTGCTCTTTCCCCCACTCGCCCTCTACCCCATTTCTTTTTGTTTGAAGAGCAAATAGATCTCTTTTTTACTCTTAATTCTACACCCCACACCAAAGGCAAAAGGATGGGGAGGAATGCCTTTTCGGATGCAATAATTTCAGAAACGCGTTTTTCTAATTTAAGTTTAGAGAGAAGAGAATTCTTAGTGAATCTGGAGTAAGCAGTCTTACAGGGACTGTTTGAGGGGCAGGCTGTCAAAGGCAATCTGTATTCTTAGCAGATTGAAGCTGGTCATAATTAACTTTAAAATTGGAAAAACATCAACAAAATACTGTGCATTTCAAACAGTTAAAATTATCAGCTTTAATATTTTTTTCCCCCTGGACCAGTGGTACTTTGGAATCTAGGCTGCGGACTTAACAATAACCGAAGATGGAAATGTGACAGCTCTCTTCTCCACACCCCCACCCAAGGAAAAAAAAAAAAAAGCCACACAATCTGGAGTGGGGGTGGGGTCTGTCTTCCTTGTCAGACTAGGGTAAATCAAAAGCTAGTCACGTTGGGTTTTTCAAATGCTTCTCATTTAACAAGTCTTCGTATTTGATTTCGTTTTATCTTTTTGTTTGTGGGAAAGTGAAAAATGCTTTCCTTTCGTTTACTCCTCTGGATCTTCTAGTCAATTTGTTAATTTTACTAAATATACAAATACAGTAGCAGACCTGATTTGTAGAATGGTTAGGGAGAAAGGGGTAAAATGACATTGTTTAACATTGAATTGCTGTGTGGAAAATTAAAAAAAAAAACAGCGTTTTTTTTCTAATTCGAATTATTGTAGCATTCTGAAAGTGTACATTATGCATTTTATTGTACAGTATATGCTCATATTTATTGAAAAAAATACTGATTTTTGAAAGGAGTTGGAGAAAGGTTGTTTTTAGAATTAAATAAGCACAGGAGAACACACACATACCCCAAACATCTAGCTCTCTTTTCCCCAGGTAAAACAAATACATTTGAATTTTTTTTTCTTTTGGAGAGTGGTGCATTGTGTTTCATATAAAGTAATCTACTTCTGGTTATTGAGAATCATTGAATCCTGTGTTTCGTTTTAAAACAACAGTGTACTACAGTTTGTTTTGCAAATGTGAAATGTTAATTTATCTAAATTTGTGTCAGAATACAGTGACAGTGGACTGAGAAAGTTTATTTGGAAAAGGCTAGCTAGTCCTTTGTGCATTTGTATTTTTGAAAGTATGAGTTGAATAATCAGACATGTAAAGTGTATAGCTTTATTTAGTACTGTTATATTGAAAACATGAAAGTGAATATATTTATTAGTCTGTAAACTTTATTTGTATGAGTTTAGATCAGTTAACTTTTAAGATTCTTGTTTAAAATATTTTAAATTGAAAAATATCAATTTAAGTGGTCATTTTATAGTAAGAGATGGATTTGAAAGAATTTTCAAACTTGAGGGGCAAATGAGAGAGAGGAAGAGTTTTAAAGAGCTATGTATTTTGTAAGTGGCTATAATGTATTCCAAATGAAATCAATTTTGTGGGTGATCCAGCTCTTGTTTAAATCAGATATTTTTGTTTCATAATATGATAGTTGGCATGCTTATTGGAGGGATGAGTAAGATAGTTTTGGGGTCTGGAGAGAAGACACATAAGCATATTTTCTGATTCTCTGTGGATTTCATAGATGAAGGTAGGAGAATGAATTAATTACTTTTAGGTAATGCTATTTGAGAACCATGAACTGGGTAATCTTTATTTTTCTTACCTTAATTTATGCTAATGAGTGTGAAAGAGAAGGATATTCCATTCTGTAACATTTTGAGTGTTGTATCTTGTCATGAATCACCTTTTAATATGTAAAATTAAGACTCATCCCTCATCTTTTAAATTTAAAATGTGAGTATGTGACTTAATCTAGGTGATAGGTTTTCTAAAAGTATTGCCAAGAGATGAATGAGAAAGTGATTTCTATATAGTAATCATATTTTTCAGTTTATAACTTCATTTCAAGTTCAATTTAATTACTCGGTGGTGCTAATTTAAACATTCTACGTATTTCCTTGTTGTTTGTCAGCCATAGTTATGACCTCAGAATTGGCACGTTACTAAAGGCTGATGCTTTAAAAGGAAGGAAGGTAGGGTATTTTTATAAGAATATTCTTTTAAGGAAAAGATTCATAAGGGGATTTAAGTGGAGAAAACAAAATACCTTAAAATAAAAATAAATAAAATTTAAAAATGAACAGCACAACACAAAACAAAAATTTTGAAAGAAAATGGACAGTAACAAAAAGACTTGTGCAAAGAGTAGGCATATTACATTCTGTAACTTCTGATTAGTTTCCACATGGAATCTGGTTATGGGAAGTCATGGACTCATTGAAAAGCAATTTTTCTGTAGAAAGCTTTATATTTTGAATCAGAACTTAAACTTTCCCAGCTTGATGTAAACAAATGGGAGAACTATAGGTTGTTATGCTCAAAGGATACATTTCTTCTGCATAACAGTACTGAATCAAAAGTATTGTTCCTTTTAAAGAGGGAAAATTGTAAATCAGTCTTTTCATGGACATCTGTAAATTAAAGCCGTGTGAATAGACTTACAGTCTGATCTCTCAGTATTATGAAGGTAATAGAGTTCAGATGTTTTAAACATTTGCATTTTTAACCTGTTTAAGAAGCGCATGGAAATTAGCAGTAGTATAAACTTTGGGAAAATACTTAATTCAGGAGTTTGCAGATGGTATAAGAACGGGATGACTATAATTTACTAAGAGTTTTAAGATGTTGACCCATTTTTTGCAATTCATCATATTTTAAATTAATTTCTCTGTATTTGATAAGACTTAATAGGTTTACCAAATCATACTAAGTTTTTTTCTCAGGGAAATACAAATTGGTTGAGAAAAAAGGGGTCTTTGGGTGGTCTGACAATGCTCTATCACTGAACCTAGGTTGTAGTCATTGGATATTCACCTTATACTAATTCCTTTTGCTGTTTTAAAGCATTAACAGTTTTTCTTTCTTAAATGCAGAAATATTTGTTTGGATATTTAGATTTTAAAAAATTGGGTAAAGGGCATGCAAGGTCCTTCTGTGCTGGTGTATCTTAATTATATAAATTCTTATATGTTATTACATATTTTATATATTATATATTTATACAGAAATTTTCATAGATTAGGACAGTTGACTTTAACAAAACCCCATATTTTTAGCCCATACATTTTCTAGTAAGTATAATTTGCCCTTGGATAGTCTTCAAGACTAGAGTCACGATGCTATGTACTACCTTATGTGCAAGAAGTATAATTACAAAAACAATAATAATTAAAAATTCCATTTCAGGAAGTTTTTCAAAGCTTAAATATCAAGTAATAGGTTTATAATTATGAGTACTTGTACATTATGAATAACCTATGAAATTTTTCTATAGTACAACTTTTGTGAAATGCATTTGTAACAAGTATTACAGTTGTTGATTTTTATAATTTGCTTGATCTGTATTATTTGGGGGAACAGAAGATATCCTCACCTAAAAAGCTTTATAGCATTGTGTGTGAGTTAGAGTAGCTATAAAATCATAATAAAACTTCATGTGGGGAAAAATGACTTAATTTGTATTTAAGCTGTTCCAGCACAGAATGCAGCTGCCTGCCTTTATGGGATAAGTGGTAAATTTTTTAAGAGTAGAAACTTACCAAGCTTTAAAATCACATCACTTTTTTTTTTTAAGCATTGAGTTCTCTCCTTCCCTAACACATCACACAAACGTCTTAATATTTAATAAATGTTTTTTGAATAGTGAAGGTTAAGAATGGACTTCTCAGTGTTATAAAATTTAAAAAAAAAAGAGTGAAGCCTGAATTTTTAGTATTTGTGTGGTATTAGAAGATGTGGGGAAACTTTATACTATACTTGTGCATATTAAACTGATAGCATTAAGTGGTACAAATATTACATGTGTGTATCTCCTGTGTTGACCATCTGTTTTGTGTGAAGAATGGTAACTTATCAATTTCTTTAAAAAATTTTTTTTAAACGTTTATTCATTTTTGAGAGACAGAGTATGAGCAGGGAAGGGGCAGGGAGAGAGGGAGACACAGAATCCAAAGCAGGCTCCAGGCTCCGAGCTGTCAGCACAGAGCCCCATGCGGGGCTCGAACTCACGAACTGTGAGATCACAACCTGAGCCCAAGTCGGACGCTCAGCTGACTGAGCCACCCAGGCACCCCATTTTCTTCAAATGAAAGCTTTAGAGGAATTCTTATTAAAGGTGATTTTTCTCAAAGAGATCTTTAGATTAGAAAGATAATGAATAAACTAAAGATAGTGGAATTTACTTTAGAGATTATCTCTATTTCAGGAATTAAAGCAAAATATTATTGAAATGTGAGTACAAAGTCTAAATTTTGAAGTGAAAGGGCTAGAAATTTATTTATGCATATGTGAAACAATTTCATTTCTCTTGTTTAAACATTGGCAATTAAAAATCAAGATATTAACTGTCAGTATTCTATTGATGATGGTTATGTGAATATATGTAAGGGCGTTGAAATATATAGAACTATACCCAAAAAGCCAATCTTACTGTATTGTACCTTAGAAAATAATTTTTAAAAATCAAGGCATTAATATATCAGTAAATTAAAGTGTAAGAGAGATACTGAAAATACTATATTAGTTTCTTATGGCTGCTGTAACAAAGAACCACAAACTGGGTGGCTTAAAACAACACAAATTTTACTGTCTCACAATTCTAGGGGCCAGAGGTCTGAAATCAGGATATATTAAGGGCCATGCTCTGTCTGAAACCTATGGGGGATTCCTTTCTTAGCTTCTTCTTAGCTTCTGGGGGTTTGCTGGCATTCCTTGGCATGTAACTCTAATCTCTGCCTTTGTCATCACATGGCAGTCTTCCTGTGTTTCTCTGTCTTCACATGGCCATTTTATAGGGATAGCAGTCATATTGGATTAGGGGCCCACCCTACTCCAGTATGACCTCATTTTAACTAATTATATGTGCAATGACCCTATTTCCAACTAAGGTCACATTCTGAGGAACTGGGGTTTAGGAACTTCAACATACCATTTTTGGAGGGACATAATTCAACTTGTAACAGCTTCTCATACTTATTTCTTATTGCATAACAGAGTTTCATGTGAATTTTAAACTTTTTTTACATTGGATATGTCTTAAATTAGAAATCACCACATTCATTTTATTAGATAAGCATTATTTCAGTTTAATTGATTCAATTTGCATGATTGATTATTTAGTATTTTTAGTATATGTGGAACTTTTTCCTGACAAATAGGCGGTTATTTAAAGGTTAAACCTGTCATTCTTTATAAAAAAGATGACTGTGAAATATAGTACTCAGGGTATACATGCATGGGTGAACAGATTACTGTGGTATTTTTTTTCCATGCATATCGTTTATAACTTGTTTTTGGAAATAGGTAGCCCTGACAGCATATGCATATTGTCTTAATCAGTTTCTAAACCCCAAGTTAATACAGTTTAGGATTAGTGTTTAATATTGGAAATAAACTGCAGTCCACTCCAGATCACTTTTATGTGAATTTTCTACCTTGTAGTTTATTTACAGCTTATTTCTTTCCTGATAAAGGCAGCATGTTTCTTGGCCACTTTTAGCTTATCATCGAACTAGTATGTCAGGGAAATCATACTCACTTTAATATTAGTTTTAGCATTATATTGCCATATGCTTAATTACTCTAATACTTTTTATAATCGTGTATAGCCAACTGATTAGTTTCTGGTTTTCGGTATTGAAAAAAATTGCCCCCTTAGAAGGTATAATGATATGCTATAAGTTGGTATTCAATAAGTGTTTATTGAATAAATGAGTAGGGGCATCTGGGTGGCTCAGTTGGTTGAGCATCTGACCTCAGCTCAGGTCGTGTCTTACGGTTGGAGAGTTTGAGCCCTGCATTGGGCTTGCCGCTGTCAGTGGGGAGCCCCCTTCAGATCCTCTGTCCCCATCTCTCTCTGCCCCTTCCCTGTTCACACTCTCTGTTTTTCTCAAAAATAAATAAACATTTAAAAAATAAATGAGCAAGTAGTTATATAACCTTCTTATATTTATGTAGTATGGGCATAGTCCTTCATTGATTTATTCATATGTAATGGGAGCCTAGGAGATATACTGGAATTTCTGGATGTTTCTGATTTTTTAAAACATTACATACATTACCCTTGAGCGGTGCCTGGGTGGCTTAGCTCATTGGGTGCCCGACTTCAGCTCAGGTCATCATCTTGTGACTCTTGAGTTTGAGCCCTGCGTCGGTCTCTGTGCTGACAGCTCAGAGCCTGGAGCCTGCTGCAGATTCTGTGTCCCTCTCTTGCTCTGCCCCTCGCCCGCTAATGCGCGCGCCTTGAAACTTATTATTAACTAGTTCTTGATTCATTCATTGAATATTTAGTCACTTGTTTTGTGTAAGGCTCAATAAATAATTGTTTACCTGTTTTTAATGGACATCATTGGAAAATATTTTGTATTTTCCCACCTTAGAATACAAACTCAAGTTGGACACTAAAGCCTAAGCTTCTAAGGTTGCCATCTTTATATAGGTGGGTGGTTTCTGAGTGGGTACTTGACTCTAAGAGGTTCTCTGAAACCTATTTTTGAAAAGTTTTATGTGTACATGTTTTTTGGTCATTTGCTTTTTTCCTGTTATAATGGAGTGATGATGTATCAAGGCAGTATAACATTGTTACCTTCTTTAAAAATAAACTATTAAGGGACATCTAGGTGGCTCAGTTGGTTGAGTGTCTGACTTGAGCTCAGATCATGATGTTGTGGTTTCTGAGTTTGACCCCCACATCGAGCTTGCTGCTATGACCCTGTCATCGCACAGCCTGCTTCAGATCCTCTGTCCCCCTCTCTCTGCCCCTCCTCTGCTTGTGCTCTCTCAAAAATAAATAAACATTAAAAAAAAAATAAAAATAGACTATTGAATCAGAAGATGAAATATCTTTAACCCTAATGATTTTCTTGTCTTAAAAACAGTGGTTTGTATACTTATTATCATTTACTTCTTAGGGAAATGCAAATTAAAACCTAAGGAAATATGACTACACACACGCTAGTATGGCTAGAAATAAAAGACTGACAATACCAGGACTAGGAACGATATGGGGCAACTAAGAACTCTCTTACATTATTGGTAGGGATGCAAACTGATACAATCACTTTGAAAAACAGTTTCCTATAAAGTTAGTCATACACTTAAGATTCAGCAACCCCATTCCTAGATATTTACTTAGAGAAATGAAAACATCTGTTCATAAAAAGACTTATACTTGAATATTCAGAGCAGCTTTATTCAGGATAGCCCTAAAATGGAAACAAACCAAATATCTCTTAGATGGGTAAATAAATAAACTGTATATCCATACAATGGAATACTATTCAGCAATAAAAAAGAACAAACTACTGATAGCCTAGAAGCATGATGAATCTAAAAAGCATTATGCTAACTGAAAAGAGTACATAGAATACAGTTCTGTGTATATGAAATTTTAGGAAGCCCAAAGCTATAGTGATAGAAACTAGAAAAGTTGTTTGCTAGGATATAGGGTAGTAGAGTGTGAGGAAACCTCTTTGAGTGATGGAAATGTTCTATATCATGATCATGGAGTGGTTACATGACTTATTTATTTGTCAAAACTTACTGAATTTCATACACTTAAAGTTGGTAAATTTTATTGGATGTAAGTTGTACTTCAAAAAATCTGATTTTAAAGGAAAGACTAATGGGTTTCAACCTTGGTTTCACATTAGAATCACCTGAGGAGTTGTTTTGTTTTTTTTGACAGTGTCCATGCAGGACTCATCCTAAATTAATTAAATCAGAATCATTTGAGAATGAGGATTGAACTTCAGAATTTTAAAAAGCTCCTAGATAGTTTTACATACAGTTGAAAAACACTGCTGTAGAAAAAGGATTATTTTTTTCAGTGTTATCAATGTTTTAAAACTTTTTATTGGCAATCAAAACATTAATATTTATTACACAAATGCTACGGGCCATGCCCACTTTCTTTTCTACTGCAATCTGTTCTGTTTTACCTATCTTTAGGTTTATTAATGGATTTCAAGGAAAATCATTATTCTCTTGCCACTTAAAGATTGTGTGCCTGTGTTTTGGAAAGGTTTTATGCAAAAGTATATAAATTCTTTGTCACTGTCACCATCAAAAGACACTTCTATAAATGTAATGCCAGTGTATAATTTTCTTCATGTTTATTCACTTATTCATTCATGAAGCTTATATTTAACATTTTATAACGTTCTGTGCAAAATAGAACATGATTTCTGTATTTAAGGAGTACATAGTTTAGTGTAGAGTACACGTATAAAATAACATTTAATACGACGTTTTGTATAATAGAGGTAGTTACTATGGAGCCAAAGAGTAGGAAGTGATTAACTGAGGAAATGGGGGCAGTTAGATATATTGCTATATTTTGATATTCCAATTATAAGAAACAAATATTTTAATAAAGATTAAATTATCTAATATTATAATAAAGATTGAAAACATGATTTATTGCTTATGTTAGATAAATCCTTCATGAAATTTCTTCTTCTATGCCCTGTAATACTCTAGTCCATGGTGATTTAACGGAGTAACTTTGGCAGGCAGAAAGATGACAAAAATATTAACAGATATTAATCCTTTTTTCTCAGAATAAATTTTACAGATTTCTGTCTTTAGAATAGCTTTGTTATCTTCATATAATCCCTTTTCTTCCTTTTTCTTTTTTTTTTTAAATATTGCTTCTGGGGCACCTGGGTGACTTAGTTGGTTGAGTTGGTTTTGGCTTGGGTTGGAGTCTTATTGTCATGAGATTGAACCTGGTGTCAGGCTTTGTGCTGGGCGTGGAACCTGCTTGGGGTTCTCTCTCCCCCTCTCTCTGTCCTCTTCCTGCTTGCATGTGCATGCCTGTGCACATGCACTCTCTTTCTCTCAAAATGAATGAATGAATGAATAAAAAGTTTAAAAATATTGCTTCTTTTAGGTATGCATGTATGATAGAGCTAATCAGCAAAATGGATTTGGTCTATCCATTCATTATTGGTGGTCTGTAAGCAACAAGGAAGTATATTAGGTCTTTGAAAGCCTTGAAGATAATTGTATTGTTTCCCCTATTCATTTGTGGTTTTATTGAATGGAAGCCTATAGCATTAATACATTCGGGAAAAGCCAGCCTGTGTTTATTTTGCTTGAATATGTCAATACCTGATAAACTGACATGACTGGCAAGCATCACTTACATATGATGTTGTTAGTGATATAAAATTCTTCTTCACATTATGGTTCCCTATTGTGAAAAAATAATCTTGCTAATTTTTTCTTTCACTCAATATTGTATTATTGTACTCTTTGCTATTGTATATATTTGCATGTATCTACCATATATATTATTAAATATATTACCTAATGTGATATATGATATATATTATATGATAATATATATTATTACATATCTGCAGGAACTTTGTAGCAGGTAGCCTTAGAATTCTGTCTCCTCACTATGTCTGTTTTATCACCTGTAAATGGACAGAATGATGATACCAACCATTGTTTTGAGAGTAAATTAATTAATATGTAAAATATTTAGAATAGGGCCCAGCACTTATTAGGTGCTATATAAATATTTGCTATAATTAACATACTGCAATTAGTGAAAGTATTCTTTGTTTGTTACCTTACCTTCTTCAACCTTTTCCCCACCTCTGAAGCCTTTTTAATGTGACTTGTGCTTTCACTCACTATATTAAAATTGATCCCTTAAAGGTCACCAGTGAACTCATGATTGCCAAACACAGTTTTCTTTTAACAGTCTTCATCCTTCATAACCTTTGTATAGAATTTTCTGTAGTCTACTGCACTGTCCTCTTGAAATGCTTCTTCCTAGATTTTAGTTTTACTTTACCATTCTGACTTTCTTTCTGCCTTCCTTCTTTTTACTCTTACCCGACAAAAATAGGATGTACCTTTTTACCCCAAGCTTTCTAATTTAGCAATCTTATTTATTTCTATAGCTTCTGTTACTTTTTTATGAACACAAGATAGCATCATATAATGTAGTGGCTTAAATTTTGTTTAAAGCAACTCTACTCATTTTCAAATTAAATCTTAGATGGCATTTCAGTTTTTGCCATAGAAAAATTGAGCTATTTGGGGCATTGGGGAGGGGCCCACAACTGTGTCAGCTTGGCCAGCTGGTGCTTCTTTTTGCCTCTGTGGAGCACTTCCAAATAATAATCTTGGGATTTGAAGTCATGAGATCTGCCTTAGGGGTCTCATCTGTAAAAGTGTCAGGATTTTTGTGAGCTTTTAAATAAACTAATACGCGTGGAAGTACTGTATAAATGTCACTGTGCAAATAATATGACCATTAAATCTGTGTTGTTGTTTCTCCCTCTGGAATTCAAGATCAGCAGGTTTATTTGCCTGTTAGACATTTCTAAATGGATACCTTGCTAGCCACTGAAAGTCAAAATGTCTGATAAGGTATTAATGTCCAGAATATATTAAGAGCTTCTACAACTCAACAACAAAAAACAAACAACCTGATTATGATTTAAAAGTGGGCAAAAGAGTTGAATAAATATTTCTCCAAAGAAGATATGCAAATGGCCTATAAGCACATGAGAAGATGCTTAACATCATTCATCATTAGGGAAATATAAATTAAAACCACAAGAAGTATCACTTCATACCCATTAGTATGGCTCATATAAAAAAAATTAAAACCTAGAAAATAACAAGTGTTATTAAGAATATGGAGAGATTGGAATCTTTGTGCATCACTAGTAGGAGTATTAAAGTAGTGCAGCTGCTATGGGAAATGGTAAAATTTTCTAAAAAAATTAAACATAAAATTACTATATGATCCAGCAATTCTACTTCTGGGTATACACCAGAAGAATTGACCACAGGAACTCGAATAGATATTTGTACAGTCATATTTATAGCAGCATTCGTCTCAATAGCCAAAGGTGGAAGCAACCCAAGTGTCCATTGAAAGATTAGTGGATAAACAAAATGTGGTATATACATACAATGGAATATTATTCAGTCTTAAAAAAGGAAGAAAATCCTGATAACATTCTACACATAGATGAACCTCGAAGACATTATGCCACTCACAGCTGTATAATCTTGGATGACAAGTTGCTTCATTTCTCTGTGCTTCAGTTTCTTCATCTGTAAAATGGAGATACAATACTATCTCAGAACATTTATATCACAGTCAAATGTGATAATGTATTCAAAGTCAGCTTGGAATATTTTATACATTGTAGTGGTATTGTGAATCTTAGTTTTCTTTCTTTTCTCCTTCCCTGCCTCTTGATAGTTTGTACCTCTCTTCTTAAAAGTGCCATTTCCTTATCTACTTAGTTGAAATTAGACTTTCCTTCCATGTTAGTCCTATGCATTGATCAGCAGTTGTTTATTATCTATTATGTTCTAGGCTGTGGTCTAGCAGCTGAACACAAGGCAGTGAATAAAACAAAGTTCCTGCTTTCATGGAGCATACGTTTTAGTGAGGGGACAGACAACACTTTCCATTTTGTTTGTCTTTTTTTTTTTTTACATTTTTACATTTTTTTTACATTTATTTATTTTTGAGAGACAGAGAGAGAAGGAGACACAGAATCCGATGCAGGCCCCAGGCTCCAAGCTGACAGCACAGAGCCTGACACAGGGCTTGAACTCACAAACCGCGAGATCATGACCTGAGCTGAAGTCGGATGCCCAACCAACTGAGCCACCGAGGTCTTTGTGTTTTAATTGTTACAGGTATTATCTTCCCTTCCAGTCTGCAAGTGCTTACAGGACAAAGACTGTATCGTGCAATATATTCAACATCCAGTACAATACCTAGTAGGTTTCATAAATGATCTTTTAAGAGGTTTTTGTGGAAATGAATTATGGACATAATCTTGTTCATTTCTATGGCTTTCATAATAGTGATTTCCAGCATTGGCTGCTTTACACTTAAATCACTTGGGGAATTTTGGTAAAATACAGAGTCTGTGCTTCATCTTTGGAAATTCTAGTAAACTAAGATTGGAATGGGACTTAGGAATCTGTATTTTTGATAAGTTCTTCAGGTTTAAACATTTGGGAACCATTGTTCCAAAGCATTTAGTACAGTGATTTACATAAAATGTGCTTAGTAGTGTTAGTTGAATTGATTTATTGATTGATTTATATACAATAGTTTGTTCTGAACCAGATTTGGAACTTATGGGTCAAATAGAATTAAATGGATTCAGGAAAGAGTTACATGAAAAAGTCTTCAGACTCAGCAACACTACCATTTGCTGATGTTAGGAAAATCATTAGTATCCTTTGTTATTTTTAAATGCTAGTTCTTAAGTATTTACCCAAAATAATCCTCTACATTTTAATAGGTACATAAGTTTTTGAAAAATCATTGAAAAATCTAAAGGGATTTAAGCTAATTAAAACTGATAAATAATTTCTGTGAAGAGGAAGGGGAATGAGTGGTAACCAAAAGGAAATTTAGTTTAATCTGTATTCCTTGAATTATTTTATGATGAAAACCTATTTATGTGTTTCTTGTGTGATAATGTAATTAAAATAAGTAACAAATAATATAGTTTATTTTGCTGCATTTTTTTGTACAGCATTTTTTGCCTTTTTTGAGACTTTTTAATTTTTTAAAATTTATTTTGATAGAGAGTGTGTGTGTGTGTGCACGGGGGAGGGGCAGCGAGAAGGGGGAGAGAGAGAAACCCAAGCAGGCTCCTCACTGTCAGCGCAGAACCTGATGAGGGGCTCGAACTCACAAACCATGAGCTCATAGCTGAGCTGAAGTCAGATGCTTAAGTGGCTGAGCCACCCAGGCACCCCCATTTTTTGCCTTTTAAGTTAACATGAGTTAGAGAAATGTCTTCTTACCTTTATAAACTTGATTTAGGTCAGGAGTTCTTAATCTGGCATCTATAAATAGCTTTCAGGGATCCATGAACTGAAGTTATTTTCAGATTTTACAAATGGATATGGACATTTTCCAAAGAAGAAAGTTCATAACTTTCATTGGATTCTCAAAGGGATCCATGACTCAAATAAGTTCAGGAACCACTAATTTATGCAGAAGAATCTGCTTTATTTGATAAAAATTCTGCAGCTAATTCTTTTATTGCCTTTGACCCTTGATGTATATGAGTGACTGTGATTCTATAACCTTTTTCATCCTACCCATTTTCAGGTTATGAATAGTATAATTATTAAAGAAACACAGCTCTGCTATTTGCTACTTCTACTGGTTAAATATTTCAGTTTTGGCATCTCTGACATATTCATCTTGTTCTCCTACGTATCTAAATGCTGCTGTATAAGTTACTTTTTTGTTTGTTTCAGTAGAATGATGGCTTGACATTTTTGTGCCACAGACGGCTGAGGTTTAATGATTTGCACTAGCTGAAATAAAGTAATATTGTATGAGGTTACTGAACAGAGTAGGCCATAGCTACTTCTTTATTGAATTTTTCTGTGGAATTGGTTTTTTTAGATTATATTTCCTTCGGAAGTAAACTGAGATGGAGATTTACTTGCAGAAAGTTTATTGAGGAACGACATTTGTAATGGAGCAAGGGATGCAAGATTTGGAGGGCAGAGAGATTGAACTGATGGCGTTGCCTCAGAGACTTTAGTCAATCCTTTTGGGATATTTAAAAGTTATTTGGAATTAGATATGAGCTGACTTGAAGGGAGGGGGCATAATCTTGGGTGGGGCAGTTTCTGTGGTAGAGATGGAGGTGAAACTACATAGTTCCCCTTTCCAGCTGCAGGAAGTGCTTTCAGCAGATAGCTTCTAGCTGCCAACTGGTTTAGGTTTGCCTCAGCTACAGAGAACTGCTTTACCTGTGGTCTCAATCTTCTAGGGGCATCTTGCAAATGGCTGAGCAAGATTGGGTAAAGAAGTCCAGCTATTTTGGCCTAATGTGGAGCTCCTTGACAGGCAGTACTTGCTCCAGAGAGCCGTACCTGGTTGTCAGGCCTGCATTGCAGTTTGACTTCTTTTCAGTCTTCTGCTGCCTTTCCTTCAGAAGTATTGATTTCTGTTAAGTGTCTTGCATGTTAAACTCCATCTCAACGCCTGGTTTCAGAGAACTCAAGGGGTAGTTTATGGAGGAGGACTTAGCTGTGAGCAGCTAGCATCCTGGAGTTAGAAGAACTCTGCAGACAGAGGAATGGAATGAATGCCTTGGTCTTGAAGGGAGTATCTGGTCACTACATTCCTTGTAACTCTTAGATTTATTTCATAGAGTAAATTCACCCCATGTGGGAACAACTTCTCAACATTGTTTGGCTTCTTTTTCTGAGGACTTACGAGAATAAGATTAGTGGGTTAATTAATTATACCTTCTGCCACTACAGCTAGTCCCCAGATCACAACTGATACTTACTGTCTCCCTGTAATCTCCATTCTAGATTCTTGGCCAATATCTCTACTTGTCTAGATGGCTTACAAGATGGGGTGACTGTCATGACTGAGGGATCTGAGCCTAGTTACCATGACCTTTTTAGGTGTTGGCCACTGTACTTGTACATTTACTCTCAAAATTGGGTAGGGAAATTCCAATAGATGCCCCAGTGATAACCCAGACACTAAATGTCATCTATTCCTTTGTTACTTTTCTTTGTGTTGGTGACTCCATTTTATTTCATAAACACCATATATTGCTTAGGTAGCACATTATGTGACATTAAAATCAGGTCTGTTATATAGGTTTTAAAGATCAAATATAACATTAAATTTGTTGTATTAATGTTTCTTTGATATGTTATCAGGGTGTTAATTGCAGAGGTTTACAGATTGTCATCTCTTGTGTTGTCCGTTGCATGTATTATTGATATATCATCAGGATAATTAGCAACAGAAGAATTCATACAACCAAAATCTTATGTTTTTATTTCTAGTTTTTTAGCATAGTTTTATTGAGAACTTTATTTAGTAGTGAGTGGCTTTCTAGCACCTACTCCCCATTACCTATTCACTTAGGGATTAGAATTGAAAAACTGTGACGGAGTTAGAGTATAATTTACTGCAGTTATACAGCCATGTGGTAAATATACCATTTAGCAAACCATCGAGACAAGTTAGCATTGCTGGAAAGTTTTAGTAAGGAAGCTCTGAGCCTGTGGCTGCCCGATGAGGCCTTGAACACCAGGGTGTCAGTAGTGTCCCCGAAGGGACTCAGTATTTTGGAACTGGGGGCTCTCACATTAGGCCTTCTTTCTTTCTTTTTTTCTTCACACTTTCAGTAAGATAAAATTCACATACCACACGACTCACCCATTTAAGATGTAAAATTAAATTAAGTGGTTTTTAGTATATTTATAGATGTGGGCTGCCATCAACATAGTTAAGAACATTTTCATTTCAGAAGAAACCCTCTATCCTTTAATATCACTTTCCAATCCTCCAACCTCCTCTAGACCTAAGTAAACACTGCTTTCTGTTTCTATGCCTATTCTGGATATATCATATAAATGGAATCATATAAAATGTAGTCTTTTGTGGGGCACCTGGGTGGCTCAGTTGGTTGAGCGTCTGACTTCAGCTCAGGTCATGATCTCACAGTTTGTGACTTCAAGCCCCACAATGGGCTCGCTGCTATCGATGCAGAGCCCACTTTGGATCCTCTGTCCCCCTCTCTGCTTGCCCCTCCCCTGCTTGCGCTCTCTCTCTCAAATAAAAAAAAAGTGTAGTCTTTTGTGACTGGCTTCTTTCACTCAGCATAATGTTTTCAAGGTTCATCTGTGTTGTAGCATGGATCAGTATTTCATTCCTTTTTATGGCCAAATAATATTCCATTGTATGGATATACCACATTCTGTTTATCTGTTCACTAGTTGTTATACTTTTTTTATTTTTATTTTTTATTTATTATTTATTTATTATGATTTATTTTTATTTTTATTTTTTGTTATACTTTTTTAAAAAAAGATTTTAAGTGATCTCTACGCCCATTGTGGGGCTAGACCTTACACCCCCGAGATCAAGAGTTGCATGCTTTACAGACTGAGTCAGCCTCTAGTTGTTAAACTTTTGAGTTTCCCATTTTGTTACGCATAATGGTGCCATGAACATTCACGTATAAGCTTTTGTGTGGACATATGTTTTAATTTCTTTTGGGAGCAGAATTATTGGGTCATAGAGTAACTGTATGTTTAACTTTTTGAGGAACTGCCAAGCTATTTTCTGGAGTGGTATGCCATTTTACAATCCCAGTGGCAATGTATGAGGGTACCAGTTTCTCTACATCCTTGCCAACAGTTGCTATTGTCATAACTTTTTTGTTATTGCTATCCAAGTGGAGGAGAAGCAGTATTCTGTTATGCTTGGTTTTGATTTGCATTTCATTTCCCTGGCAACTAATGATGTTGAGCATTGTTTTATGTGCTTATTGATCATTTGTATATCTTGTTTGGGGAAATGACTATTCAGA
Source organism: Acinonyx jubatus (assembly GCF_027475565.1). Classification (NCBI taxonomy): domain Eukaryota; kingdom Metazoa; phylum Chordata; class Mammalia; order Carnivora; family Felidae; genus Acinonyx; species Acinonyx jubatus. The sequence goes on along the minus strand of NC_069381.1, from coordinate 35,252,704 downwards.
TTCTTTGCCCATTTTTAAATTGGATTATTGTCTTTTGTTGAGTTGTAAGAGTGTTATTTATTTTAGATACTGATCTCATCAGATATGCAAACATATTCTCCTCTTTTCAATTTGTTAATAATTTTTGAAGCACAAAAATTTTCAATTTTGATGAGATACAGTCCATCAATTTTTTCTTTTGTTTTTTTTTTAATTTTTAATGTTTATTTTTGAGAGAGAGAGAGAGAGAGCAAGTGCATGAGTGGGGGAGGGGCAGAGAGCAAGGGAGAAACAGAACCTGAAGCAGGCTCCAGGCTCTGAGCTGTCAGTACGGAGCCTGATATGGGACTTGAACTCACAAACTGCAAGATTATGACTGGAGCTGAAGTTGGACGCTTAACCTACTGAGCCACCCAGGTCCCCCTTTAATTTTTTTAAAGTTTATTTATTTTGAGAGAGAGAGAAAGTGTGAATGGGGGAGGGGCAGAGAGAGAGGCAGAGAGAGAGAATCCGAAGTAGGCTCTGCATTGTTAGTGCAGAGACTGATGTGGGGCTCAAACTCACAAACTGAGATCATGGCCTGAGCCACCCAGGTGCCCTTGTTGCTTGTTTTTTTTTTTTTTTTGATAGTGTGTCTAAGAAACCATTGCCTAACACAAGGTCATGAAGATTTGCTCCTCTGTTTTTTTCCTAAGAGTTTATAGTTTTAGTTCCATTTTGAGTTGATTTTTGTATGTGGTGTTAGAAAAGTCTCAAATTTCATTCTTTTGCATGTGGCTATCCAGTTGTCCCAGCATCATTTGTATAAATGACTATTCTTTCTCCATTGAATGATTTTTGGCACTGCTGTTGAAAATTAGTTGACCATAGATGGGTTTATTTCTGGACTGTCAATTCTTTCCCATTGATCTGTGTGTCTGCCCTTATGCCAGTACCACACTGTCTTGATTACTGTTGTTCCATAGTAAATTTTGAAATAGGGAAGTCTGAGTTTCCTACTTTGTTCTTTTTCTTTTTTCAGTTTTACTGAGATAATTGACCTAACATAGTGCAAATTTAAGGTGTACAATGTGATGATTTGGTATATGCGTATATTGCAGAACATTTACCACAGTAGGGTTAGTTAACACACTTTACCTCACACAATTAACATTTTGTTATTGTTGTTATGATGAGAACAACTGATTAAAGTGTACTCTCATAGCAACTTTCAAATATACAGTACAGTATTGTTAATTATAATCATCATGATGTACAGTAGATTCCTGGAACTTATTCATCTTATAACTGAAAGTTAGTTAGTAGCCTTTGACTAATTTCCCCATTTCTACCACCTGAGCCTTTGCAACCACCGTCCTATTCTCCGTTTCTATGAGTTTAATGTTTTTGTTTTTTTATTTTATTTAAATATTTTATTTTTAATCTCTACATCCAATGTAGGGCTTGACCCCACAATCCCAAGATCAAGAGCCAGGTGCTCTACTGACTAAGCCAGTCAGGTGCCCCTCTATTTCAGTGTTTTTAGGTTCCACATAAAAGTGAGAACATATGAGGGCACTTGGCTGGCTCAGTCAGAAGAGCACGTGACTTTTGATATTGGAGTTGTAAGTTTGAGCCCTACATTGGGTGTAGAGTTTACTTAAAAAATTAAACTTTTTTTAAAAATTTTTTTTTATGTTTATTTTTGAGAGACAGAAAGAGACAGAGCACATTCAGGGGAGGGGCAGAGAGAGAGGAAGACACAGAATCCCAAGCAGGCTTCAGTCTCTGCGCTGTCAGCACAGAGCCAGATGTGGAGCTCGAACTCACAAACCGTGAGATCATGACCTGAGGTGAAGTTGGACTTTTAACCAACTGAGCCACCCAGGAACCCCTAAAAAAATTAAACTTATTTTTTTTTTCCTTCCCCTCCTGATGATCTTCTGGTAAGTTTCTTAGGATCCACATAAGAGTGAAAACATATGGTAAAAAAAGAGGGAGGGAGCCAAACCATAAGAGACTCTTAAAAATTGAGAATAAACTGAGGCTTGATGGGGGGTGGGAGGGAGAGGAAAGTGGGTGATGGGCATTGAGGAGGGAACCTGTTGGGATGAGCACTGGTTGTTGTATGGAAACCAATTTGACAATAAATTTCATATTTAAAAAAATTAAACTTAAAAAAAAAGTGAGAGCATACAGTATTTGTCTTTTTCTGATTTATTTTACCTAAATAAATGCCCTCATGGCCCATCCATGTTGTCACAAATGGCAGGATTTCTTTTATTTATGACTGAATAATATTCTCTTCTATACACACATACACACACACACACACACGTACACACACACACGACATTTTCTTTCCATTCATCCCTTGATGGACACTTAGGTTGTTTGCATGTCTTGGCTATTGTAAAATACTTCAGTGAACATGGGAATGCATATATTTCTTTCAAATAGTGATTTCATTTCTTTGAGGCCCAGAAGTGGGATTGCTGGGTCATATGGTAGTTCATTTACTGATTTTTTTGAGGAAACTTCATACTGTTTTCATAGTGGTTATACCAGTTGACATTCCTATCAGTAGTGCACCAGAGTGTCCTTTTTTTCCACATCCTCGACAGCATGTGTTATCTCTCCTCCTCTTTTTTTTTTTTTTTATAATAGCCATTCTAACAGGTGTGAGATTATATCTCATTGTGGTTTTGATTTGCAATTCCCTGATGAAGTTGAGTACCTTTTCAAGTACTTGCTGGTCATTTGTATATCTTCATTGGAAAAATGCCTATTCACATCTTCTCCCCATTTTTTAAAGACCCGATTGTTTGTTTTTTTGCTATTCAGTTGTATGAGTTCCTTATATATTTTGGATATTAACCCCATATCTGATATATGGTTTGCATGTATTCTCTCACATTCTGTAGGTTGCCTTTTCACTTTGTTGATTTTCTTTTGCTGTGCAGGCCATTTTAGTTTCATGTAGTCCGACTTGTCTATTTTTGTTTTTGTTGTTTATGTTTTTGGTATCCAAAAAAAACCCATTGTCAAGACCTATGTAAAGAAGCTTCTCCCCTATATTTTCTTGTAGGAGTTTTACAGTTTTGGGTCTTATATATAATTTCTTTAATCCATTTTAAGTTAATTTTTGTGAGTGGTACCAGATAGGGATCCAGTCTTTCTTTTGCATGTGGGTATCCAGTTTTCCTGACACCATTATTTTTTTTTATTTTTTATTATTTTTTTAATATTTATTTTTGAGGGAGATAGCGTGAGCAGGGGAGGGGCAGAGAGAGAGGGAGACACAGAATCTCAAGCAGGCTCCAGGCTCTGAGCTGTCAGCACAGAGCCCAATATGGGGCTTGAACCCACGAACCGTGAGATCATGACCTGAGCCAAAGTCAGCCACTTAACCGACTGAGTCACCCAGGCGCCCCTTTCCAACACCATTATTGAAGAGACTATCCTTTCCCCACTGAATATTCTTGGTTCCCTTGTCAAATATTACTTGACCGTATTTGTGCAGGTTTATTTCTGACTTCTTGATTCAGTTCCATTGGTTTATTTTTATGCAGTACCATACTGTTTTATTATTGTTCTTCATTTTCAAAATTGTTTTGGCTGTTCTGGTTCCCTTGGGTTTTCATATGAATATTAGGATCAGCTTGTCAGTTTTTGCAAAAAAGCTAGCTGGGATTTTGATACGGATTGCACTGAATCTGTAGATCTATCTATCTATCTATATAAGTGGGTATTGCCATTTGTATTAGTTTTCTGTTGCTGCCTAAAAAAGACCACAAATTTAGTGGATTAAACAACACAAGTTTAATATTTTATAGTTCTGGAGGTCAGAAATCTGCAATTGGTCTTTCTGGACAAAAATCAAGTTGTTGGTCAAATGTCCATTAATAGATAAATGGATAAAGAAGATAGGGTAAATATATACAATGGAATATTACTCAGCCATAAAAAGTGTAATCTTGCCATTTGCAACAACGTGGATGGATCTAGAGGGTATTACATTAAATGAAGGAAGTCAGACAAAGAAAAATACCATATGACTTCACTTGTATGTGGAATGTAAACAACAAAATCAACCAACCAACCAACCAACCAAACAAACAAACAAACAAACCAAACAGATTCTTAAATACAGAGAACAAACCGGTGGTTGCCAGAGAGGAGGTGGGGGGAGGGGGAGATGGGAAAAATAGGTAAAGAGGATTAAGAGTTACAAACTTCCAGTTATAAAATAAATAAGTCTTGGAGATGAAAAGTATATCATGGGGTGGGGTGCACCTGGGTGGCTCAGTCAGTTGAGAGTCTGACTTCGGCTCAGGTAGTGATCTCATGGTTCGTGAGTTCAAGGCCCACATCGGGCTTGTTGCTATCAGCACAGAGCCTGCTTTGGATCCTCTGTCCCCCTCGCTCTCTGACCTGCCCCCACTCATGCTCTCTCTCTCAAAAATAAATAAAACATTAAAAAAGTATAGTATAGGGAATGTAGCCAATAATATTGCAATAATATTATACAGTGACAGATGGTGACTATACTTATTGTGGTGAACATTGAGTAATGTATAGAATTGTTGAATCAATATGTTGTACACCTGAAACTAATATAACATTGTATGTTGATTATACTTAAATTAAAAAAAAAATCAAGTTGTTAGCAGAGCTGTGTCTCATCTGGAGGCTCTAAGAGAAAGTCTCTTTTCATGCTTTTTTCTAGCTTCTAGAAGCCACCTACATTCCTTGGCTCATGGCTCTTTCCTCCGTTTTTATAGCATATCACTGCAACCTCAGCTTCCATTGTCACATTTGCTGTCTCTGACTTTAAGCCTTTTGCCTCCCTGTTACAAGGACACTGTGATTACATTGGCACTTTCAGATAATGGCACTTTCACATTTAAGGACCTTAACTTAATCACATCTGCAAAGTCCCTTTTGCCATGTTCTGGGGATTAGGATGTGGGCATATTTGAGTGGGGAGATTATTCTGTCCACCATTCCATTTTAACAATATCTGCTCTTCTGATTCATGAACATGGGATCTTTCCCCACTTATTTGGGTCCTCTTTAACTTTTTTCAAAAGTGTTTTGTAATTTTCCAAGTACAAATCCTGTACTTTCTTGGGTGAATTTATTCCTAAGTATATTATCCTTTTTTATGTTATCGTAAATGGAATTGTTTTCTTTTTCTTTTTTTTAAAGTTTATTCATTTATTTTGAGAGAGAGAGCATGTGTGCATGAGCAGGGGAGAGAGTAGACAGAGGGAGAAAGAGAGAATCCTAAGCAGGCTCTGCATTGTCAGCACAGAAAGAATCCCAACTAGGCTCCATGCTTAGCGTGGAGCTGCATCCACAACGCTGGGATCATTACCCCAGCCAAAATCAAGAGCCCAGTGCTCAATTGACTGAGCCACCCAGGCAACCTTGGAAATGCTTTTTTTTTTTAATTTTTTTTTAACATTTATTTATTTTTGAGACAGAGAGAGACAAAGCATGAACAGGGGGAGGGCCAGAGAGAGAGGGAGACACAGAATCCGAAGCAGGCTCCAGGCTCTGAGCTGTCAGCACAGAGCCCGATGCAGGGCTCGAACTCACAGAGCGTGAGATCATGACCTGAGCCGAAGTCGCACGCTCAACCGACTGAGCCACCCAGGCACCCCTGGGAAATACTTTTTAACGTGCTATTGTGTTATTAGGAAATGTCCTAGGGAAGCAAGAGTGAGAGAAAAGGGAGTGAGACAGAATGAGAGGGAGGTAATATAATGTTGCATTACAGGGGTGGTTACCCTTTAGTATCAAGTGGTAACTTATTGCTCAATCTCCCTGAGTTGCTTTATAGAAAAGACAAAGAGTATTCTCTTGGCTCCCATTTCTCATTTAATAAGATTCAGAACTGGGAAATGTTTTCCTATTAAAAGTATATTTTGTGGGGTGCCTGGGTGGCTCAGTCGGTTGAGCACTGGGCTCTTTTTTCAGCTGGGGTAATGATCCCCAGCTTGCTTCAGCTCAGGTCATGATCTCAGGGCTGGTGTTGAGATTGAGTCCTGTCTTGGGCTCCACATGGAGCGTGGAGTCTGCTTGGGATTCTCTCTCTCCCTCTCTCTGTGTGTGTCTCTCTCTCTTTTTTTCTCTCTCTCTAAAAATAAGTAAGCATTGAGAAAATAAAAGTATATTTTGCATATCTCTCTAATTTTAATCATTGATTATACAGTTTGGGTTGTCAGGATTGTAGGTTATAGAAATTGCTCTGTTATTGTTGCTACTCTGCATAGCCTGTGAACTTAAGTACCTTAAATTTCCCCTGTGTATGGTGTGGGTTTTTTCAATTACAAGATGAGAAAAGGATTGACTGTAATTCATACTTTTGTTATAATCTATGACAACTCTTAATGGTTGAACGCATAAAATAAGTAAGAACGAAGATTCAGTACATTTAAGAAATTTTTCTTCCTTTTCAGTATCATACTCTTTTCTTCTTTCCTATTATTTTTCTATACTCTTTATTTTCTGGATAGGTTTTAGGAACATAGGGAATCATAATTTAGCAAAATAGTTAATTGTAAGAGCTCAGAAAGTGATACTTGTTCTTCCTCTTTCCTCTTTTCTCTAGTTCCTGAACTCTTAACATTCTCTTTTGTTTCTTCTATCTTCCCTTCCTGAAAAATTCAGTCCAAACCTGGTGGAAGCAGAGAGAAAATGAAGTGAGACAGGGAAGGAGGGAAAAGGCTGCACCAAGTGGTAGCAGTCTGAAAGGGACTGTTGGAGCCTAGCAACTTATTCTCAGATGACCCATACAAAATTATTTGGAATCTAAAAAGTTGGATTCCTAGAACCATAGAGTAGAATAGTGGTTGCCAGGGAGTCGGGGAAAGAGGAGATGTTGGTTGGAGGGTAACAAATTTTCAGTTATAAGATGAATAAATTATTAGGGTATAATGTACAGCATATTTATTATAGTTAATAATACTGTATTGCATACTTGGTGTTTGCTAATAGATCTTAAGTGTTCTTACCACTCATGAGCACATGCCCACATACATGCACACAAATGGTAATTATATGAAGTGATGGAAATGTTAACTTGATAGTAGCAAGCATTTCACAATGCATATGTATATAAATCATATTGTACATCTTAAAAAAATTACATTGTACAACCTAAATATATACAGTTGTTATGTGTCAATCATACTTCAGTAAAGCTGGGGAAAAAAGTATTCCTCCCTCCTAAAAATTTATTTGAAATGTACTTGCAACATGTATGCAAATATGAGATTGTTTTAAAATAAAAAGAAATAAATTTGATAATTAGTCTTGTGTGAATTTTATTTAGTAGTGAGTGCTTGCTTCCCCATTACCTACTTACTTTGAGCTGTTTAAGAGAATATTTTTGTACTCACGGGGATAAAAAGTACAGCATAGGGAATATAGTCAGGGGTATTATAATAGCATTGTATGATGACAGATGGCACCTACATTTGTCGTAAGTATAGCATAATGTATAGACTTGTTAAATTACTGTATTGTACACCTGAAACTAATGTAACATTGTCAACTGTACTTCAATTTCAAAAAAGATAATATTTTTGTTTCTCAGCTTATATTTCAAATCTCCAAAGTTACTTGAATAAGAATCATTTTTTAACATTTTAATTTTATGTTAATTCTCTTTTTTAAGTTTATTTATTTTGTGTGTGAGAGAGAGAGAACAAGTAAGGGAGGGGCAGAGAGAGAGAGGGATAGAGAGAATCCCAAGTAGGCTCCGTAATGTCAGAGTGGAACCTGACATGGGGCTTGATCCAAGGAACTGTGAGATCATGACCTGAGCTGAAATCAAGAGTCGGACGCTTAACTGACTGAGGCATCCAAGTGCCCCTATTTCATGTTCATTCTAAAGGTTAAATTATCAACAGTACAAACTCATTCATTTTAAATGATAGTTGGTTATTTCTTATTAAAATTATAAGCTAAATTTTAAGTTTTAAAAAATAATTATGTCTTTCCTGGTTGTGTAAACTTACAGTCTTCTGGTTTTTAAAACTATGTGAATATTGGCACTTAATGTCCTCTCACTTTTTTGCATAACAATGGCAACAGCAATATTAATAGCTAATACATAGTGAACATTTACTGTGTGCCAACAATTTGCTATGCAGTTAAGATGTTTTAACTTAATTTAACTCTTAATTAAAACAATCTTTTGAGGTATGTACTGGTACTATCCCGATTTCACAGATGGGGATATGATGCCCACATAAACAACTCATCTAATTTCTCTATGGCTAAGTGGTGGAGCTGAGGTTATAATCCATGCAATCTGGTGCTTGTGTTTAAGGTCTTAATCATTATCCTATATTCAATTATACATAGTGAAAAATAAAATGAGCAGTTTAAGTTCAAAAGAGTGATTGAGAAGGGGGGAAAAAGTCAGTTAAATGAAGACATTGTATACTGAAATTATATTTCTTTTCCTGTCCATAAATAAGAAAATTCAGATGTGTGTGACAAACCTTTATTGCCTTTATTAACACACAGTCTTGCCTTCTGCACATCTTTAATGTGCAGACTTTGAAAAAACTAGCTGGTACTGTTGCAGAATAATAACTCTACTGTTGAGCCCAATATATTAAATAAATATAATCATGGGCTTATTATGTATTCATACAAGATTAGTTTTTCCTCCAGTAGTACAAAATGGTTTAAATTGGTGATGGTTATAATTTTAACACAAGGAAATAATTCACTTTGCAGTGTAGATACAAAAACCAAATAGGTAACTTCATAAATGGGGAATATGTTACTGATTTTATTCACCTTATCTTTTTTTGCCTTTATGATTTACCTATAGCAATTTCCCTCATGTTATGGAATTTTTTAGAAAGCAGTAGGTTTTTACAAAGGAAGAAAAGAGACAAAACATTTGTAAGTTTTACTGAAGAGTGGTTTATAAAACTAACTTTAAGAATGATTTTCATGATGGTTTTAATCTAAATATGTGGCTCATTTGCTAACTGCTGTGTGATCCTAGAGGTCCTAAGAAGATTATAAAGTCATATTGTAGGAGAAAAAAGTGTGTAGCAATTTTTGTAGTTCCTTTTATGGGAGGATAGTTTTCCCAAGAGTTCAGCTTCTGGAGATAATGTACCTGAAGTGCTTGTTAAAATATACAGTTCTGTATTAATATTAAGAGTGACTTTACTAAGATCATGTGAAGTAAATTTGTTGCAGAGCTATATATTAACATTTTTTTCAGTTTTCTGAATAGTAGACTATTTCATTTTTTAAGAACATTTTTAGCTCACTCTACTAAGAGTGTATTTGGAGTGCTAATTTGACACTGAGTTCTTCAGTTATTATACTGTTGCCTTTAACCAATATGTATGCTTTTTCTTACAACTTAAGTTGACATTTTATCTCATTTTTTGAGATTTTTTTTGAGAGAAAAATACGACTATTAATATTTGTTCAACAAATAAGGTAAAATCAGAGTATATGAGTAAAACCTGAACAGGATCCTGTCAGTTCAGCTTCACAACCACTTGGGTTACATTTTGAACGCAGCATTGAATGGATCATCTTTTCTTTATTTTTATTTTGAACATTCTTTATTTTTATTTTGAACCTATAAGTGTTCTTATAATATGATTTGATTTCCTTCTGAATTTTGGATGTTATAGATTGGGAGGATTTTAGAAGAATTTTTAGGCTAAAAAATTAATATAGTGGTTTATGATTATTTGTGTATTATATATATACTTTAATATAATTTATTGTCAAATCATCTAAAATACAGTGTGTACAATGTGCTCTTGGTTTTGGGGGTAGATTCCTGTGGTTCATCGCTTACATACAACACCCAGCGCTCATCCCAACAAGTACCCTCCTAATGCCCATCACGCATTTTCCCCTCTTCCCTACCCTCTGCCCATCAGCCCTCAGTTTGTTCTCTGTATGTAAGAGTCTCTTACGATTTGCCTCCCTCCCTCTCTGTTTGTAACTATTTTTTTCCCCTTCCCTTCCCCCATGGTCTTCTGTTAAGTTTCTCAAGTTCCACATATGAGTGAAAATATATGGTATCTGTCTTTCCCTGACTGACTTATTTCACTTAGCCTAATACCTTCCAGTTCCATCCACATTGCTGCAAATGGTATGATTTCATTCTTTCTCATTGCCAAGTAGTATTCCATTGTATATATAAACCACATCTTTATCCATTCATCCGTTGATGGACATTTAGGCTCTTTCCATAATTTGGCTGTTGAAAGAGTTGCTATAAACATTGGGGTACATGTGCCCCTATGAGTCAGCACTCCTGTATCCTTTGGATAAATTCCCAGTAGTACTATTGCTGGGTCATAGGGTAGTTCTATTTTTAATTTTTTGAGGAACCTCCATACTGTTTTCCAGAGCAGCTGCACCAGTTTACATTCCCACCAACAGTGCAAGAGGGTTCCCATTTCTCTACATCCTCACCAGCATCTGTTGTTTCCGGAGTTGTTAATTTTAGCCACTCTGACTGGCGTGAGGTGGTATCACGGTGTAGTTTTGATTTGTATTTCCCTGCTGGTGAGTGACATTAAACATCTTTTCATGTGTCTGTTGGCCATCTGGATATCTTCAGAAAAGTGTCTATTCATGTCTTCTGCCCATTTCTTCACTGGATTATTTGTTTTTCAGGTGTTGAGTTTGGTAAGTTCTTTATAGATTTTGGACACTAACCCTTTATCCGATATGTCATTTGCAAATATCTTTTCCCATTCCGTCAGTTGTTGCCTTTTAGTTTTGTTGATTGTTTCCTTTGCAGTCCAGAGGTCCCATTAGTTCATTTTTGCTTTTAATTCCCTTGCCTTTGAAGACGTGTCGAGCAAGAAATTGCTGCGACTAAGGTAAAAGAGGTCGTTGCCTGCTTTCTACTTTAGGGTTTTGATGGTTTCTGTCTCGTATTTAGGTCTTTCATCCATTTTGAGTTTATTTTTGTGAATGGTGTAAGAAAGTGGTCTAGTTTCATTCTTCTGCATGTTGCTGTCCAGTTCTCCCAGCACCATTTGCTAAAGAGATTTGTCTTTTTTCCATTGGATACTCTTTCCTGCTTTGTCAAAGATTAGTTGGCCATACATCTGTGGGTCCAATTCTGGGTTCTCTAGTCTATTCCATTGGTCTATGTGTCTGTTTTTGTGCCAATACCATACTATCTTGATGGATTACAGCTTTGTGGTAGAGGCTAATGTCTGGGATTGTGATGCCTCCCACTTTAGTTTTCTTTTTCAATATTACTTTGGCTATTTGGGGTCTTTTGTGGTTCCATACAAATTTTAGGATTGTTTGTTCTAGCTTTGAGAAGGATGCCAGTGCAATTTTGATTGGGATTGCATTGAATGTGTAGATTGCTTTGGGTAGTATTGACATTTTAACAATATTTATTCTTCCAATCCATGAGCATGGAGTGCTTTTCCATTTTTTTGTGTCTTCTTCAATTTCCTTCATATGTTTTCTGTAGTTTTCAGCATATAAATCTTTTACATCTTTGGTTAGATTTATTCCTAGGTATTTTATGCTTCTTGGTGCAATTGTAAATGGGATCAGTTTCTTGATTTCTCTTTCTGTTGCTTCATTATTGGTGTATAGAAATGCAACCGATTTCTGTACATTGATTTTGTACCCTATGATACTGCTGAATTCATCTATCAGTTCTAGCAGTCTTTTGGTGGAGTCTTTCAGGTTTTCCATGTAGAGTATCATGTCGTCTGCGAAAAGTGAAAATTTGACTTCATCTTTGCCAATTTTGATGCCTTTGATTTCATTTTGTTGTCTGATTGCTGATGCTAGGACTTCCAACACTATGTTAAACAACAGTGGTGAGAGTGGACGTCCCTGTCATGTTCCTCATCTCAGGGGGAAGGCTCTCAGTTTTTCCCCATTGAGGATGATATTAGCTGTGGGCTTTTCATATATGGCTTTTATGATGTTTAGGTATGTTCCTTCTATCTCAACTTTCTTGGGGGGTTTTATTATGAAAGGATGCTGTATTTTGTCAAATGCTTTTTCTGCATCTATTGACAAGATCATATGGTTCTTATCTTTTCTTTTTATTAATGTGATATATCACACTGATTGATTTGCGAATATTGAACCAGCTCTGCAGCCCAAGAATGAATCCCACTTGATCATGGTGAATAATTCTTTTTATATGTTGTTGAAATCAATTTGGTTTATGATTCTTTAAGGCAGCAGGTGAGTGAAAAAGGTAAACTGTTACTTGAAAAGTCTCATTTAAATCTCACATATCTTTTACCTTTTAATGTCAGAAACAATTGGAATTCCAAATAATTGTGTATAGATTTTGCTAAAATAATTTGCTGGCCAGTTTAAATTTCTTGTAAAGTATATTTGTTGAATTGCTCATAACAAAAATTAGTTATAGTGATATAATGTTCCATACAGTAATCCCTCAGCACTTTTCTAGATGAAGTATTGGTTATTGTTCATTCTCACAAAGCTCCTTAGATCATGTTTTATTTCCTTATAATGAAACTTTTGCACTTTTGTGATTCTTACGGGGTTATGGAATATATTAATATGTATGACCTTCTATCTTATGGAAATAGACTGAACTATTTCTGTAAGATATGTAATAGTCAGAGCTTCAGCAAGAATGGCTTTCACACTATTGATAGGCTGTGAAACTGTTCAATGGATTTTGGTTTGAGAGACAGTATCTGGTTATTTTTTATGTTTATTTTATTTTTGAGAGAGAGAGACAGAGACAGCATGAGCAGGGGAGGAGCAGAAAGAGAGGGAGTCACAGAATCCAAAGCAGACTCCAGGCTCTGAGCTGTCAGCACAGAGCCCGATGTGGGACTTGAACCCATGAACTGTGAGATCATGACCTGAGCCGAAGTCGGACTCCCAACTGACTGAGCCACCCAGGTGCCCTGACAATATCGGTTTTAAATTAATCTTTGTGAGTTATATGCCATTGTAGACAATTCACATTCAACTGACTTCCTACCCTTAGAACAAAGAAATACCATATGTTAATTTTTTCAATATAAAATTAATTTTTGAGTCTTAGTTGTTGTGATATAGTCCTAGAGATTGTTGAAAAAGCAACAAAGGAGGGTATTTGGCATTTTAATAAACTTTTTCTAATGTTTATTTATTTATTCTGGGGGGGGGGGTGGGGCAGAGAGGGAGGGAGGGAGAGAGAATTCCAAGCAGGCATGGACAGTGCAGAGCCACCAACGTGGGGCTCGAACTCACGAATTGTGAGATCATGACCTGAGCCGAAATCAAGAGTTAGATGCTTAACTGAGTGAACCACCCAGGTGCCCTGACGTTTCCTTAATTTTTTAAACAAAGCTCAACTTTAGGGAATTGAAATGTATATAGGAACATGGAACATTTTGGAAGCCAACACATAGTAGTTGTTCCATTGGCAGAATTTTTCAATAAGTGATATAACAGTTAATTGTTTGAATAAATCCTTGTGTTGAAATTTCTTAGTTCTGTACTGTTAAATGTGTTTTTTTCCCCCAAAATTATATCTAAAGTAGATATGAAAAACTAGTGATTTCTAAAAGAAACCAGATTGCTGTGTTATGAGATGAATTTAATTACTTTTTTAATAATCGTGAAATAATGTAAATTTAATACTGTACTAAATATTGGTAATTCTCCAGTCATTTTTAATTTAATAAGTTATTTCATGGCCTTTGAATGTATAATATGTATTTCTAAAATTAAAATTGTCCTCTAATTTATGTACCTGCCTATTCTTAGGACTTCAATGTTTACTTCCCAAATGTGATTCACTATGTTTCTGAGTGGGGTGGGAGGGATTATGATTAATCCCATTACTGTTGGAGCTTCAAAAAGAATTTTTTTTTCAAATAGTTTAAATAGCTTGTCTTTTATTTAAAAACTTACACGCTCTGTAAGAGACTCTTAAAAACTGAGAACAAACTGAGGGTTGATGGGGGGTGGGAGGGAGGGAAGGGTGGGTGGTGGGTATTGAGGAGGGCACCTTTTGGGATGAGCACTGGGTGTAGTATGGAAACCAATTTGACAATAAATTTCATATATTGAAAAAAAAAACTTACATGGTCTCTAATTACAACAATTTGTAAAAATTCAGAGAAAAAATGTAAAAGTCATCTGAACATCTTTCCAGACAGCTTTCTCAAAATACAGGCACAGAATTTTATATAAATAGGCTCATAATAGTATGTGCAGCATTTGAGTTGTTTTAGATCATTTGTTTATAAAATGAAATAAAACAGTTTACATACATATCTATCTATACACACATAGATATTGCTGAGTTTTGGTATTTAAGTTTGGAGGAATAATGTTATCTGTGGGGAGATTAAAAACTGCTAGTGCTTATATGTGTATTACAGGTTTTAGTAAGTTTTTTAAATTCATTGCATACTGTACATTAAGATTGGTGATGTGGGAAATGCTAAAGAAAGTATTCAGATCCTACTGTCTAATACAGATTATTAGTACAGTAGAAGTTTTCTCATTAATTTATTCATTTACTCAGCAATATGAGTTGAATTAGTTGAGACTATATATTAAATTTGTGTTGTGGGCTGAACTGATAGGCAGTTAGGGATATAAAGATAGAATGATTTGGACTTGTTGATCGTAGAGAATTGTTGGGGGTACATGATTAGAAAAGTGACACAAATATATTAGGAAAGTTAATCTGGCAGTTCTCTGTCATTTGAGTCAAATAAAAAAGAGACAGTATAGCCTGGTGATAAGATTAGGTTCAAATTCCAACTGTGTGTGTCACTTACTAGCTACTTGGTCTTGACTAAGTACATATCTTCTTTATAAAAGCCACAACATCCTTATCTCTAATATGGGGTCATAATTCCTGCCTCTTAGAATTGTTGTAAGGACATTTAATCAGAGATTGCTATATGTCAGGACCTGTGCTAAATGTTTACAAGCATTATCTCATTTATGTTTCCTCACCTACTTGTATGGTTGGATTTTGATGAAGTAAAGGAATTCTTCAGATGCTGGTGGAGTGGGGAAACAAATGTAAGAACATTCCAAGCAGAAGGAACTAGATGTACAGCTTGCAAGTGTAAAAGAATGTGTGAAAGAACATGGTGTGTTGAGAAATGATCAGCGTGTGTGTGAAGGAAAAGCAGAGAGAGATAGGAGTTGAGAGTGGAAATTTAGCTTCAACTCAAATGATCAAGGATCTATCTTTCTAAGGAGTTTAGACATTTTCCTATAAAGCAGGTTGCACAGATTCAGTTGTTTATGGGGAACCAAGCAGGTAGGTGAATGAGTGAGCTGGACTAAGGACTGTGGTAAACTGGAAATCTCAAATCATATATGCCCTGTCTTACCTAGGCATTCTCTCTCCTGCTCCAGCCGAGTTTTGCTATGTGGAAATTTGGGCCGAGTGTTGCTAAATTTTCTAATTTTTTAAAAGTGAAATCAGATATCCTCCCTAATACAAACCTTCCTATTTTCAAAACACTTGTGTATGGGGGAAAAAACCTGCATTTTTATTCTTTATTCAACTCGTAGACTGTCAGTTTGTAGCTTCTGTAGATAGCTGGGAAGCCATACTAGCTTTTTAATAACAAGGATAATTGACATGGCCAGATTTGATTTTGAGATAGATCATTCTCATCTTAGAGTAAAGATTGAATTGGTGAGAATAATGAATGAACGTAGACTGGCTATTGTAACAAGATAGAAAATGTGAGAGAAGAGGAGTGGCTAACCTGAGGCAGTGGCGTTAGGGCTAGAAGAGGGGCTGAGAGATGAATTGAAGACAGAATTTGAATGTAGCGCTTCCCAGTATTTTCCCTTTCATAGACTACTATGGATTTACAGTTTGGGAAGATTTATGTCCTGTAAGCAAGCTTTACTTATTAGTAATCATAGTACCATATAAATTTAATTGTCAATTATAGGTTCCTGTAGGCTCCAAGTGACTAGTGCATACTGCATTGAGTTGTGCAATTCTAGTTCATAGTAAAAAAACACAAAAACATAAAACACCCAAAGCCTGAAATTGTAATTCACTTTAGCAACCTTACTGTAAGCATAACCACAATAGAGAAAAGTGAATGTGTACAGTTATTTATTTATTTTTATTTTTGAGAGAGAGAGAAAGAGAGACAGAGCATGAGCAGGGGAGGGACAGAGAGAGAGGGAGACACAGAATCCAAAGCAGGCTTCAGGCTCTGCTCTGAGTTGTCAGCACAGAGCCCCACATGGGGCTTGAACCCACGAGTCGTGAGATCATGACCTGAGTCGAAGTCAGAGGCTTAACCAGCTGAGCCACCAGGTGCCCCTAATGTGTACAATTCTTAATTACTACTCAAATTAAATCTAGCTAAACAAGGAAAAATAAATCACTCAGAAGTTTGACAGGCCATAATATACTTTGAATCATGAGAATACCTATTTTCTAAACAATTCATTAATATCAGTCTCAAACATTTTGGTCTCAGGACCCCTTTACACTCTTAAAAATTACTGAGGACTCCCAAAGAACATTTGCTTATGTGGGTCATATCTAACAATATTTACCATATTAGAAATTTAAATTTAAATGAGGGACCTGCTTTGGAGTTAGATCTCTCCAAAAAAGTGACATTTAAGTTGAGATCTGAAGAATGCAAAATATAAAATCCGTCAGTGTTTCCAGTGAGTTTGAGAAATGAATCATTGTCATTTCTTAGTACCTCTCCAAGTTGGAAAATGTGAAACCCAGACTCGTCACAGAAACTTAAGAAAAGCTTGATTAACATACTTTAACAACAACAGTAATAAATAATATTTACTGATGACTTACTCTGCTAAAAGTATTCTGTGCTGGGGCAACTGGGTGGCTCAATTGGTTGAGATCCCACTCTTGATTTCAGCTCAGGTCATGATCCCGGGGTCATGGGATTGAGCCCCATGTTAGGCTCTGCACTGAGCATGGAGCCTGCTTAAGATTCTCTTTCTCTCTCTCTCTCTCTGTCTCTCACTTGCTCACTCGCTCTCTCTCACTCTCAGCTCCTCTCCACCACTCATGTGCATGCTCTCTCTCAAATTAAAAAAAAAAAAGTATTCTGGGGCGCCTGGGTGGCTCAGTCAATTGAGTGTCTGACTTCAGCTCAGGTCATGATCTCACAGTTCCGGTTCATGTGTTCGTAGGTTCGTGACCCGCGTAGAGCTCTGTGCTGACAGCTCAGAGCCTGGAGCCTGCTTCAAATTCTGCATCTCCCTCTCTCTCTGCTCCTCCCCTGCTCATGCTCTGTCTCTTTCTCTCTCAAAAATAAATAAACATTAAAAAAGTATTCTGTGCTAAGGGCTTTATAAGCTTTTATCATTTAATCCTCATAGCAATGATATGAGCTACATAATATTATTATCCCCATTTTACAAATGAAAGAAATGAGATTTGAAGAGCTAACTTAACTAGTAAATTAAGGGGACAGAACTTGGATCCAGAACTTGAAATTTTTTATAACAACAAATAAATACAAGAACAGCAAATAATAAAGCAAGTTGTGCACTGCATAGTAACTCTTATTTGTAGTAATTACTACAACTTACACTAACCTATTTATAGTAAGTTATTGGTATAACTCGTACTTAAAAGTATTATTAACATGTTGAAGTAATTCCCTAAAAAATGCTTTTGGGTTAAACCTATTTTTATGTGATTTTTATGAGATGAAATACAA
This sequence comes from Acinonyx jubatus, assembly GCF_027475565.1. Lineage (NCBI taxonomy): Eukaryota > Metazoa > Chordata > Mammalia > Carnivora > Felidae > Acinonyx > Acinonyx jubatus. Next base: position 35,235,023 of record NC_069381.1, on the reverse strand, counting down.
CTAACTGGTATAGATAGCAGTCAGTACAATTGTATTTGCAATAGCATGTCATTTACAAATTCCATGTGCTATAGCAGATGACTGTTAGCACAACACAATTTGAATTGTTCACCTTTTTCTTTTCAGTTTTACCTCCAGATGAATTTCATTTGATTTGACTACTTATAGATTCAGGTTTATTTTGAATATGTTACCGAACTAGAATAAAAGAAAGATACATTACTTTTTCCCCAAGAGCCCTTATCCTTTGTGGTCTCCACTATTGCAATGATTTTTACCATTGTGAAAATTCAAGTTTTTATGGAGTTTTATAGTGTAAAAATTGCAGTTCAGCTTTTTAAGGCAGCAACTGCTGTATTATCATAAAACTAAAATCAGAAAAGAACAGAATGAACATTTATTGAAAACCTTTTATATGCCAGATATGTTGAAATCCATTGTCTAAATCATTACAACAATCCTATAGAGGTATTATCTCCATTTTACAGATGGGAAAATATGCCCCCCCCCCCCCATTAAGTATGTCATTCAAATTCCCACAGGTAGTTGTAGGTAGAGCCAGGATTTTTTTTTTAATTTTTTTTAACATTTATTTATTTTTGAGACAGAGAGAGAGAGCATGAACAGGGGAGGGTCAGAGAAAGAGGGAGACACAGAATCTGAAACAGGCTCCAGGCTCTGAGCTGTCAGCACAGAGCCCAATGCAGGGCTCGAACCCACGGACTGCGAGATCATGACCTGAGCTGAAGTTGGACGCTTAACTGACTGAGCCACCCAGGCGCCCCGGGAGAGCCAGGATTTAAATCCAAGTGTATATGACTTAAAAGAGAGAAGTTCTATAACATTACTTAAAAACTGTAAGCAGTTCAGTCAATAAATACTTGTCACTTGGGAGATATCTGCCAAACATATGTTTGACAAAAGATTGGTATGTAAGATATATAAAGAACTTTTGCAACTCAATAATAAGACAAGCAACCAAATATAATGTGGCAGAAGATGTAAACAAACATATCACAGAAGTTTATACACAAATAGCTAATAAACACATTAAAAAACACTCAACATCATTAATCATCAGGGAAATGTAAATTAAAATCACAGTGAGATATTCCTGAATTCCTGCCAGCATGGCTAAAATTAAAAAGTCAAATACTGACAAGGATGTAGAGCAACCAAGAAGTCTTATACATTGTTGTTGGGAGTATAAAATGTTATAACTGTTTTGGAAAAAGGTCTACATACTCATCTATGCTGTGGTCCAGAAACTCAAGTATTTACTCAGGATAAATGAAAGCACATTTCAACAATGTCAACAAAAATCCTTGTACAAGAATGTTTATAGTAACTTTAGTCATAATAGCCCCAAACTAGAAACAGCTTAGTTGCACATGAAAGGAAGAATGGCTAAATAAACTGTTGTATTTATACATGGACTACTACTCAGCAATAAAAAGGAGCAAACTACTGATACATGCAGCAACATAAATACATCTCAAAAATACAAAGTTGAGTGAAAAAAGCCTCACTTAAAAGGGTACATATTGTTTGATTTTTTTTAATAAAAAGTTCTACAATAGGCAAAACTAATGAATAGTTAAAAAAATCAAAACAGTGGTTGTCTGTGGAGGGATTGCCTGGTAAGGGGCATGAGAAAACTTTCTAGGACATGGTAAGGTTCTGTATCTTGATTTTTCAAAACTTTTATTTTTGGGTTGTTCATTGCAAGTACATATAAGTGCAATTAGTTTTTGTATATTGATCTTGTAACCTTGCTGACTTTGGTTATTATCTCTAATAGTTTTTGTGTAGATTTGTAGGATTTTCTATATATAAGATCATGCCATCTATGAATAGTGATAGTAGCTTTATCTCTTCCATTTCAGTTTGGATGCTTTTTATTTTTCTTTGTCCAATTGCCCTTTCTCAGTCACCTTTGCAGACTGTTCCTACTCTGTCCAGCTTTGGAATAACTGTCTTCTGGGTATGTCCGCTTACATATCTCTTTAGATCATCAAACTCACTATGTCCAAGACTGAACTCATCTAGGACTGAACTTTCCCATTGTTCTTTATATAAAAATCAAAATATGGCCTGCAAGGCCCTGCAAAATGTGTCCCTGCCTATCTCCCCAAACATCATTACACCTTTTCTTTTGCTTTATTTTGCTTCCTTGATCTAGACACCCATTGAACTTTAAGTACAAGAAGAGCAGGGATCATATATCAGTGTATACTTAGGGCCTGATATGGTAGGTACCAATAAATATTAGTTGGGTAAATACAGATTATATGCCAACATAGATGGAGATGGGTATGGTCATTATCTTGATTGTGATGATGGTTTTATGTGTGTATGTCAAAATTTGCATCAAACTTAATATGTGCCAAAACATAACTAATTGGACATTTTAAATGGTACAATTTATTGCATGCCAGTTTTTTCTCAATAAAGCTGCTAAACATGTAACTATATGTTCCTTTTAGGATCTTGGCACATTCTTTTTGTCTCAAATCTTCTTTTTCTTTTCTTTGCTCACCTAATTCCTACCTATTCAGTTTTGCTTAAATATAATCTCTGAGAATCTAGCTTGGAATCCTCCTTCCCATTTCTCTAGATTCGATTTCCCTATTATATATCTATACTTTCCTTCAGAGCATTTCTCATAATTATGCATAATTATGTAATACTTGTTTAATGTCATTTTTTCCCTTAGACTTTAGGCTTTATAAGGTTAGGGACCACGCTTTTCTTGTTCACTAATATATCCTACGGATATAGGCAGATACTAACAAATAAAATATGTATCCATGTATTTATTCTGCAGGTATCCATTAAGCTCTGCCATGAACCAGATACTGTTCTTGGTTCTGAAATTACAGTAGTGAAGAAAACACAAGAAAAAACCTCTGCACTCAGGGAATTTATATTTAAGAGCTGAGATATAGACAATTACATAGTCAGTTGGTGGTAAATACTGTGGAGAAAAATTAAGTGGGGGAAGGGAAGGGGAATAAGTAGTGCTGACAGATACATAAAATGACTTAGAATCTGTGCATTGAGGGATAACCTGTGAGCTCTGGACTCCTTTGGAGAGATGGGGCATTAAAGGTATTATGAGATTAATCCTGGAAGTTTCAAGGCAGCTAGTGAAGCTTTTAGTGTTGAGCAAGGGAGAACTTGGGAATTTTGCTAGGATCACACAGGATCCTGGTTTGCTTCTGTTCCTCCTGCAAATGGTGGTGTGGAAGTTAAATTGATTTTAGCTAGAGCACATATAGCTCTGGGTGTTTCCCTTGATTGCTGCTGATTTATAAAGTACCAACCACTGGCAAAATCCTGTGGGACAGTCTGCTTGGCTTTAACCTTTCCCTGCTCTTAAGGAACTCACAGTCTATTTGACAAGCATATAAGAGAAAAATAATTATGATATAAAACAAAATGTGAAAAAAAGTAATAGAAATGCAAATTGCTAAAGGATCAAAGAAGGTGAGAATAATTGTAAAGGGTGTGGGGACAGAAAGGAAGCTGGAAGGTGAAACAGGGTAGAGGAAGGTAAGATTTCAACCAGCAGAAGTAGTAGGAGGTGCATTTTAAGCAAATGAACATTTCTATTTGAATGCTTTTCTTCTACCTCAAACTTAGCATGTGGAAAGCCAAATATTTTCCACAAACTCAGATCTTTTTCCTAATTTCCTTGTTTGTGATCATTTTCCCCAGTATTCAAACTATAAGCCTTGTAACCATTCTCTCCCTCTAAAATAATAAAAATCACAATGACTACCATTTATTGATACATTGCAGTGATCCAGACTTTGTACTAAATGTTTTACATTTTGCAGCTGGTCTGATCTGCTTTACAAAACTCAAAGTGAAAATGCAGTCTATCTCTTATTTCTCTAATTTAAATTAAGACCAACCCAAGTCCCTATATGCTGTATTTAACAGAAAATCAGTATCACTCTTTCCTATAATGTCTGAAATACAGACATTTCTCTTTCCCCTCCATTGTCTGAAAGTACCAGAGGGTTTTTTCATTCCAACAGAAGGTGTATCTGATTTCCACTTCTGAACAAGAGGAATCTTGGTGACTCTCAGTTGGCTATTACTGTTGTTCTTTGTTGCCGGATGGTATAGATATCAGATACCATCATGCATGGTGCTGCTGGTCCCCACACAGCAAAATTTCACTGGCCCAGATTTTGGTGAAGGCTGGTCAAGTCCTTTCAAATGAGGGTGATTGCATGGACAAATTAACTCTCTTGGTGGTCCAGTTGACCCAGGATATTCCTTTTTGTACCCTTTTAGTTCCCAGTCTATTCAGGCATACAACAGAATCTATTCTTTTTGTTTTTTAATGTTTATTTTTGAGAGAGAGAGAAGCAGAGAGAGAGGGAGACACAGAATCTGAAGCAGGCTCCAGGCTCTAAGCTGTCAGTACAGAGCCTGACATGGGGCTCGAATCCATGAACTGTGAGATCATGACCTGAGCTGAAGTGGGACGCTTAACCACTGAGCCACCCAGGTGCCCCCACAATCTATTCTTTCATAAGGCCCTGTTGTCACAGAGAGGTTGTACTCAGCTAAGTTTGGGTATGTTCTCATTGTAGAGCCCACAATCAATGTCTCTTTTTGAGAATCCCCCAAGAATTAAGCAATTTTTTTCCTACCACCAAAATGCAAAATGTGTCATTTTGTGTCCCTCTGAGTCTTGGTTTGTTTAAGACAATTAATCGTCCCTCGTAACCAGGGATGGAGGGACCTAGAGTGTAGTTATCTATTCTTGTGTCTCAAAATATTTTGCTAAATTCTAATCACTAAACCTTCCTGCTTTCTTTATATTTACATAAAAAATTAAACTACTCAAGTGACCCATTTTAGGACAAAGGTCAGTTTCTCTCTTTTAAAAATAACAGCTACAGTTCTCAAATTCTGATGTAAGATCTCTTGGGCTGTTGCTAAGATTACATATTACTGGGCCCCCTACTTCAGAGATTCTGATTGATTAGATCTCATACAAGATCTAGAAATGAATATATTTTAACAAATGTGTGGTGATTCTGAAGCAGATGGTCTGCAGATCATCTTTGAGAAATACTGAAGGGTCTCATACTCTTGAACTTTATGCTACTATAATTACTTGTCCCTGATCTTCCCAGTTCTCTCCCCCTCGCCCCCACCTAAAGCCCTGCTCATGCCTTGCACATGTACATGTTCATATATCTGTTTAGGCACTATCTTTCCACATTTCCCCCCTCTGTGTATGTGTGTGTGTTTTGTGGAGTGGGGAAGTAGCATCTTCATTATACTGCCAAATCTCTTTATCCTTTAAAACTGTATTCAGATGTCACCTTCTCTGTGACTCTTCCAGGTAGAAAAAAAAAGACTCACATTTTTGTGTGGCTTCTTATATATTGTAAGTACCACTCTATATTGTTTGTTTACATTAGATTGTAAATTCTTTGAGGACAGGGACAGTATAGGTGAGAAACAAATAGCAGCAGGCTAACTGTTCTGGAAAATTAGATAGAGCCTAGAGTAAGTGATGTTTAGTTGAGATTGGAAATTTGAGTAAGAGTTAACCAGATTAAGAGGTATAAGGAAGGGGTGCCTGGATGACTCAGTGGGTTAAGTATCTGAGTCCAGCTCAGGTCATGATCTCATGGTTCATGAGTTCAAGCCCCATGTCGGGTTCTCTACTGTCAGTGTGGAGCCCACTTTGGAACCTCTGTTTCCCTCTCTCTGCCCCTTCTCCTGCTTGCATGTGCACATGTGTATACACTCTCTCTGTCTCAAAAATAAACATTAAAATATTTTTTAAAAAAGAGGCCTAAGGAAAGTATGTCAAGTAGAGAGAATACTGTATGCAGAGTCCTAGAGGTGAGAGGGTGACATGTACAAGACTGAAGGAAATTTAGTAAAGTTAGAGAGTTTAGCTAGGGTCAGATCAAAGAAGGTCTTGTAAGATTCTTAAGACAATTAGAAAGCTAACTGTGCAGTTTGGAGGAAGAATTGGAATTAGGGTAAAAGTGGAGGCAGAGAGAATGGGTTTTGAAAAACTCTAGCTGTTCGAGAATAATGTTGATCTGAGCTAATGGAACCCATGAAAAAAAGTGGTTAAATTCTAGACATATATAGAATGTAGTCAATATGACTTTGTGATTGATTAGATATTGGGAAGATTGCTAGTAAGGCAACAGTTGGGAGACAAGAATGACTGCCAGTTTTCTGGCCTTATGGTAGTGTCATCTTGGCCTTGATGCCAAGATAAGGGGGCTAGAGAAGGAAGAGGAATGTATTTGGATAGTTGAGGGCAATGTTGGATGGGAAAGTTGAGTTCAGTCTTTAACGTGTTGAATTTGAAATGTCCATGAGACATACGAGTGTAGGTAACAAGTGGAGTTTTGAAGAAAGAGGAAGAGGTTTGATGTTAAGAATGGGAGAACAAGCTGATGAAGAAAACATAATATGAATGCCTGACAATGTTGTGGGCCCAAATAAAATTGGCAAAGCTGAATTTTCAATAGCAACAGTCAACCTAATTATGTGATATTTATTTAAGTGTCTGTCAGTGTAGGTGTAGGTATAGAGAAGGTAGATAGTGATGGATTCAGATTTTGCCAGGTAGCTGTCAAATAAAGATAGTTGAGTAACAGGTTTTAGAATAATAAGAGAGGAATTAAAATAATGAACCAAGGATGGGCGCCTGGGTGGCTCAGTTAAGTGACTGACTTTGGCTCAGGTCATGACCTTGAGCCCCACATCAAATCCTGTCTCTCTCTCTCTGCCCTTTCCCCACTTGCTCATGTGCCACACATTCTCTCTGTCTCAAAAGTAGATAAACATTAAAATAATGAACCAAGGAATCTAAGAGGGATGATAATAATAATTTCATTTATCGTTATTAAGTGATTACTATGTACCAGGCACTTAGGAAAGGATTAAAGATTAGGTAGAGAAAAATCAATGGACTAGTTAATGGACTGAAAAATCCAAGTGAGATAGAGCAACTATAATAGAATAATTGAGTGAACACTCAAGAGGTAAAGGAGTTAGAAGAAAGTGGGATATATAACTTAGTGATCAGAAGGTAAAACAGTTTGGGACAGTGATAAGATTTAAAGTGTAGCCAAGGGAGTGTGGAGCTGAAATGAAGTGTAGGATAAGACCATTGGAAATATCAAAGTTAAGGAATTTAAAGGTAGGTTTTCAATTTGCTTATTCACATGGATGCTGAACATCCAGCATGGTGGCACTGATTACTAGTAGAATGGAAGGTTTTAGGTTACTGTCAGATTTTACAATGGATGAAGTGGAGTGACTGGTCAGTGGATAATACCAACAATTTTCTGTGTGACCTTGTGTAAGTTGCTGTAAAATGAGAATAGCAGCAGTACCTATTTTGTATCTATTAGGATGAAACTATCAGAAGGTAAATACAAATAAATGTTATTTTAAGTATTTATTTTGAAATAATTTCAAACATATAGCAAAAGTATAAGAATAGTACAGTGGTGACAACACCAAATGTGAGGATATGGAGCAACTAGATCTTTCCTCTCATACATTATTGTTGGAAATAGCACAAACCAATTTGGAAAAAGGTTTGGCAGTTTCCTATAAAACTACATGTATACCTCCTTATGACCTAGCACTTCCACAGCTAGGTATTTACCAAGAAAAATGAAAATATGTCCACAAAAACCTTGTGTATGAGTGTTAATAACTTTTTTCATAATAGCACAAAACTGGAAATATCATCAGAAGGATGAAATATCAATAGGAGAATAAAGCTATAACAAAAACTATGATATATTCATACAACAGACTAATAGTAATAAAAGGAACAAACTACTGATGTATACAGCAAGATAAATAAATTTCAGAAACATTATGCTAAGTAAAAGAAGCTTCAGAATCATATGTACAATATGGTTCCATTCGTATGAAATTCTAGAGTGGGCAAAGCTAACCTATGGGAAAAAAAATTAGTGGTTGTCACTGAAATAGGTAGGGGGGTAGGATAGGGATTGACTAAGAAGTGGCCTGAGGGAACTTTCCGAGATGTTATGTTATCCCTTTGAAATACTGTTGGGGTCGTTTTTTCCTGTTTGCATTCAGTTTTATAGTTCCTACCCCCCCCCATCTTTGTTGATTTAATTTTATGTTTTGAGTATGCAGAACATTAGAAACATGTTTGTGTAGTCAAAACTATGCAAATATACTCAAGGGTGTTACTCTCTCCTTTACTGTATCCCTTTTACCATTGTAGTTAATTAATTTCTCTGGTTTCTGGTTTATTCTTCCTCTTTTTGCAGAAATAAGCAGATACATTTATGTATTTTTATTTCCCAGTTTTTTCTCACACGAAAAGTAGCATGCTTTATTTTTATTAAAAAACTTTTTATTGTTGAAATATAGTGGGCATATAATGTTATATTAGTTTCAGGTGGACAGCATTCTGTTTGTATAATTATGTACATTATTTAGTGCTCACCATGATAAGTGTAGTCACCATCTGTCACCATACAATGTAATTCAGTGATGTCGACTATATTCTTTATGCTGTACTTTTCATCTCTGTGACTTATTTATTTTATAACGAAGTTTGTACCTCTTAATCCCCTTCACCTATTTCGCCCACTTTCCCCACAACCCTCCATCTGGTAACCACCAGTTTGTTCTCTGTGTTTATGAGTCCGTTTCCATTTGTTTGTTTATTTTGGTTTTTAGATTCCACATATAAGTGAAATCATATGGTATTTGTCTTTTTTTGTCTGACTTACTTCACTTAGCATAGTACCTTCTGGATGCATTCGTGTTATTAGAAGTAAAAAATAGCATACTTTATATACTTTTTGGAAATTTGCTTTTTTCTCCACTTAACAATATATGCTGGAAATCACTCCATATCAGTTAATAGAGATTTTTTTTTAAAACAACTACACAGTATCTTTATGTATGCGTTATAGTACTGTATTCAGTACTATTTATTCAGTCGATCTCCTCTGGGTATTATTTTGCTGCAATAGATAACCTTGCACATGACTATGTAGGTATTATTGTAGAATAAATTCTTATTAGTGGGATTGCTAGGTCAAAGGATAAAACTGCATATGTAGCTTTGTAGTTATTGCCAAATTCCCCTTCAAAAGGGTTATACCAGTTTCCATTCCCAGCAGCAGTTTATGAGTGCCTATTTCCACATAGACTCAGCAATAGAATGCGTTGTCATACTTTTTTAAAATTTTTTAATTTTTAATTAAAAAATTTTTTTTAACATTTTTTTTTGAGAGACAGAGAGAGGCAGAGCATGAGCAGGGGAGGAGGAGAGAGAGAGAGATACAGAATCTGAGGCAGGCTCCAGGCTCCTAGCTGTCAGCATAGAGCCCGATGAAGGGCTCGAACTCACCAACTGCGAGACCATGACCTGAGCTGAAGTTGGACGCTCAACGCTTGACGTAGTGAACCACCCAGGTGCCCCAATGTTGTCATACTTTTTAATTTTTGCCAATCTAAGGGTGAGAAATGGTAGTCACTATATTTAAACATTTTTTAAATATTTGTCTTATTTTTTTTAAGTTTATTTATTTTGAGAGAGAGAGAGCGAGCAAGAGCGTGTGTGGCACGAGCAGAGGAGGGGCAAATGGCAAGGGAGCTCTGCCAGCGCAGAGCCAGACACGGGGCTTGAACCCATCAACCGTGAGATCATGAGCTGAGCTGAAATCCAGAGTCCAACACTTAACTAACTGAGCCACCCAGGCACCCGTAAAGATTTTATTTTTAAGTAATCTCTACACACAGCATGGGGCTCAAACTTAACAACCCCGAGATCAAGAATGGCATGCTCTTCCAACTCTGCCAGCCAGTCTCCCTGGTAGTCAGTATATTTTTAATTTGTATTTTAAAAATGGAGTGAAGGGGCACCTGGGTGGCTCAGTTGGTTAAGCGTTGGACTCTTGACTCTTGATTTCGGCCCAGGTCATGATCTCAGGGTTCGTGAGGTAGAGCCCTGAGTGGGGTTCTGCGCTGACAGCGTGGACCCCGCTTGGGATTCTCTCTCTCTCTCTCTCTCTCTCTCTCTGTCTCTCTCTCTCTCTAAAATAAGTAAGCATTAAAAAAATAAAAATTGAATGCATCTTTGTATCTTCCTTTATAAATTGTCTGTTCAGGTCTTTTCCCCATTTTTTCCCTCAGTATTTCAAAGGGCTTCTGAGGGTTTTTGGCTTCAAGTTTTAGAAGGGTTTTTGTTTTTTCTCTCAGTTTTTTTTTTAAATATATGAAATTTATTGTCAAATTGGTTTCCATACAACACCCAGTGCTCATCCCAAAAGGTGCCCTCCTCAATACCCATCACCCACCCTCCCCACCCTCCCACCCCCCATCAACCCTCAGTTTGTTCTCAGTTTTTAAGAGTCTCTCATGCTTTGGCTTTCTCCCACTCTAACCTCTTTTTTTTTTTCTTCCCCTCCCCCATGGGTTTGTTAACTTTCTCAGGATCCACATAAGAGTGAAAACATATGGTATCTGTCTTTCTCTGTATGGCTTATTTCACTTAGCATCACACTCTCCAGTTCCATCCACGTTGCTACAAAGGGCCATATTTCGTTCTTTCTCATTGCCATGTAGTACTCCATTGTGTATATAAACCACAATTTCTTTATCCATTCATCAGTTGATGGACATTTAGGCTCTTTCCATCATTTGGCTATTGTTGAGAGTGCTGCTATAAACATTGGGGTACAAGTGCCCCTATGCATCAGTACTCCTGTATCCCTTGGGTAAATTCCTAGCAGTGGTATTACTGGGTCATAGGGTAGGTCTATTTTTAATTTTTTGAGGAACCTCCACACTGTTTTCCAGAGTGGCTGCAACAGTTTGCATTCCCACCAACAGTGCAAGAGGGTTCCCGTTTCTCCACATCCTCACCAGCATCTATAGTCTCCTGATTTGTTCATTTTGGCCACTCTGATTGGCGTGAAGTGATATCTGAGTGTGGTTTTGATTTGTATTTCTCTGATGAGGAGCGACGTTGAGCATCTTTTCATGTGCCTGTTGGCCATCTGGATGTCTTCTTTAGAGAAGTGTCTATTCATGTTTTCTGCCCATTTCTTCACTGGATTATTTGTTTTTTGGGTGTGGAGTTTGGTGAGCTCTTTATAGATTTTGGATACTAGCCCTTTGTCCGATATGTCATTTGCAAATATCTTTTCCCATTCCATTGGTTGCCTTTTAGTTTTGTTGATTGTTTCCTTTGCTGTGCAGAAGCCTTTTATCATCATGAGGTCCCACTAGTTCATTTTTGCTTTTAATTCCCTTGCCTTTGGGGATGTGTCAAGTAAGAAATTGCTACGGCTGAGGTCAGAGAGGTCTTTTCCTGTTTTCTCCTCTAGGGTTTTAATGGTTTCCTGTCTCACATTCAGGTCCTTTATCCATTTTGAGTTTATTTTTGTGAATGGTGTGAGAAAGTGGTCTAGTTTCAACCTTCTGCATGTTGCTGTCCAGTTCTCCCAGCACTATTTGTTCAAGAGACTGTCTTTTTTCCATTGGATATTCTTTCCTGCTTTGTCAAAGATTAGTTGGCCATACATTTGTGGGTCTAGTTCTGGGGTTTCTATTCTATTCCATTGGTCTGTGTGTCTGTTTTTGTGCCAATACCATGCTGTCTTGACGATTACAGCTTTGTAGTAGAGGCTAAAGTCTGGGATTGTGATGCCTCCTGCTTTGGTCTTCTTCCTCAAAATTACTTTGGCTATTTGGGGCCTTTTGTGGTTCCATATGAATTTTAGGATTGCTTGTTCTAGTTTCAAGAAGAATGCTCGTGCAATTTTGATCAAGATTGCATTGAATGTGTAGATAGCTTTGGGGAGTATTGACATTTTAACAATATTTATTCTTCCAATCCATGAGCACGGAATATTTTTCCATTACTTTATATCTTCTTCAATTTCCTTCCTAAGCTTTCTATAGTTTTCAGCATACAGATCTTGTACATCTTTGGTTAGATTTATCCCTAGGTATTTTATGCTTCTTGGTGCAATTGTGAATGGGATCAGTTTCTTTATTTGTCTTTCTGTTGCTTCATTATTAGTGTATAAGAGTGCAACTGATTTCTGTACATTGATTTTGTATCCTGCAACTTTGCTGAATTCATGTATCAGTTCTAGCAGACTTTTGGTGGAGTCTATCGGATTTTCCATGTATAATATCATGTCATCTGCAAAAAGTGAAAGCTTAACTTCATCTTTGCCAATTTTGATGCCTGTGATTTCCTTTTGTTGTCTGATTGCTGATGCTAAGCACTTCCAACACTATGTGAAACAACAGTGGTGAGAGTGGACATCCCTGTCGTGTTCCTGATCTCAGGGGGAAAGCTCTGTTTTTCCCCATTGAGGATGATGTTAGCTGTGGGTTTTTCATAAATGGCTTTTATGATGTTTAAGTATGTTCCTTCTATCCCGACTTTCCTGAGGGTTTTTATTAAGAAAGGTTGCTGAATTTTGTCAAATGCCTTTTCTGCATCGATTGACAGGATCATATGGTTCTTATCTTTTCTTTTATTAATGTGATGTATCACGTTGATTGATTTGCGAATGTTGAACCAGCCCTGCATCCCAGGAATGAATCCCACCTGATCATGGTGAATAATTCTTTTTATATGCTGTTGAATTCAATTTGCTAGTATCTTATGGAGAATTTTTGCATCCATATTCATCAGAGATATTGGCCTGTAGTTCTCTTTTTTTTACTGGGTCTCAGTCTGGTTTAGGAATCAAAGTAATGCTGGCTTCATCGAATGAGTCTGGAAGTTTTCCTTCCCTTTCTATTTTTTGGAACAGCTTGAGAAGGATAGGTATTATCTCTGCTTTAAACATCTGGTAGAATTCCCCTGGGAAGCCATCTGGTCCTGGACTCTTATTTGTTGGGAGATTTTTGATAATTGATTCAATTTCTTCACTGGTTATGGGTCTGTTCAAGTTTTCTATTTCCTCCTGATTGAGTTTTGGAAGAGTGTGGGTGTTTAGGAATTTGTCCATTTCTTCCAGGTTGTCCAGTTTGTTGGCATATGATTTTTCATAGTATTCCCTGATAATTGCTTGTATCTCTGAGGGATTGGTTGTAATAATTCCATTTTCATTCATGATTTTATCTATTTGGGTCATCTCCCTTTTCTTTTTGAGAAGCCTGGCTAGAGGTTTATCAATTTTGTTTATTTTTTCAAAAAACCAACTCTGGGTTTCATTGATCTGCTCTACAGTTTTTTTAGATTCTATATTGTTTATTTCTGCTGTGATCTTTATTATTTCTCTTCTTCTGCTGAGTTTGGGGTGTCTTTGCTGCTCTGCTTCTATTTCCTTTAGGTGTGCTGTTCGATTTTGTATTTGGGATTTTTCTTGTTTCTTGAGATAGGCCTGGATTGCAATGTATTTTCCTCTCAGGACTGCCTTTGCTGCATCCCAAAGCATTTGGAATCCTGTATTTTCATTTTCATTTGTTTCCATATATTTTTTAGTTTCTTCTCTAATTACCTGGTTGACCCACTCATTCTTTAGTAGGGTGTTCTTTAACCTCCATGCTTTTGGAGGTTTTCCAGACGTTTTCCTGTGGTTGATTTCAAGCTTCATAGCATTGTGGTCTGAAAGTATGCATGGTATGATCTGAATTCTTGTATACTTATGAAGGGCTGTTTTGTGACCCAGAATGTGATCTATCTTGGAGAGTGTTCTATGTGCACTCGAAAGAAAGTATATTCTGTTGCTTTGGGATGCAGAGTTCTAAATATATCTGTCAAGTCCATGTGAGCCAATATATCATTCAGGGCCCTTGTTTCTTTATTGACCATGTGTCTAGATGATCTATCCATTTCTGTAAGTGGGCTGTTAAAGTCCCCTGCAATTACCACCTTCTTATCAATAAGGTTGCTTATGTTTGTGAGTAATTGTTTTATATATTTGGGGGCTCCTGTATTCGGCGCATAGACATTTATAATTGTTAGCTCTTCCTGATAGATAGACCCTGTAATTATTATATAATGGCCTTCTTCATCTCTTGTTACAGCCTTTAATTTAAAGTCTAGTTTGTCTGATATAAGTATGGTTACTCCAGCTTTCTTTTGAGTTCCAGTAGCATGATAGATAGTTCTCCATCCCCTCACTCTCAATCTGAAGGTGTCCTCAGGTCTAAAATGAGTCTCTTGTAGACAGCAAATAGATGGGTCTTGTTTTTGTATCCATTCTGATACCCTATGTCTTTTGTTTGGCACATTTAGTCCATTTATATTCAGTGTTATTATAGAAAGATATGAGTTTAGAGTCATTGTGATGTCTGTAGGTTTCATGCTTGTAGCGATGTCTCTGGTACTTTGTCTCACAGGATCCCCCTTAGGATCTCTTGCAGGGCTGGTTTAGTGGTGATGAATTCCTTCAGTTTTTGTTTGTTTGGGAAGACCTTTATCTCTCCTTCTATTCTAAATGACAGACTTGCTGGATAAAGGATTCTCGGCTGCATATTTTTTCTGTTCATCACATTGAAAATTTCCTGCCATTCTTTTCTGGCCTGCCAAGTTTCAGTAGAGAGATCTGTCACGAGTCTTATCGGTCTCCCTTTATGTTAGAGCGTGTTTATCCCTAACTGCTTTCAGAATTTTCTCTTTATCCTTGTATTTTGCCAGTTTCACTCTGATATGTCGTGCAGAAGATCGATTCAAGTTACATCTGAAGGGAGTTCTCTGAGCCTCTTGGATTTCAGTGCCTTTTTCCTTCCCCAGATCAGGGAAGTTCTCAGCTATTATTTCTTCAAGTACACCTTCAGCACCTTTCCCTCTCTCTTCCTCCTCTGGAATACCAGTTATGCATAGATTATTTCTCTTTAGTGCATCACTTAGTTCTCTAATTTTCCCCTCATACTCCTGGATTTTTTTATCTCTCTTCTTCTCAGCTTCTTCTTTTTCCATAATTTTATCTTCCAGTTCACCTATTCTCTTCTCTGCCTCTTCAATCCGAGCTGTGGTCATCTCCATTTTATTTTGCAGCTCATTTATAGCATTTTTTAGCTCCTCCTGGCTGTTCCTACTCCCTTGATCTGTGTAGCAATAGATTCTCTGCTGTCCTGTATACTGTTTTCAAGCCCAGCGATTAATTTTATGACTATTATTCTAAATTCACTTTCTGTTATATTGTTTAAATCTTTTTTGATCAGTTCATTAGCTCTCGTTATTTCCTGGAGATTCTTTTGAGGGGAATTCTTCCATTTCGTCATTTTGGACGGTCCCTGGAGTGGTGTGGAACTGCAGGGCACTTCCCCTGTTCTGTCTTGAATAACTTGCGTTGGTGGGTGGGGCCACAGTCAGACCTGATGTCTGCCCCCAGCCCACCCTGGGGCCACAGTCAGACTGGTGTGTACCTTCTCTTCCCCTCTCCTAGGGGCGGTATTCACTGTGGGGTAGCATGGCCCGTCTGGGCTACTTGCACACTGCCAGGCTTGTGGTGCTGGGTTCTGGTTCTGGTGTATTAGCTGGGGTGGATTGGCAAGGTGCACAGGGGCGTGAGGGGCAGGCTCAGCTCGCTTTTCCTTTGGTTGTCCGCTTCAGGAGGGGCCCTGGGGCACCGGGAGGGAGTCAGACCCGCCGCTGGAGGGATGGATGCGCAGAAGCACAGTGTTGGGTGTTTTTGGGTGCAATTAAGTTCCCTGACAGGAACTGGTTCCCTTTGGATTTTGGCTGGGGAATGGGCGAGGGAGATGGCGCTGGCGAGGGCCTTTGTTCCCCACCAAATTGAGCTCTGTTGTCCGGGGCTCATCATCTCTCCCTCCCGTTGTCCTCCAGCCCTCCCACACTCTCTGAGCAGAGCTGTTAACTTATAACCTTCCAGATGTTAAGTCCCGCTTGCTGTCAGAACACCCTCCATCTGGCCCCTCTGCTTTTGTAAGCCAGACTCGGGGGCTCTGCTTTGCTGGTGGGCTGCCCCTCCGCCCTGGCTCCCTCCCACCAGTCCCTGTAGCGCGCACTGCCTCTCTGCCCTTCCTACCCTCTTCCGTGGGCATCTCGTCTGCACTTGGCTCCAGAGAATCCGTGCTGCTAGTGTTCTGGTGGTTTTCTGGGTTATTTAGGCAGGTGTGGGTGGAATCTAAGTGATCAGCAGGACGCGGTGAGCCCAGCATCCTCCTACGCTGCCATCTTCCTCCCCAACCTTTTCTCTCAGTTTTTAAAAGGAGATCCAGATTTTGTTGTCTTCCCTCTTTTTTTTTTTTTTTTAATGTTTATTTACCCTTGAGAGACAGAGAGAGACAGAACCTGAGCAGGGGAGGGGCAGAGAGAGGGAGACACAGAATCTGAAGCAGGCTCCAGGCTCTGAGCTGTCAGCACAGAGCCTGATGTGGTCCTTGAACTCACAGACTGTGAGATCATGACGTGAGCCGAAGTCAGATGCTTGTTATCATTTGTCTTTTGACTTTATGATGTTTGGGACTATACAGTTGTTTTTTATTTTTTTGTAGTCAAGTGTAACAGTCTTGTCTTATTCATCTGGATTTTGTTTATAGTTAAAAGCTTCTCCTTATATCCTGGTTATAGAGAAATCTACCCATGTTTTCTTCTAGTACTTGTATATTGAAGAGTTTTGCTCTTCTACGTTTAGATCTCTGCACCATTTGAAGTTTGTTATTGTATGTGGTATGAAAAGTAGGTAATTTTATCTTTTTTTTCCATTTGACTCAATATCCTTTATTTAAAAGTCCATCTTTGCCCTTGTGATTTGAAATACCACTTTTATCATATACTTTCACATTGAGTCAGTTTCTGGACTTGATAATTTATTTCTTTAGTCTTTCTGTGTACTCATAC
This sequence comes from Acinonyx jubatus, assembly GCF_027475565.1. Classification (NCBI taxonomy): domain Eukaryota; kingdom Metazoa; phylum Chordata; class Mammalia; order Carnivora; family Felidae; genus Acinonyx; species Acinonyx jubatus. The sequence goes on along the minus strand of NC_069381.1, from coordinate 35,218,183 downwards.
GCCAGTACTATGCTGTTATATCTTTAAAGGCTTTGTGTATTTTATATGTATCAGGTAGTAACACCTACTTATAGCTTTCCCTTTTCAGTGTTTTCTTAGCTATTCTTTTGTGTCTGTTTTTTCCATATGAACTTTAATACAATTTGTCTATTCCAGAAGAAAAGGTTTGTTGGTATTTTTATTTAGGTTGCATGAAATTATGTTAACTTAGGGAGTACCAGAATCTTGATGATGTTGAAATATCCTAAGAGTGAGATACATCTTTGAACAAGCATTTTTGTTCTTTCCAGAATGTTTTATGAGTTTCTTTATACAAACTCGAACATTTCTTAAGTTTATTCTGAGTATTTTGTCCTTTTTGTTGCTGTTGTAAAGGAGTTTTCTCTTATATTACATTCTGTTGATTTTTTTTTTTTCAAAGAGCCAGGATTTTAATTTATTAATTCCATCAACTAATTTCTGTTCTCTACTTCATTAATTTCTGCTTCATCTTTATTATTTGCCGTGTTTTCTTTCCATTTACTTTTTGTTCTTTTTCTAGCTTTTTGGGATGGAAATTTAATTAATTTTCATTATTTTATTTTTATTGATATAGATGCATAATGCTATGAATTTTTTTTCTTTGGATACTGCTTTAAATGGATCCCATAGATTCTGATACGTAGTGTTTTTGTTACTATTTTTCAGAAATCCCATCATTGCTGTTTGTATTTCCTGTTTCACTCCTAAGTTGCTTAACAGAAGACTTTTTTCATTTTTAGGTCAAAAGGTCTTTTTGTTTCTTTAATTTTGTTGCTTTAAAATCAGAGCATTTTTTTTTTAATATTACTACTTTCTGGAATTTACTGATGTTTTCTGATGAGTTTTTGTGAACATTCCATGTGCACTTGAGAAAAAAGGAATATTTTCTGTTATCAGAGTGCAGTGTTTTATTTACATTGATACGTACATCTGTGTTAATGAGATCTTATTGGTTATATTATCAGATTTTTCTATATGCATTCTTATTGTTGGTCCACTTCACCTCTCTTTTACTAAGAGTGGTATGTTAAAGCATTCTACTAGTAGTGGTTTCTATCAATTTGTTATTTAATTTACTCTTATGGTGTTTCTGGTTTATATAGGTGGGTTTTGTCTTCATTTTTATATAGGTGGGTTTTGTCTTCATTTTTAATTTTGGCTTTTAATGTTTAAAAATTTTTTTTTATTTTATAGAGAGAGAGAGAGAGAGCGCAAAAGAGAGAGCATGAGTTGGGGAGAGAGACAGAGAGAGGGAGAGAGAGAATTCCAAACAGGCTCTGTACTGTCAGTGCAGAGCCCGATGGGATCAGTGAGATATGACTTGAGCCAAGATCAAAGCCAGTGCTCATCCAACTGAGCCACCCAGGCACCCATTGACTTTTAACATTATAAAATATCCTGTTTTGTTTTATTTAATAATTTTAGCCTAATTCTACCTTGTCTCATATAGGGTTGCTTTTGTATTGTTTCCATTTTCTTATATCTTTGTTTATCCCATTTGTTTATTTGTTTATTATTTATTTTGAGAGAGAAAGCGCATGTGGGGGAGGTGCAGAGAGAGAGGCAGAGTGAGAACCCCAAACAGGCTCCACACTGCCAGTGCAGAGCCCCATGTGGGGTTGGATGCTTAACCGACCTAGCCACGCAGGCACTCTTTATTCCTTTTTTAAAGAGTATCTCTAAATCTCTGCATTTTAGGTGTATCTCTTATATACAACATAGATTAAATTTTCTTATGAGCCAGTTGAAAATCTCTTTCAAGTGAATTACGCCCATCTCCACTTATTAATATGACTGGCATATTTGATCCAAATGCTGTTTTATTATTATTTTATGTTTTAATTACTGCTGTATTATTATTTCCTGGGAGCTTTTTTCCTATGCCTTTGTTATTCTTTTAAGATTTCTTTTGGCATATAAAAATTTTTTTTTTGGTTTTTTGTTTTTTTTAATCTAGTGGTTATCTTTATGTTTGTGGTTTTTATCATGCCCACAATAATCTTGTTTTAACTTTGTTTTTTACTTGTGGTTTGTCAGTTTTATTTTATTTTTAATTTTTAAGAATATTTTATTTTTAAGTAATCTCTATACCCAATGTGGGGCTTGAACCCACCGCCCCTTGATCAAGAGTCACACATTCCAGGGGCACCTGGGTGGCTCAGCAGTTAAGTGTCTAACTCTTGATCTCAGTTCAGGTCTTGATCTCAGGATGGTGCGTTCAGGCCCCATGTTGGGCTCTTCGCTGGATGTGAAGCCTACTTAAAAAAAAAAAAAGTTGTAGGCTCCACCAACTGAGCCATCCAGGCACCTCTGTGGTGCAGTTTTAAATGGTATCCTTTGGGGGCACCTAAGTGGCTCAGTCAGTTAAACATCCGACTTCGGCTCAGGTCATAATCTTATGGTTCGTGAGTTTGAGCCCCGCATTGGGCTCTGTGCTGACAGCTCAGAGCCTGGAGCCTGCTTCAGATTCTGTATCTCCCTCTCTCCTGTCCCTCCCCTGCTCATGCTCTGTCTCTCCCTGTCTCCCAACAATGAATACATCTGTTATAAATAAAGCAAGATTTAACTCCTGTAATACTGTTAATACATTCTTTCACCTTAAATGTTTTTTTTTTATTTTTAAGTAATCTGTATACCCAACATGGGACTCAGACTCACAACCCCAAGATCAAGAGGTGCACATTCCACTGACTGAGCCAGCCAGAAACCCCATACCTAAAATCTTTGATTTATATATGTAATGTGTACCAATATGTAACACTACTCTTACCTATAAATCATAAATTTAACAATGTGGTATAGGGTTTATGTATACCTTATGTGGGCATAGTTGCTCTGTAAAGATCTAGGCTAAATTGTATATTCAGCTGATGGCATTTATCATTAAGTCTGATAAAGTAGTATTATCTTTTAGTTAGTACTTGGAGATGACTGTGTTTTTAACAATTAGGTATTTTGAAGAGTTTGTTTTCTTTTGTCATTTTCCCAAGCAGCTGTGATCTTGTGGTATGTTGATACAAATTGACAGGAGAAAAAGTTAGTATAAATATTACAGGACAAGTGCTGTAAGTATTATAAGAAAAAGTGTCTATTTGATGTATCATAAAAGGGTTCAGTGTCTACCTTTGAGAAAAGAGGGGCCACTGAACATTAGCTGTCCAAGGGAGGCTATCACTGTGTATAGCTTTGTCTGCTCCTTTTAGAGGAAACTTCATGATGCTCTAGAATATGCAGTTAGCAAAGCTTTGGATCTCACAAAAGCCTGAATACATCTTTGATTGGTTATATGTTAAAGGAAATAGCCCACAGCATGGTGCCAGACAAGTGTAGAGCCCAACCAATTTGATCCTTAAGCAGGAAGAAGAATTCTATTCATCATTAAGAGGTTAGATTGTAAAATGTTGTAATTATTTCAGCTTAAATTGGTTTAAAGCTGTTTTTTTTTCCCAATAAAACTTCTCTTCAAATTGCAAGGCAAGAAGACAGTTTTCATTTTGACAACCTTTCCTGCATTGTGTTTTTCTCAGTCCTCCCACCCTACCCTGTGGCCTACTCTGTTTACTGTTCAAAGCTGAATCATAATGTGCATCTGGAGGGATCATGAATCATGTGACTGACTTGAAGTGTCTCTTGTCATTTATTAACATTCTTTGAATATCTAATTTTGACAAAGTATTTGGTTATATCATGAAGAAACTTGCTCTTGCTCTTGAGGTGGGTGCCTGTGTAAAATTATTTTTTCCCTTTTTTGTCTGTACACAATTATTTTGTTTTGTTTTTTAATTACAAAATGGAACAAAGAGTGACAGCCACATTGGGCCTTGACAGGGATCTTTTTACTTGAAGGACTACTCCTGTAATGAATGATTTTTATTCAAGTGAATATTCATATATTTCTCTGACTCTAATTTGTATAAAATGACAGCCTGCAGACCATTTTGTTTGATTACAGTCCCTTCACCTTCATTATCTTTTATGTCTATTTAAACTCTGGACTTGCCATATCCATCTTGACCCTCCCCCACATCTCTCTGTTTGTATTTTCTTTCATTGCAATTTTCCTCTTTTCTCTTCTGTGGGCATTCACAGATTGTTTTTGGAGTTCATTAAAAAGGGAGTGTGTTGTCTGGGTAGAAAATTACATTTGCATGCTTGAGAGAGGCCTAAGGGTTTTTATGGGGTTTGGCAAGGGTCCTGGCTTTTTTTTCTTTTGGGAGGGAGGGATGAGAAAAGAGTAATAATTAGAAAGGATTTTTGGAAAGTAGAAAAGTAAGAGCTGTTGAGGTGATTTCTTCTGTCCCATTTTTTCTTTTCCATATTATATACATCTAACTGATTTTCTTTTCTTTTTTTCTGCATGTATAAACCACTTGACTAACAATGGAACAGATTAGAGGCCCTTCTTAGAACTATTTTGAATGCACAGTAGAGTTCTGCAAAGCAGGAACCTTTCCTATGATGGTAATTGTACATTTACTAGTGAAGCTGGCAAGTTGCAATATATATATGTATTTTCCCCTTTTCTTTGTGGCAATTGGAGTTGAGTTTATATAAGAAAAATATTTCTTGAATTAATATGAAATTTCATGTAAACTGGTATCTACATAGAAAGTTTAGCCATGTTTTGAATTAGGATTTCTCACAGAATTTAGGTTTTAGGTATAATATTTAGCTTTTTGAAGTTGATAATGTTCATCTTCTTTGGTTAAAGATGACATCATCTTATCCAGAATTTGTCATTTATGCCCAAGGACTCTATTTTACAGCAATGAAAACTCAGAAAAATTCAGCTAAATTCATAGTTAATCCCAGAAAGGTGGTGGTGTAGGACCAAGGATGATCATGTGGTAGGTCAGGAGTGGGAAGGGAAGTAGGGGAATTAATTTGTGCTATATTGGATATTCATAGGAAAGTAAGTTGATTTACCATAGAGTTGGCCAATAGAGTTGAATCCCCCCCCCTTTTTTTAAAAGTCTGACTCACTTACTACATACTTCAGCCATTTAGTAAATATTTTTAATTGAATACTGTTGTGTTCCATATATTCCCCTAGCTACTAGGACTGCAGAGATGAGTAAGACATAATAGCTGTCCTTAGGGAGCTCATAGTCATAATGAGTATGTATATTTGCAGTATGTGTATGATATCTGTGAAGTCTTAAATATATATACATATTTAAGATTGAAGAAGTCCTTCATGACAGGTATATTTGCCTGTGCTTCCAGACTTTTTGGTTACCATATGGGGTGTGTGTGTGGGTGTGTTTGTAAACAAATAGTTAATAGTGTAAGTGCTGAAAAAGCTGCATGCAAAATGATTTGGACTGCATCATTGACTTCATTCTCTTGGATATTCCCATTATCAGATAAACATACTTTTATTTCTTGCGTCTTAAAGAAAACCTTTTTTAAATTCTGCTAACTTCTCTCAGCTATTGTTCTGTTTCTTTACTATCCTCTGTAGCAAAACTTTAAGAGGTTTCTATACTTGTTAACTCCCAATTTCTTTCTTATTTTCTCTTAAACTCATTTCAGCCAGTGCTGACTATACTGTTCACAGTCTGTCCTCATCAAAGTCACGAATGACCTCTACATTGCTAATTGTCATTTCTCAGTCCTTGTCTAATATGACTATCAGTAGTACTGATCAGTAGTAGTACTATCAGTAGTAGTATTTGATCACTCTCTCACCCTTGATTTATTTTCTTCACAAGGTTTCCAGGATACCACATTCTCTTAGTTTTTCTCTTACTTCATGGCAACTACTTCTTAGTCTCTTTCGCTTGTTCTTCCTCTTCTCTTTATTCCCTTAATTTAAAAAAATTTAGAAAAGATCACACAGTAGAAATGTTAACTGTTTTCCTTTCATGTACAGTTCTATGCATTTTAACGCATAAATAGATTTGTGTAACTAGTACTATAATCAGGATACAAACAATTCCACCACCCCCAAAATCTCCCTCATGTCATTTCTTATAGTCACAACTTTATCACCTGGAAACCACCATTCTCCATTATTATAGGGTGTAATCTTTCTAGATTGGCTTTTTATTTTTAATTAAAAAAAATCTTTTTTAAGTTTATTTATTTATTTTGAGAGAGAGAGTACAAGCGGGGAAGGGCCAGAGACAGGCAGAGAGAGAGATCCCAAGCAGGCTGTGCACTGACAGTGCGGAGCTCGATGCGGGGCTCAAACCCACGAACCATTAGATCATGACCTGAGTGAGCTGAAACCAAGAGTCAGATGCTTAACCAACTGAGCTACCCAGGCACCCCTAGATTGGCTTCTTTGACTCAACATAGTGCCTTTGGTCTTTTCTCTGAATTGTTGCATGTATCTAGTGTTTGTTTGTTTGTTTGTTTTCTTATTACTGACTGGTTTTGTATGGGTGTACCACAATTTGTTTATCCATTTACCTGTTAAAGGACATTTGGGTTGTTTCCAGTTTAGGTTGTTTTTGGCAATTATGAACAGAGCTGTTATAGACGTTGATAACTAGGTTTTTGTATAACATAAGTTTTCATTTCCCTAGGGAGAAATCCCAGGAGTAGGATTGCTTGGTAATATGGTAAGTGTATGTTTAACTTTGTAAGAAACTGCCAGATGCTTTTCCAGAATGCCTGTACCATTTTGCATTCATACCATCAACACATGAAAGTCCCAGTTGTTCTGTATCCTCACTAGCACTTGTTATTGTCAATATTTTTTAATTTTATCCATTCTCTTTAGTATGTGGTAGTATCTCATCTTAGTTTTAATTTGGATTTCCCTAAGAGCTAATGGTGTTGAACATCTTTACATGTGCTTACTTGTCATTTGCATATTTTCTTTAGAGAGATGTCCAGATCTTTTGCCTATTTGTTTATTTTTGAGAGAGAGAGAGATAGAGAGAGTGAGCACAGGGGAGGGGCAGAGAGAGAGAGGGAAACAGATGATCTGAAGTGGGCTCTGTGCTGACAGTAGAAAGCCTAGTGTGGAGCTCAAACTCATGACCCTTGAGATTATGCCCTGAGATGAAGTTGGACTCTTAACTGATGGAGCCACCCCGGTGCCCCTCTTTTGCCTATTTTTGAATTGAATTGTTTGTTTTCTTATTTTGAGTTTTGAGAGTTCATTATGTATTCTGGATACAAGTCCTTTGTTGGATATGTGTTTTGCAGATATCTTCTCCTACTCTGTGACTTGTTTTTACATCTTTTTAGTGGTATCTTTGGTAGAGCAAATATTTTTTAAATATTAATGGAGTCCACCTTACCAGTTTCTTCTTTTTATGGATTGTGCTTTTGGTGACATAGCTAAAAATGCTTTGCCTAACTCCAGGTTACAAAGATTTTCAGTGTTTTAATCTAAACATTTTATACTTTTACCTTTTGTATTTAGTCTGTAGTTTATTTTGAATTAGTTTTTGTGCAAAAGGTGAAGTTTAGGTCGAGACTCTTTTTTTTTTCATATAGATGTTCAGTGTCCAGCCCTATATGTTGAAAAGACTGTTCTTTTTTCACTGAATTGCTTTTACATCTTTATCAAAAATCAGTTGACCATATTTGTGTGGATCTGTTTCTAGATTCTCTGTTCTATTGATTTTTGTATTTATCCCATTACCATTACCACACTGTCTTGATTACTGTATTTATAGTAAGTCTTAAAATCACTTAGTGTTATTCTTCTAACTTTATTATCTCTCAGAATTATTTTAGCTGTTCCAGTTCCTTTTAGAATTAGATTATCTATATTAAAAAAAATTGTAGGGGTGCCTGGGTGGCTGAGTTGGTTGAGCGTCCAACTCCTGATTTCAGCTTAGGTTATGATCCAGGGTTGTGGGATCGAGCCCTTTGTTGGGCTCCATGCTGAGTGTGGAGCCTGCTTGAGATTCTTTCTATCTCTTTGCCACTCCTCCCTCACTCTTGTGCTCTCTCTCTAAAATAAAATTTTAAAAATAAAATACAGTAAAATTCTACTGAATTTGACTGGTATTAAACCTATATATCAGTTTTGGGAAAATTGAAATCTTTACTGTGTTGAGTCTTGAATCTGTGAATATAGTAGATATCTCTGTTAATTTAGGTCTTTCTGGATTTCTTTCATCACTTTTTTGTAGTTTTCAGCATATAGATCCTGTACATGTTTTGTTAGACTCACACTTAACATATTTTGCTTTTTTGAAGTTTTTATAATTGGTTATTTTTAAAAATTTCAGTTTCCACTTATACATTGCTAGTATAAAGAAATATTGATTTCTGTATGTTGACCTGTAACCAACTCCTTGCTAAATGCACTTAGTAGTTCTAGCAGTTTTTTGTAAATTCCTTGGGAGTTTCTATGTAGACAGTCATGCCACCTTTCAAAAGTGATAATTGTATTTCTTCCTTTTCAAACTTTGTATCAGTTTTTCTTGCCATGTGGCACCAGCTAAGGTTTCCAGGATAATATTGAATATCAGTAGTGAAAGTATATATTCTTGCTTTTTTCTGGATCTTAGAAGGAAGGCATTGAATCTTTCATCAGTTGGTATGATGTTGGCTGGAGGGTTTTTATAGATAATACCCTTTATCAGGCTCAAGAAATTCCTTTCTATTTCTAACTTGCTAAGAGATTCTTTTTTATTTATTTATTTTTATCATAAATGGGTGTTGTATTTTGTCAAATGCTTTTTTCTGTATCAATTGGTATGATCATATTTTTTTAAATCTAGACTATTAATATGGTGGATTATATAGATTGATTTTCAAATATTGAACCAGCCTTGCATTCACAGGATAAAGCCCACTTTGTTGTGGTATATTATTCTGGATTCAGTATGCAGACATTTTGATGAGAATTGTTGTGTCTGTGTTCATGAGGGATATTGGCCTGTTTTCTTCTCTCCTTTCTCTTCTTTCCTTTATCTGATTTTGTCTGGTTTTAGTAACCCGGTAGTGCTTGCCTCATAACATGAGCATGGAAGTGTTTCTCCCACTTCTGTTCTCTGGAAGAAATTGTACAATACTGGTGCCATTTATTCTTTAAATGTTTGAAAGAATATGCCTGGGAAACCATCTGTTCTTGGAGATTTATTTTTCAGAAGATTTTTAACTGCACAGTTTTTAATTTTTTTTTTTTGCATTTTATTTAAAAAAATTTTTTAAGTTTATTTATTTTGGGAGAGAAAGAGAGAGCTTGAACAAGTGGGGGAGGGTGCAGAAAGGGAAGAGAGAGAATCCCAAGCAGACCTGTGCTTTGCACTGAGCCTGACACTGAGCTTGATCTAACAAATCTGAGAGGTCATGACCTGAGCCAAAATCAAGAGTGGGAGGCTTAACTGACTGAGCCACCCAGTGCTCCTTAACTACATATTTAATTTCTTTAATAAATTTAGAAATATTTGGGTTACTTATTTAATCTTTGGTGAGTTTTAGTAGTTTGAGTGTTTGAGAGATTCATTCATTTAATCAAATTTGTGTGTGTAGAAGTATATGTAATCATTCTTCATAATCCTTTTAATGTTTACATGGTCTGTAGTGATACTACCTCTTTCATTCCTAAAATTGGTCATTTGTGTCTTTCTTTTTTTCTTTGTCTGTCTTGGTAGAGGTTTATCTTTTTTTTTTTTTTAACGTTTATTTATTTTTGGGACAGAGAGAGACAGAGCATGAACAGGGGAGGGGCAGAGAGAGAGGGAGACACAGAATCGGAAACAGGCTCCAGGCTCCGAGCCATCAGCCCAGAGCCTGATGCGGGGCTCGAACTCATGGACCGTGAGATCGTGACCTGGCTGAAGTCAGACGCTTAACCGACTGCGCCACCCAGGCGCCCCATATCTTTTTTATTAATTCTCCGGAAAACCAACTTTTGGCTTCAGTGATTTTTCCCTATTGTTTTTCTGTTTTAAATTCTCCAAGAGTTTGGAGATTTTCCTTTTTAAAAAAAAAAATTTAATTGAAGTATAGTTGCCATATAATATATCATTAGTTTCAGGTGTACAACATAGTGATCTGACAGTTGATCCTTCAACACAGGGTTAGGGGTGCCTACCTCTGCACAGTCAAAAATCCACTTACGCTTTTTCTTTAAATTTTTTTTAATGTTTATTTATTTTTGAGACAGAGAGAGAGCATGAACGAGGGAGGGTCAGAGAGAGAGGGAGACACAGAATCTGAAGCAGGCTCCAGGCTCTGAGCTATTAGCACAGAGCCCGACGCGGGGCTCGAACTCATGGACTGTGAGATCATGACCTGAGCTGAAGTCGGACGCTTAACTGACTGAGCCGCCCAAAACCGCCCCTAACTTAATTTTTTTAATGTTTATTTTTGAGAGAGGGAGGGGCAGAGAGAGAGGGAGAGACACAATTGGGAAGCAGGCTCCAGGCTCTGAGCTGTCCCCATAGAGCCCGATGCGGGCCTGAACTCACAAGCCTCGAGATCATGACCTGAGCCAAAGTTGGATGCTTAATTTACTGAGCCATCCAGGTGTCCCTCAAAAGGATTTTAAAAGGCAGTCCTTTACTATCAAGGTACTCCTGACTTCAGGGACAAAACATTGATGGAACCAATCCAGAAAAAGGGTTTTCATTGTCCAGGTCTTCTTGTTGAATAACCAAAAGACTGGCAGCTGGTGTTTATCTTTTCAAGGCTTGGGGGTTAGCAACTTTATAGATAAGGGCAGTCCTGATCATAAACCTGACTACATTTGTACAAAACAGTAGAGTTAGCCTATCTCTTCCTGTCTTAAATCCTGGTGCTCACTTCTGTTTTTTACTAATAAATGTCCTTTGTGGCATTTTTTTTTTCCAGAAAAAGGCACTTTGTCTTCATTAAAAACCTGTTCAGGTAGATATGGTTTCTCCTCTATGATTATTTCAGTGGTGTCTAGGAACTTACCTGCTGCTTCTTCTGTTACCTTGACATTTTTTAGGCCAAACCTCTTTCTAAAATTATCAAACCTTTGCTGGCATTAAATTCTCCAGGTTTAGATCCTTCACCTTTTTGCTTTAAGTTGTCATATAATGACTTCACTTTTCTGGAATCATGTTAGAGGCTTATAGGTAGGCCTTTCTTTAGCAGTCCTGCACATACATAAAAGCTACATTTTCAATATGAGGTAAAAAGATATTTTGCACAAAGTGCAAAGTTTTCATACCTGCTGGTATAACTGCAGCAACAACTTAATGAATTTCCTTTTCTTTTTTTCCCATGGTCCTTAACCAGATTCCTTTATCTTGAAATGATAGACAACCACAGCTGCTAATCTTAATCTCTGGTATATATCAAGCAATTCACCTTTTTCCTAAAACCTCATGACTTTTCTCTGCTTCTTGGTAGCACTTCCAGCATCACTAGTGGCACTTTGTGTTACTCAAGTTTTATGATATTTCACTAAACACAATAAAAAATATGTGAGAACCATGATAGATCACTCTTGACTGCAATACATGCAATTTACTAGAGAAATCAACTGCTCACACTGTGGTGATTAGTGTCACATGGTGTTTTAAGTAGGTACTTGCAATACTTGAGTTCACCACAAGACCAACAGGAGGTGGCTATGAGATTGTCACAGTAGCAATATGGAGCACAATTAATTTTATGCAGTTATGATTTAATCCTTTATCTTTACGTTTGCTTACATTATCTAGACTGCAAATGACACCATATATAATTTGTAAGTGTGTGCTTAAGTTTTGATAAATTTTAACTTTTTATAATAGATTTGTGTGTATTATATAGTAGTAAATGATAAAACAGACAAGTATTTACATATGTTTTATATTTATGACATACCTAACTTCTTAATTTTTTTTTTAGTTTTTCTAGGCTATGCAGTTCTTCTTTGAGTTTCTTCAAATTATGGCAAATCTCCAAAATGTTTTTCAGCATATGTTGAAAAAAATCCTTGTGTAAGTGGATCCATGCAGTTCAAACCTATATTGTTCAAGAGTCACCAGTATATATATATTATGAAATGCTCACCATGATAAGTGTAGTTACTTTTTGTCACCATACAAAGTTATTTCAGTATTATTGACTATATTCCTATTTTTTATAAAATATTTTTATTTGTGGGGCACCTGGGTGGCTCAATCGGTTAAGCCTCCAACTTCAGCTCAGATCATGATCTCACAGTAGTGAGTTCGAACCCCACCTTGGGCTCTGTGCTGACAGTGCAGAGCCTGGAACCAGCTTCCAGTTCTGTGTCTTTCTCTCTCTGCTCCTCCCTGCTCATGCTCTCTCTCTCTCTCTCTCTCTCTCTCAAAAATAAAACATTAAAACATTTTTTTTAGAGACAGAGCACAAGTTGGGGAGGGGCAGAGAGAGAGGGAGACACAGAATGGGAAACAAGCTCCAATCTCTGAGCTATCAGCAGAGAGCCTGATGGGTTTGAACCCACAAGCTGGGAGATCATGACCTGAGCCAAATTCGGATGCTTAACCAACTGAGCCACTTAGGCACCGTACTATATTCCTGTTATCTTTCTATATTGATTTCTAATTTAATCCCATTATATAAAAACATACTTTGTATAATTTCAATTCTTTAAAAAATTGTTAACGTTTATTTTATGACCCTAGATATGAATGTTCCACACGTTTTTGAAAAAGAATGTGTGTTTTGTTGTTGTTGAGTGGTATTCTAAAAATCTCAGTTACATTCAGTTGGTTGATGGTGTTGTTCAGCTGTCTATATCTTGCACATTTTCTCTGTACTAGTTCTGTTTATTACTGATAGAAGAGTGTGGACACCTCTGGCTAAAATTATGAATTTGTGTATATCTCTCTATTTTTCATTTTGTATGTTTTGAAGCACTGTTAGGTGAATACACATTTAGGATTGTTGTTTTCTTGGTGAATTGAACCTTTCATCATTACATAATATTCTTCATTGTCTGTGATTTTTTTCCCCAAAGTCTACCTTGTCTCATATTTACTATAGCCATTCCAGCTTTATTTTCATTAGTGTTTCAAAGTATATTTTCCATTTTTTTTTTACTTTTAATCTTCCTGTACCATTATATTTGAAGTGAGCTTCTTATAGTCATTTGGATCTTGTTTAAATTTTATGGAGAATGTCGATATCCTAACTTAGGTTTGGGCCTCAAGTTCCAACCAGGATTCTGTGGAATCACCTGACAATGATTCTAGTTTCTAAACAGTTTAAAAATTTAAACAGTTTTTAAAGCAAGTATGTGTGCCACTCAGTGACCAACTTGGAACTTGGGCAGTGGTCTGTTTATTCAGTTCTCAAAGTCTTTGGTATGCTGCGTGGGATCAGGTCCACATGTTTTTAGCTTAGGGCTGAGCCCATGAGTTTATAAACCTTTATGGGGTTACTCTTCTCAGTTCCTCCATCTCAGTGATCTTCCTGGTTCTCTGGGACTCTACTTTTCTGTTCTGCAGCCAGAAATCTGAGGCACTCGTTAGCCCTTTTCTGCTGTATGTTTCCACATCCAGGTCCAAGCAGCGTGAGAACAGAAAAAGGAAAAACAATGGGGGTTTGTCCCACCCTGTTAGAACCACAGCTTCTACCAAATAGGAAGGTCCTTCTCTTTAGTTTTGGCTTCTGATAATTCTTAGTATCACTAGTTTTGCTGCCACTGCCTTCACTACTGTCAGTGTACGATTGCCTGGGGGTTGGGGTGCGAGAGAGAAAAGAAAGAGAAGAAATGGAGGATTTTCACACTCTCTGAGTATTAGGAGTTTCCTTTTCTGCTCTGAGCCAAAACAAAAGGGCTTCTCTTGGAGCTCTCTCTAGGTGCACCCCAGTGTTCACTGATAGATTTCTTTTGATGTGTTGAATTCAGGCTTTAGGATACTAGAGGGGGAAAAAAAACAGATATCTTAGAATTCTGGTCTTCCCCAGTCTGCCTGCTTAATAGTGACTTTTCACAGTCCTGAAATACTATTACATGCATTCTGTCCAGGTTTTGCAGCTGCATTTCAGTAGGAGAGATAAAGTGTGCTTACTCTATCTTTACCCAGCTCTAGAATCCCTATCATTTTGTTTTAACCTATTTATATATATTTTAATGGGTTTCTTGAAGGCAGCATATGGTTGAGTCTTACTTTTTTATCCAATCTGATAGTCTTTGCCTTTTTAGTAGGATATTTAGACCATTTATTGAAGATTATTGATATGGTTATGATTAAATCTACTAAGTGCTATTTTCTATTTGTCCCATCAATATTTTGTTCTCTTTTTCTTATTTTTCTAACTCCTTTTTGGGTAAATATCTTTTATGTTTCCATTTTATCTCTTTTTTTGGCTTATTAGCTATAAATCTTTTTGTGCTTGTTTGAGGGTGTATATAGTATATATGAGAGATCAGCAGACTTTTTCTATTAAAGTCCATATAGTAAATATTTTAGGTTAGGTGGACTATACCTATCTCTGTTATAACTATTTGACCCCTATGTTGTTTTACAAAAGCAGCCAGAGACAATATGTAAATGAATGACTGTGGCTGTGTTCCAATAAAACTTAATTTATGAAAACAGGTAGCAGGCCACATCTGGCCTGCAAGCTATAGTTTGCCAACATCTGGTCATATCTTTAATTTAACATGATCTACTTTCAAGTGATGTTTTGCTACTTATAGGATTATAACCTTTCCACAATACACTTCCATTTCTTCCCCACCAGCCTTTGCAAAATTGTTTTCTTACATTTTACATACAATATAAATTTTATAGCATATGTATAGGTAACATTGTTATTGTTTTTTCCTTGAACAGTCAATTGTATTTTCAGGAGATTTAAATAAAAAATGAAACCTTTTAAATTTATCTACATTGTTAGTTTCTAGTGCACTTTGTTATTATCTGCTATAATTTTTCTTCTGCCTGAAGGACTTCATTTAAAATTTCTGCTGCTGCTGAATTCTTTTAGCTTTTGTAACTCTGTGAAAGTATTTCACTTTTATTTTTGAAAGATATTTTTTGTTGGGTATAGAATCAAAGGTGACTTTTTCCCCCCACTTTCAGTACTTTAAAGATGTTTTTCCATTCTCTTCTGGTATGCATTGTTTCTGTCAAGAAAGCTACTGTTATTTTTTATCTTTGCTCTTTATTTTTCTGGCTCTTGTTAAGATTCTCTCTCAATAGAAATAACAGCTTTATTGTCTGTCTGTCTATCTATCTATCTATCTATCTATCTATCTATCTATCTATCTTTTGGTGAGAGAGAGAGTGCGAGCATGGAGGGGAAGGGCAGAGGGAAAGGGAGAGAGAGAATCTTAAGCAGGCTCCACACCCAGTGCAGAGCCCAACTTGGGGCTCGATTTCATGACCATGAGATCATGACCTTAGCCGAAATCAAGAGTTGGACACTTAACTGACTGCCCCCCAAAATAACAGCTTTATTGAGATATAATTCAAATACTATAAAACTCACCTATTTTTAGGTGTACAGTTTATTGAGTTTTAGTATATTCACAAAGGTGTGCAACCATCATCACTAATTTTAGAACATTTTGTCACCTAAAAATGAAACCCTATGCCCTATTAGCAGTTACTCTCAATACTACCCCACTTGCAGCCATTAATCTAAATTCTGTCTGTGGATTTGTCTTTTCTAGATATGTCTTATTTATGGAATGATATAATATGTAGTCTTTTGTGATGGATTTCTTTCACTTGGCACAATATTTTCAGGGTTCATTCATGTTGTAGCAATACTTCATTCCTTTTTTAATGCCAGATAACATTCCATCATACGAATGTATCACATTTGTTTATCTACTCATCAGTTTATGGACATTTAGCTTGTAGTCATTTCTTGGCTTTTATGAATAATGTTGCTATGAACACTCATATATAAATTTTTATGTGAACATATGTTTTCATTTCTCTTGGGTAGATATCTAGGAGTAGAATTGCTGGATCAATATGGTAACTCTGTATTTAACATTTTCAGAAACTGCCAGTGTTTGGAAGTGGTTACAGCATTTTACATTTCCATCAGCTTTGTATGAAGTTCCACCGTCTCTGCATCCTTGTCAACACTTATTATTGGCTGTCTTTTAATATTAGTCATCCTAGTGGATGTGAAGTGGTCTCTTACTGTGATTTCGTTTGGCATTTTCCCATGACTAATAATGTTGAGCATTTTTTCCATGTGCTTATTTCTATTTGTATCGAAGATATACAAATATCTGTTAATGTGTATTCACATAAATCTTTTGCTCAATTTTAGCATCAATTTGCCGTTTTATTGTTGAGCTGTAAGATTTCTTCATATATTCTAGGTACATATATTCTATTTCTTATGAGAACTAGGATTTACGAAGAATTCTTCCATTCTGTGTTGTCTTTTCACTTTCTTAATAGTATCATTTGAAGCCAAAAAGGTTTTAATTTTGATGAAGTGCATTTGCTTACTTTTTTTTCTCTTGTTGCTTGTGCTCTTGGTGTCATATCTAAGAAATTATTGCCTAAGCCAAGGTCACAGAGACTTCTCTGTTTTCCTTTAAGAGTGTTAGAGTTTTGGGGCACCTGAGTGGCTCAGTCCGTTAAGTGTCCAACTTCAGCTCAGGTCATCATCTCATGGTTCGTGAGTTTGAGCCCCACATCGGGCTCTGTGCTGACAGTGCAGAGCCTGCTTGTGATACTCTCTCCCCTCTCTCTGTCTCTACCCCATTCACACACACACTCTCTTTCTCTCTCAAAAATAAACTGTAAAAAAAAAAAAAAAAGGATGTTAGAGTTTTAGCTTTTGCATTTAAGTCTGTGGTTCATTTTGAGTTAATTTTTGTATGTGGTATAAGGATTTAGTTTAACTTTATTCTTTTGCATGTATATATATTTTCCCAGTACCATTTATAGAAAAAGATTATTTTTCCCCACATTGAATGGTCTTGGCACCTTTGTTGAAAATCAGTTTACCATAAATGTGAGTTGGTTCCTATGCTCTCAGTTCTAGTCCATTTAAACATATGCCTGTCTTTTTGTCAGAATCACAGTGTCTTGATTACTGTACCTATGTAGTAAATTTTGAAATTGAGAAGTGTGAGTTTTCCAATTTTGTTCTTTTTCAAGATTGTTTTGGCTGTTGGGGGTGCTTTGCATTTCTACATGAATTTTAAAGTAAAATTTGTCTATTTCTCCAAAAAAGACAGCTGAAATTTTGACAGGTATTACAATGAATATATAGATCAATATGGGTAGTATTGCCATCTAAATACAGTATATAAGCAAAAGTCCATTTACATTGCTTTTTATATTTATCTATGTAGTTACCTTTATCAGTACTTTTTTACTTTGGTTCATTTGAATTAATATCCAGTGTCCTTTCATTTTAATTTAAAGAACTCCCTTTACTATATCTTTTTTTTTAATGTTTATTTATTTATTTTGAGAGAGAGAAAGAGCAGGGGAGGGGCAGGCAGAGAGGGAGAGAGAGAATCCTAAGCAGGCTCCCCATTATCAGCATGGAGCCTGACATGGGGCTCAATCTCATGAAACATGAGATCATGACCAGAGCCAAGATCGATTTGGATGCTCAACTGACTGAGCCACCCAGGACTCCTTTACCATGTCTTAGAGAACAAATTTGCTAGCAGTGAATTTTGTTTTGTTTATATGTAATTGTCGTAATTTCTCCTTCCTTTTTTTTTAATTAAAATTTTTTTGTTGTGGTAAAATGCATATAATATAAAATGTACTGTCTATTTTTAAGTATATAGTTCAGTGGTATTAAATACATTCATAATGTTGTGTAACTGCCTCAGCCATACATGTCCATAAATCTTTTCAGCTTGTAAAACTGAAACCTTTATGCCCATTAAACAAAGCTGCCCTTCCACCCATCTTTCTAGCCCCTGGCAACCAAAGTTTTATTTTCTGTCTCTGTCATTTTGACTTATACCTCATGTAAGTGAAATCATACAGTATTTGTATTTTTGTCACTGGCTTATTTTACTTAGCATATCTTCAAGGTTCATCCATTTGTAGCATATTGCAGACTTTCCTTCCTTTTTAGGACTGAGTAATATCCCATTGTATGTATATCTACATTTTGCTTGATGGATACTTACTCATGTTTTAGCAATTGTGAATAATACCACTATGAACATGAGTATACAGATACCCCTTTGAGAAGTGTAATTGCTGGATCATATGGTATTTTTTTTTTTGCTGTCTATAAGAGACTCATTTTATTTGAGATATAACTGATATGTAATATTGTATTAGTTTTAGATATACAATATGATTTGAAATATGTATATATTGCCAAATTATTACCTCAATATGTTTATAATTAACATCCATTACCACATAGTTACACAAATTTTTTTCTTGTGATGAGAACTTGTGAGATTTACTCTCTTAGCAACTTCCAAATATATTGTTAACTATCATATTTGTTAACTAATATTGTTAACTAAAATATTGTGAACTATCATCATTATGCTGTACATTACATCCCCAGGACTTATTTATCTTACAACTGGAAGTTTGTATCCTTTGATCACCTTTACCCATTTTACCCACTTGCCCACACCTTACCTTTGGCAACCATCAATCTGTTTCTCTATATCTAGGAGTTTGTTTTATTTTTTTTTAATTGAAAAATTAGTTTTTAGTAATCTCTACACCTACCATGGGGCTCAAACTCATGACCCCAAAAATCAAGAGTTGCATGCTCTTCCAACTGAGCTAGATAGGCACCTCTGAGTTTGTATTTTTTTAGATTCCCATATAAGTGAGATCATACAGTATATGTATTTCTCTGTGTTATTTCACTTAGGATCTGTCCATGTTGTCACAAATGGCAGGATTTCCTTTTTTTAAGCTGAATAATATTCCATTGTATATTTGTGTGTATATCTTACACCTTCTTTATCCATTTATCTATCAGTGAACACTTTGGTTGTTTCCATGTCTTGGCCATTGTAAATAATGCTGCAGTAAACATGGGAGATACCTCTGATAGATAGTGATTTCATATCCTTCAGATAATATACCCAGAAGTGAAATTGCTGGGTCATATGTTCTATTTTTAATTTTGAGGGGAGCTTTAATATAGTTTTCCATAGTGGCTGGGGGCGCCTGGGTGGCTCAGTCCATTAGGCGTCTGACTTCGGCTCAGGTCATGATCTCACGGTCGTGAGTTCAAGCCCCGCATCAGGCTCTGTGCTGACAGCTCAGAGCCTGGAGCCTACTTCAGATTCTGTGTCTCCCTCTCACTCTGCCCCTCCCCTGCTCGTGCTCTCTCTCTCTCTCCTTCAAAAATAAATAAAAACATTAAAAAAATAGTTTTCCATACTGGCTGTATCAATTTATATTCCCACCGACAATGCACAGGGATTCCCTTTTCTCCACATCCTTGCCAACACTTGTCTTTTTGATAATAGCCATTTTAGTAGGTGGAGGTGGTATCTCATTGTGGTTTTGATTTACCTTTCCCTGATTATTAGTGATGTTGAATACCTTTCCATGTACCTGTTGGCCATTTGTATGTCTTCTCTGGAAAATGTCTATTCAACTTCTTTTCCTATTTCTTAATCTTTTTGTTTGTTTGGCTGTTGAGTTGTATGAGTGCTTTATATATTTTAGATATTAACTGCTTATCAGACATGATTTGCAAGTATTCTCTCCCATTTTGTAGGTTTGCCTTTTTATTTTATTGATTGTTTCCTTTTTGAGCAGAAGCTTTTTAGTTTGATATAGTCCCACTTTTTTTTAGAAAATTTTTTTTTAAATTCTTAAAAAAATTTCTTTTAATCTCTTAAGAGCGTGAGAGAGAGAGACAGAGCGTGAGTGGGGGAGGATCAAAGAGAGGGAGACACAGAATCCAAAGCAGAGCTGTCAGCACAGAGCCCGAACCCAAGAACCATGAGCTTATGACTGAGCCAAAGTCAGGAGTTCAACTGACTGAGCCATCCAGTCAGTCTGATATAATCCCACTTGCTTATTTTCCCTTTTGTTTTGTTTACTTTTGGTGTCAAATCTGAAAAATTATTGCGGAGCCTGATATCTAGCTCCATATTTTCTTCTTATATGGAGCTCATCTCCATATTTTCTTCCAGGATTTTTATGGTTTAAGGTTGTACATTCAAGTCTTCATTCCATTTTGAGTTAGTTTTTGTGCGTGGTGTAAGATAGTGGTCCAATTTCTTTCTTTCTTTCTTTTTTTTCTTTTTTTTTTTTTTTTTTGGCATGTGGCTGTCCAGTTTTCCCAGCATAATTTATTTGAAGAAACTGCTCTCTCCCTATTGTATATTCTTGGCTCCATTGTCATAAATAAGTCATATATGTGTGGGTTTATTTCTAGTCTCTCTGTTCTGTTTTATTGATCTATGTGACTGTTTAAAAAAATGTTTATTATTTTTGAGAGAGAGAGAGAGAGAGAGAGCGAGCACAAGGAGGGGAGGGGCAGAGAGAGGAGGACAGGCGGGCTCCACGCCAACAGCAGCTAAGCCTGATGTGGGGCTTGAACTCACAAACCGTGAGATATGACCTGAGCTGAAGTTGGACGCTCAACCAACTGAGCCACCCAGGGGCCCCAGTATGGCTGTTTTGATGCCAATACCATACTGTTTTGATTATCATAGCTTTTTTTTTTTTTACTAGTTTTGTAATACAGTTTGAAATCAAGAACTGTGATGCCTCCAGTTTTGTTTTTCTTTCTCAAGATTGCTTTGGCTGTTGCTTTTGCTATTGCTTTTGGCTTTTGTGGTTTCATACAAGTTTTAGGATTGTTGGTTCTGTTTCTGTGAAAATGCCATTGGAATTTTGGTAGGGATTACACTGAAGCTGTAGATTGCTGTGTGTAATATGGACATTTTAACTGTATTAATTATTCCTATTCATGAGCATGGAATATCTTTACTTTATATGTATCTTCTTCAGTTTCTTCATCAGTGTCTTATAGTTTTTGTTGTGTAAGTTTTTCACCTCTTTGATTAAGTTTATTTCTAGGTATCTTATTCTTTTTGGTGTAGTTGTAAGTGGGATTGCTTTATTAATTTCTCTTTCTGGTAACTCTTTATTTCATGTATAGAAATTTAGCTGATTTTTGTATTTTGATTTTGTATTCTGCAACTGTACTGAATGTGTTTGTTAGTTCTAACAGTTTTTTGGAGTCTTTTTTGGGGGGTTGGGGTGAGTCACATCTTTTTTTTTTTTAAAGTAGGCTTCATACCCAGTGTGGAGCCTAACATGGGGCTTGAACTCCTAACTCTGAGATCAAGACCTGAGCTGAGATCAAGAGTCATATGCTTAACCAATTGAACCACTGAGGTGCCCCAGTTTTTTTTTGAGTCTTTAGGGTTTTCTATATATGATATCATGTCATCTGCAGATAGAAACAGTTTTGCTTTATTTATTTATTTATTTATTTATTTATTTATTTAATTTTTGAAAGAGAGAGAAAGAGTAGGGAAGAGGCAGAGAGAGAGGGAGACAGAGGATCCGAGGCAGGCTCTGTGTTGACAGCAACAGCCCGATGTGGGGCTGGAACCCACAAATGTGAGATCATGACCTGAGCTGAAGTCAGATGCTCAACCAACTGAGCCACCCAGGTGCTCCTGCTTCTTCTTTTCTAATATGGATACCTTTATTTCTTTTTCTTGCCTAATTAAGACTTTCAGTGTTATGACGAGTAAGAGTGGCAAGAGTGAGCATACTTGGCTTGTTCCAGATCTTAGAGGAAAAGCTTTTAATTTTTGACTTTTGAGGATGATGTTAGCTGTGGGCTTGTCACAGACAGCCTTTATTATGTTGAGGTATGTTCTCTCTAAATCCACTTTGTTGAGAGTTTTTGTGAATGGATGTTAAATTTTGTCAAATGCTTTCTTTACATCTACTGCAATGATTATATGATTTTTATCCTTCATTTTGTGAATGTGGTGTATCATGTTGATTGATTTTTGGGTCTTGCATCTCTGGAATAAATCCAACTTGATCATGGTGAATGATCCTTTTAATAATTTAAAAATTCAGTTTGTGTATATTTTGTTGAGGATTTTCACATCTATGCTTATCAAAGATACTGGTCTGCAATTTTCTTTCTTCATAGTTCTCTTTGGTTTTGGTATCAGGGTAATGCTGTCCTCCTGTAATGAATTTGGAAGCATTCCTTCCTCTTCTATTTTTTGAATAGTTTCAGAAATATAGGCATTAACTCTTCTTTAAATGTTTGGTAGAAGAAAATGATAGAATTCAGTTTTGAAGCCATCTGGACTTTAGTTTGTTGGGAGTTTTTTTTATTCAATTTTGTTTCAATTTTATTACCAGTAAATTGTCTGTTTAGATTTTCTATTTCTTCCTGATTTAGTCTTGGAAGATCTTACATTTTTAGGAATCTATTTATTCTTCTAGTTTGTCCAATTTGTTGGCATATTGTTTTTTGTAGTAGTCTTTTATAATCCTTTGTATTCTGTGTTGTTGGCTCTTTTTGGAGGGAAGCTGTGTTAGGAGTAGGGGTAAGAGAAGGCCCAGGTTGAGATCAGCAGAACAGATATGTTAAGTATGATGTGCTCGTGAGACATTAACTGGTAACAGTCAAGTAGGCAGTTGAATATAAGAAAGTTTAGAAAAGTGTCTTAAACTATAAATATAAACAACAAATGTGGTATAGTCAATATATTACCTGCAGCTTCAGTATAAAACACATAATTCAGAGCACAATAGAATAAAACACCTCAACACACTTGTATGCTTCATCATAAGAAATCTTCCACTGTTGTGATTTAACCTTGGCTTTACTCTGGCATTACAAGAATTCTGACTTTTCTTCTCATTAGTAGCAATGAAAAGGTAAGAGAAAGTACTGCTCCCAGTTGCTGTTATGCTGCTGGGTCTCACTAGAAGCTGTGTCTCTTCTGCTCCCCTCGCTCAGGTTTTGCTTCCTTCCTAGCATCTTTCAGCATCCTGCTTTTTTCCAATCTAAACCAGAAAGAAGGGAAATGATTCTGTTTACATATGCCGTATTTTCCTAGGATTACCCTCTGCTGCTGTTTTCCAGTCTGGATGGAAATTCTTCTTTGAATTCTTCTCTGCTGCTTCCTGTTCTTTGAGGCTGGAACTGTTGTAAAAGCTAATTGGCATCAGACACAAAAGATTATTCATTAACTTTTCTCTAAGACCTACAGCCCCTTCCAAGCCTGATTCTAATTTTTTAAAGGAACTATCTCTTTCTTTTCTTCTGAACAGACATACTAGAATACATTTGAACAGACCGTGCACAATTTTAAAACAATTGCTTTATATACCATATTTAGTTTGAAAGTTATTTTCCCATAGAAACTATAATATAAATGGTGGGTTGTTTTCCCCAGCTAACTCCAAAGCCTTTTACATTTGTATCAAATGGTATTTCATTTATAATTGACAATAGCTACACCCATGTGTCTTGAACACACTGACACATTGCCCTTAAGTTATTCTAGAATAGCATTGAGACAAGAAACAAAGACTATACATACAGGGTCCCAATAATTTGTTTAACTTTCTACACTAGCAGCATAGAATCATAGACTGTAGGAGTTAGGAGGGACATTAGAGATAACATAATCCAAAATAGTTATTTTATGCGGGAGAAGACATAAGCCAGGAAACATATATGACTTTTCTTTAGTAGCATTTTCTTACCTTATATTACTGAAATTTATATATATTGTCTAAAATTCCAGAAAAACTCCTGGGGCGCCTGGGTGGCTCAGTTGATTAAGTGTCCGACTCTTGGTTTTGGCTCAGGTCATCATCACATGGTTTGTGGGACCAAGCGCCATGTCAGGCTCTGTGTTGACAGCACAAAGCCTGCTTGGTATTCTTGCTCTCCCTTTCTCTCTGACCCTCCTCAACTCGCAAACACTCTCTCTCAAAATAAATAACTTAAAAAAAACAATAAATAAAATTCCAGATAAACTCCTTAGTGTTTATCAAGGTTCAATTCTTCTATGAAACTTTCTGTGTTTACCCTAATCCCTTTAGATACAGTCAGTCACTCCAATCTCTTTTCTCTCTATACATTACATATAACATTGTATATAATTTTTATAGTGCTAGTTACCTACAAGTTGTGTGCCCTTGTGCAAGTCATCACACATTTTGGTACTTAAGTTTTTTCATCCACAAAATAGTAATAATGCCTACTTCATAGGGTTGTTGTGAAGATAAAATTAGTTAATATAGGTAAAGACCTTATGACACTGTTTGGTACACAGTAAATTTTATATAATTATTAGACATTATTCTTATAATGAATTATGACTTTTGACTGTTATTAGCTATTATCATAATGAATTGTGATTTTTGACTCGAATACTTGTCTTCCTTACTGATCTGTGAGCTCATTACCTCACCAAAGTAAAAAATATATATCACTCATCTTTGGGAGCATTATATAAATTTTTAATGAAAATTTTTATTTTGAGATCATTGTAAATTCACATGTACTTGGAAGTACTCTTTACGTCATTGCCCCTGGTAGTAACACCTTGCAAAACTATGGAACAGTTTCTCAGCAGGATATTGACATTGATACACTCAAGTTTCAAAACATTTTCATTACCACAAGTATCCCACATACTGTCCTTTTATAATCACACTTATTTCTTTCTCATAACCCTCCTCCAACCAACATTTTTAACCCCTGGCAACCAATAATCTATTCTCCATTTCTATAATTTTGTTATTTCAAGGATATTGTATAAGTGGAATAACATAATATGTAACTTTTGGTGATTGTTTCTTTTCACTCAGCATAGTTCTCTGGAGATTTATTGCAAGTTGTTGTATCAGTCATTTTAAAAGTTATTGTTGAGTAGTATTTCATAGTATGAATGTATATACTAAAGTTTAACTAGTCACCCAATGAAAGACATCTGAATTGTTTCCAGTGTTTAGCTCTTGTGAATAAAGCTTCTTTGAACATTCACATACAGGTTTTTGTGTGAACATATGTTTTTATGCTCAGGAGAGCAGTTGCTGGATTGTATGGTAGTTGCATGTTTAGTATTTTAAAAAATTGCTGGGGTGCCTGGATGGCTAGGTCAGTTATGCATCCAACTTCGGCCCATGTCATGATCTCACAGTGCATGAGTTTGAGCCCTACGTTGGGCTCTGTACTGACACCTCAAAGCCTGGAGCCAACTTCAGATTCTGTGTTTCCCTCTCCTTCTCTGCTTCTCCCCCTCTTGTGCTCTCTCTTTCTCAAAAATAAATAAATACACATGAACAAAAATTGCCAGACTGTTTCCAGAGTGCTGTACCATTTTACATTCCCACCAACAACTATGAATGATCCAATTTCTCCCCATCTTCATCAGTATTTGGTGTTATTGCTATTATTTTATCTGCTCTGAAAGGTGAGATCTCATTATGGTTTTAATTTGCATTTCCCTAATGGTATATGATGTTGAACATCTTTTCATGTGCTTATTTGCTATTTTTATATCCTTTTTGATGAAATATCTCTTCATGTTCTTGGCCCATTTGCTGATTTTTTTTTAATTTAAATTGAAGTTAATTAACATACAGTGTAGTCTTGGCTTCAGGAGTAGAACCCAGTGACTCATCTCTTATATATGACACCAAGTGCTCATCCTGAAAAGTGCCCTCCTTAATGCCCATCACCCATTTAACCCATTTAACCCATCCCCCCACCAATCTCCCCTCCAGCAACCCTCAGTTTGTTCTCTGTATTTAAGAGTCTCTTATGGTTTGCCTCCCTCTCTGTTTTTGTCTTATTTTTCCTTCCCTTCCCCTGTGTTCATCTGTTGAGTTCCTCAAATTCCACATGTGAATGAAATCATATGATATCTGTCTTTCTCTGACTTGACATGTTGTCTCCAGAGGCAAGGGAAATAAAAGCAAAAATGAACTATTGGGACCTCATCAAGACAAAAAGGTTATGCACAGTAAAGGAAACAATCAATAAAACTAAAAGACAACCAATGGAACGGGAGAAGATATTTGCAAATAACATATTGGATAAAGTGTTAGTATCCAAAATCTATAAAGAACTTATCAAACCCAACACGCAAAAAACAAATAATTCAGTGAAGAAATGGGCAGAAGACATGAATAGACACTTTTCCAAAGAAGACATCCAGATGGCTAAAAGACATATGAAAAGATGCTCAACATCACCCATCATCAGGAAAATACAAATCAAAACAACAATGAGATACCACCTCACATCTGTCAGAATTGCTAAAATTAACAACTCAGGAAACAGCAGATGTTGGTGAGGATGTGGAGAAAGGAGAACCCTTTTGAACTGCTGGTGGGAATGCAAACTGTCGCAGCCACTCTGGAAAACAGGGAGGTTGCTGATTTTTTTTTTAAACTGTTGAGATTAATAATTCTTATGTATTCTAAATACTAGTAGTCCTTTGTTGGTAATGTGGTTTATATATTTTTTCTCCTAGTCTGTAGCTTGTCTTTTCTTTTTATTAATAGGTTCTTTCATAGAACATGAATTTATAAGTTTTAATCTTTGCCTGGTGCTCAATACTGAAGATTTTAAAGTATTTTCTAAAAGTTGTATAGTTTTACATTTTGCATTTAAGTCCTTGATCCATTTTGAGTTAATAATTATATAAGGTGTGAGGTTTAAGTCAAAGTTTATTATTATTACTGTCTTATGCCTATAGACATCCAGTTGTATCATTTGTTTAAAAGATGTTCTTTCTGCTGAGGAGGGGAGGATGGCAGTGAGTAGGAGGACCCTAGGCTTGCCTTGTCCCATGAACACAACTACATAACTATGAAATCATCCTAAATACCCTAGAAATCTATCTGAAGACTGGCAGAACAAACTCCACAACTAAAGGTAGAGAAGAGACCACATCAAGGAAAGTAGGAGCAGAGAGGTGGCTTGGAAGAAAAGCAGGTCCTGGCTGCTCTGGTGGGGAGGGAGCCATAGTCATGGAGAAGGGCAGGAGACAGACTAGCACACAGGAGTGCACACAGGGAAAATGGGTCCCCATGGCAATTGACTTGGAAAGTGAGAGGGTCCAAATTTCATGAGTTCCTCCAACTAGCAGGGCTTAGAACCTGGAGTTTTAAAGATCAATGTGCTTTGCTCTAGGAAAGCTCAGAGGACTTTGGGTCTACTTTTGGGGAAAAGGCAGGGCAAACAGCTTACAACATATAGCATGGAAACTGCAATCTGAAGAGCTCCAGGGGCACACACTGGGCAGGTTAGTTGCTCATCTCAGAGCTTGTCCCATAGAAATATATTGTTCATGAGAGACTCCTCCAGGAACAGAGGAACTGGCAGGCACCATATCCTTCTCTGCCCCTTGGCTTAAACACAGAGCCGCCTATAGAAACCAGTACAGAACACTCTCTACTTAACTTGCTTACACCAAACCCTGCCCCCCGCACTCTGGAAGAACTGCCCTTCCCAGTCACTCTTGCATTAGTCCCAGGGCAGTGGGTCCCTTCCCCTGGAAGGTATTTATCCCAAATGAAAGAACAGGATAAGGCCACAGAAAGGGATCTAAGTGAAACAAATATAAGTAACATACCTGAAGGAGAATTTAAAGAAATTATAAGGATATTCACTGGATGTGAGAACAGAGTGGAGGACATCAGTGAGACCCTTAAAACAGAGATAAGGAATAATAACAGATAAAAGATCAATAAACAAATGAGAAACGTCCTTAATAGAATGAACAGCAGGCTGGGCAAAGCAGAGGAATGAATTAGTGACCTAGAAGACAGAATAATGGAAAGTAATCAAGCTGAATCAAACTAAAGGAGTTCGTGACCTCTAAACCAGTGCTGCAAAAATATTAGAGGGGACTCTTTGGAAAGCAAAGACCACAAATGACAATGTGAAGGTAGGATCCACAAAAGCAGAATGAATGCAGAAATGATCCACAAAAGCAGAAATGAATATTTCTGTAAAAAAAATCAGTCAAGGAACTCACCAAAAAAAGGATGTAAACATGACACCATGTACCTAAAACATGGGAGCAGAGGAGTAAAGAAGGGGTTCAAACTTAAATGACCATCAATTTAATATAGACCGCTCTATGTAGAAGATGTTATATATAAACTGAATGGTAACCATATATCAGAAACCACTACTAAATATGCAAAGAGTAAAGAGAAAGAAATTCAAATATATCACTAAAGAAAATGAGCAAGCCATGAGAGAAAGACAAGAAAGGATCAGAGAAAATCTTCAGAAACAACCACTAAACAAATAATAAAATGGCAATAAGTACATATGTATCAATAATTACTTTGAATGTAAATGGACTAAATGCTCTCATCAAAAGATATAGGGTGACAGAATGGATGAAAAAAAGAGACTCATATATACATTGCCTACAAGAGACTCATTTTAGACCAAACACACCTGGAGATTGAAAGTGAGGGGATAGAGAAACATCTATTTGACATGCCAATGGATGTCAAAAGCAAGCCAGAGTGGCAATACTTACATCGGATGAAACATACTTTAAAGCAAAGACTGTAACAAGAGACAAAGAAGGACACTATATAATAATAAAGGGAACAATCCCACAAGAAGATATAACAATTGTAAATATTTATGGACCCAACATGGGAGCACCCAAATACACAAAACAGTTAATAGAAAACACAAAAGAACTAATAAATAATAATACAATAGCACTAGAGGACTTTAACACCCCACTTACATCAATGGACAGATCATCTAAACAGAAAATCACTAAGGAAACAGTGGCTTTGAATGACACAGTGAAACAGATGGATTTAACAGATATATTCAAAACATTCCATCCTAAAACAGCAGAATACACATTCTTTTCAAGTGCACATGGAACATTCTCCAAAATAGATCACATATTAGGCCATAAGGCAAGCCTTAACAATTTTAAAAAGATGGAAGTTATGCCATGCATCTTTTCTGACCACAATGCTATGAAACTAGAAGTCAACCACAAGAAAAAATTTGGAAAGACCACAAATACATGGAGGTTAAATAACATGCTACTAAACAATGAATGGGTCAACCAGGAAATAAAAGAAGAAATTAAAAAGTACATGGAAACGGGTGCCTGGGTAGGTCAGTCAGTTAAGCATCTGACTTCAGCTCAGGTCATGATCTCAAGGTTCATGAGTTTGAGCCACACATCAGTCGCTCAGTGCCAGAGCCTGCTTCAGATCCTCTGTCACCCCTTCTCTCTGCCCCTCCCCACACTCTCTCTCCCTCTTTCTCTCAAAAGTGAAAATAAAAAATCAAAAAAAGTACATGGAAGCGAATGAAAATGAAAACACAACAGTTCATAACCTTTGGGACAGAGCAAAAACAGTTCTAAGAGGGAAGTTAATAGCAATACAGGCCTACCTCAAGAAGCAAGAAAAATCTCAAATAAACAACTTAACCTTACACCTAAAGGAGCTAAAAAAGAACAACAAGCAAAACTTAAACCAGCTGAGAAAGGAAATAATGAATATTAGAGAGAAATAAATGATAGAGAAACTAAAAAAATAGTAGAACAGATCGATGAAACCAGGAGCTGTTTCTTTGAAAAAAATCAATAAAATTGATAAACCTCTAGCCAGACTTAATAAGAAAAAAGAAAAGAGAAAGGACCCAAATAAATAAAAGAACAAATGAGAGAGGAGAAATAACAAACATCACAGAATTATAAGAGAATGTTATGAAAAACTATATGCCAACAAATTGGACAACCTAGAAGAAATGGATAAATTCCAGAAACATATAATCTGACAAAACTGAAACAGGAAGAAAGAGAAAATTTGAACAGATTAATTACAAAGAATTGTAGTCAGTAATAAAAACAAAAACAAAAACAAAAACAAAAAAACCCAACAAACAAAAGTTCAGGACCAGATGGCTTCACAGACAAATTCTACCGAACATTTAAAGAAGAGTTAATACCTATTCTTCTCAAACTATTCCAAAAAGTAGAAAAGGAAAGCTTCCAGATTTATTCTATGAAGATAGCATTATCCTGATACAAAAACCAGATAAAGAAATCACTAGAGGGGAGCCTGGGTGGCTCAGTCAGTTGAGCGTCCACCTCTTCATTTCATCTCAGGTCATGATCTCACAGTTTCGTGGGTTTGAGCCCCATGTCGTGCTCTGCACTGACAATACAGAGACTGTTTGGGATTCTCTGTCTCTCTGTTTCTGCCCCTCCCCTACTCGTGCTCATACGCTCTCTCAAAAATAAATAAATGAACTTAAAAAAAAAAAAAGATATCGCTAGAAAAGAGAGCCACATGCCAATATCCCTGATGAACATAGATGCAAAAATCCTCAACAAAATACTGGCAAACCAAATCCAACAATATATTAAAACTATCATTCACCACAATTTAGTGAGATTTCCTCCGAGTTTGTAAGGATGGTTCATTATTTGCAAATCAATCATTGTGATACATCACATTAACTAGGGCAGGGATAAGAACCACATGATCGTTTCAATAGACGCAGAAAAAGCATTTGGCAAAGTACAGCATCCATTCATGATTAAAACCCTCAACAGAGTAAGTTTAGAGGGAACATACCTCAACATAATAAAGGCCATTATAAAAAAAACCTAACCTAAAGGCCATTATAAAAAAAAAGCTAACATCATCCTTGATGGGGAAAAACTGAGGGCTTTGCCCCTAAGGTCAGGAACAAGACAAGGATCTGTACTCTCACCATTTTTATTCAACATCGTACTGGAAATCCTAGCCACAGCAATCAGACAACAAAAAGAAATAAAAGGCATCCAAATCAGTAAGGAAGAGGTAAAACTTTCACTATTTGCAGATGGCATGTTATTCTATATAGGATACCTGAAAGACTCCACCAAAAAACTGCTGGAAATGATAATTCAGTAGAGTTGCAGGACACAAAATCAATGTACAGAAATCTGTTGCATTTGTGAACACCAATAGTGAAGCAGCAGAAAGAGAAATTAAGAAAACAATCCCGGGCACCTGCAAGGCTCAGTTCGTTAAACATCCGACTTCAGCTCAGGTCATGATCTCACGGTTCATGAGTTCGAGCCCCGCGTCAGGCTCTGTGCTGACAGCTCAGAGCCTGGAGCCTGCTTCAGATTCTGTGTCTCCCTCTGTCTGCCCCTCTGCCACTTGCACTCTGTCTCTTGCATTGTCTCAAAAATGAATAAACATTAAAAAAAATAAAAAATAATAACCCTATTTATGGTTGCACCAAAAATAATAAGATACCTAGGAATAGGTCTAACTAAAGAGTTAAAGACCTGTACTCTGGAAATTATAAAACACTGATGAAAGAAACTGAAGATGACACAAAGAAATGGAAAGACATTCCATTCTCATGGATTGGAAGAACAAATGTTGTTAAAATGTCTTTACTACCCAAAGCAATCTACACATTTAATGCAATTGCTATCAGAATACCAACAGCATTTTCACCAAACTAGAACAAATAATTCAAAAATTTGTATGGAACCACAAAAGACCCTTAATAGCCAAAGCAACCTTGAAAAAGAAAAGCAAAGCTGGAAGCATTACAATTCCAGACTTCAAGTTATATTACAAAGCAATAGTAATCAAAACAGTATGGTATTGGCACAAAAATAGATACATTGATCAATAGAACAAAATAGAAAGCTGGAAATAAACCCAGAATATTTGGCCAATAAATCTTCAACAAAGCCAAAGAGAATATCTAGTGGGAATAAGTCAGTCTCTTCCATGAATGACCAGTTGGTAAAACTGGACAGCAACATGAAAAAAAAAAAAAACCAAAACACAGAGCAGTAGGTTCAAAGACCTAAATGTGAGACCTAAAACCATAAAAATCCTAGAAAAGAGCTCAGGCACTAATTTCTTTGACATAGACTGTAGTAATACTTTTCTAGATATGTCTCTTTAGGCAAGGGAAACAAAAGCAAAAGTAAACTATTGGGACTACATCAAAATAAAAAACCTTCTGTACAGCAAAGGTGAAACAATAAAACTAAAAAGCAACCTATAGAATGGGAGAAGATATTTGCAAATGACATATCTGATAAGGGTTAGTATCCAAAATATATAAAGAACTTATAAAACTTAACACGCAAGGGAAGCCTGGGTAGCTCAGTTGGTTAAGCATTCAACTCTTGTTTTCATATCAGGTCACGATTTCACAGTTCGTGATTTTGAACCCTGTGTCAGGCTCTGTGCTGACAGCAGCAAGGCTGCTTGGGATTTTCCCTCTCTCTCCCTCTCTCTCTGTCCCTCCCCCATGTTCTCTCTCTTTCTCTCTCCCTCTGACAAAATAAAGAAACTTAAAAAAAATCCTAACACCCAAGGAAGAAATAATCCAATTAAAAAATTGGCAGAAGATATGAACAGACATTTCTCCAAAGATGACATACAGATGGCCAACAGACACATGAAAAGATGCTCCCCATCACTCATCATCTCCACATCACTCATTACTAGTGAAATGCAAATCAAAACCACATGAGGTATCATCTCATACCTGTCAGAATGGCTATATCAAGAATACAAGAAACAAGCGTTGGTGAGGATATAGAAATAGAGGAATATTCATGCACTGTTGGTGGGAATGCAAACTGGTATAGCCACTGTGGAAAACAATATGCAGTTTCCTCAAAGAGTCAAAAATAGAACTACCCTATGATGTAGTAATAGCTCTACTAGGTATTTACTCAAAGAATACAAAAACACTAATACAACGGGATACCTGCACCACCCCTATGTCTATAGTAGCATTATTTACATTAGCCAAGACATGGAAGCAGCCGAAGTATCCATTAGAGATGAATTGATTAAGAATACATACATATATGTACACACGCATACAATGGTGTGTGTGTGTGTGTGTGTGTGTGTGTGTGTGTGTATGGTATATATATAGTGTATACATACACACAGTTGAATATTATTTGGCCATAAAAAAAGAATGAAATCTTGCCATTTGCAACAGCATGTATGGAGCTAGAGTGTATTATGCTAAGTAAAATAAGTCAGAGAATGACAAATAACCATATGATTTCACTCATATATGGAATGTAAGAAGGAAAACAAAGAACACGGGGGTCGGGAAGAGAGGCAAACCATGAAACAGACTAGTAAGAACAAATTGAGGGTTGCTGCAGGGGAGGTGGGCCAGGGGATGGGTTAATTGGGTGATGGGTATTAAGGAGGGCATTTGTTATGTTGAGCACTGTATGTAAATGATGAATCACTAGATTCTACACCTGAAATTAATATTAAAAGAAAAAATTGGGGGTGCCTGGGCAGCTCAGTCAGTTAAGTGTCCAACTTAGGCTCAGGTCATGATCATGTGGTTCGTAGGTTCGAGCCCCACATCAGGCTCTGTGCTGACAGCTCAGAGCCTGGAGCCTGCTTCGGATTCTGTCTCCCTCTCTCTCTGCCCCTTCCCTGCTCATGCTCTGTCTCTCTCTCTCAAAAATAAACGTTAAAATTTTTTTTCTCATAAAAAAAATCATGTTTAAAAAAAGAGACAAACCAAGAAACAGACTCTTAACTATAGAGAACAAATTAATGGTTACCAGAGGTGAGTGGGCAGATGGGTGAAATATGTGATGAGGATTAAGGAGTGTATTTATCATCATGAGTAGCAACCAGATGATTAAAACAAAACTTAAAAGAAGAGGAAAATGTTCTGTCCTCCATTAACTTGCTTTTGCACTTTGTAAAAAAATAATTTAGCATTCAGTCTACACAAAAATGAACTCAAAATGGATTAAATACCTAAATGTGAGACCTGAA
The DNA here is from genome assembly GCF_027475565.1 of Acinonyx jubatus. Taxonomy (NCBI): domain Eukaryota; kingdom Metazoa; phylum Chordata; class Mammalia; order Carnivora; family Felidae; genus Acinonyx; species Acinonyx jubatus. Next base: position 35,184,497 of record NC_069381.1, on the reverse strand, counting down.
ACTATAAAAATCCTAAAAGAGCGCACAAGAGGTAATTTCCCTGACATCAGCCATATGTCAGGGAAACACTGACATAGCAACACTTTTCTAGATATGCCTCCTAAGGCAAGGGAAACAAAAGCAAAAGTAAACAATTGGGACTACATCAAAATAAAAAGCTTTTGCACAGCAAAGGAAACCATCAACAAAACAAAAAGCCTACTGAATGGGTGAAGATATTTGCAAGTGGTATATCCAATAAGAGGTTAATATCCAAAATATGTAAAGAACTTATGGAACTGAACACCCAAAAAACAAAAACTCTAATTAAAAACCGGGCAGAGGGGCACCTGGGTGGCTCAGTTGGTTGAGCGGCCGACTTCGGCTCAGGTCACAATCTCGCGGTCCGTGAGTTCGAGCCCCACGTTGGGCTCTGTGCTGACAGCTCGGAGCCTGGAGCCTGTTTCGGATTCTGTGTTTCCCTCTCTCTGACCCTCCCCCGTTCATGCTCTGTCTCTCTCTGTCTCAAAAAATAAACGTTAAAAAATTTTTTAAAAAAACGGGCAGAGGACCTGAATGTACATTTTTCCAAAGAAGACATACAGATGGCCAAAATTGTTAAATATCATTCATCATTAAGGAAATGCAAATCCCACAGTGGGATATTACCTCACACCTGTCAGAATGGCTAAAGTTAAAATGACAAGAAAGAGCAAGTGTTGGCAAGGATGTGGTGAAAAACCCTCATGCAGTGTTGGTGGGAATACAAATTTGTACAGCCACTGTGGAAAACAATATGGAGGGTCCTCAAAAAAATAATTAAAAGTAGAAATACCACATGATCCAATAATTCCACTTTTGGGTATTTACCTAAAGAAAATGAAAACACTAACTCAACAAGTATATGCACATGTTTGTTTACTGCAGCATTTACAATAGCTAAGACATGGAAGCAACTGAAGTGTCCATTCACAGATAAGTGGATAAGGAAAATGTGGTAAATGTATACAATATAATATAACGCAGTAATAAAAAGGATGAGATTGAGGCACCTGGGTGAGGCAATCAGTTGAGCGTCTGATTCTTAGTTTCAGCTCAGGTCATGCTCTCACAATTCATGAATTCAAAGCCCACATCGGGCTCTGTGCTGATGGTGTGGAGCCTGTTTGGGATTCTGTCTCTCCTTCTCTCTGTCCCTCCCCCACTTGTGCTCGCTCGCTCTCTCTCTCTCTCTCTCTCTCTCTCTCTCAAAAATAAATAAATAAACTTAAAAAATATTTTAAAAATTAAAAAAGGGTGAGATTGTGCCATTGGGACAACATGGAACATGGATGGACCTAGAATGCTAAGTGAAATAAGTCAGACTGAGAAAGACAAATACCATATGATTTAACTCATAAATGGAATCTAAGAAAAAAAAAAGAATAAACCAAGAGCAGAATCTGACCTATAAATACAGACAACAAACTAGTAGCTGCCAGAGGGGAAGTGGAGGATTGGGCAAAATGGGTGAAAGAGAGAGGGAGATACAGGCTTCCAGTTATGGAATGAGTAAGTCACAGGAATAAAAAGCAAAGCATATACAGTCAAAGATACTGTAATAACAGTGTAACAGGACAGATGACAGCTATGCTTGTGGTGAAATTAGAATAATGTTTAAACTTTCAAATCACTACGTTGTATACTTGAAACTAATGTTTGTGTATCAACTGTACTCCAATTAAAAATTTAAAAAAGTTAGGATTATAGCAAAATTGCAGAAAACAAGGTTAATATTAAAAAGCCAATTGCTGGGGCACCTGGGTGGTTCAGTCTGATGAGCTACCGACTTCAGCTCAGGTCATTATGTGAGTTCAAGACCCACGTTGGGCTCTGTGCTGACAGCTTAGAGCCTGGAGCCTGCTTAAGATTGTGTCTGCCTCTCTCTCTACCCCTTCCCTGCTTGCGCTCTCTCTCTCTCGAAAATAAATAAAACATTGAAAAATTTTAAAAAAGGGGGCACCTGAGTGGCTCAGTTGTTTAAGTGTCTGACTTTGGCTCAGGTCATGATCTCACATTCATGGGTTTGAGCCCTGCATCGGGCTCTGTGCTGACAGCTGAGCCTAGAACCTGCTTCAGATTCTGTGTCTCCCTTTCTCTCTGCTGCCCCACCCCTGCTTGCCCTCTTTCTCTGTCTCAAAAATGAATAAATGTTAAAATTTTTAAGGAAAGATTTCTGGATCTGTACCTTTCCATATAAACTTTATAATCAGTTTGTCAGTATCCACAAAGCAACTTGCTGGGATTTTGACTGTGATTATATTGAATCTAGATCAAGTTGGGAATGTTTATAGCAGTTTTGTTTCATAGTTGCCAAATTTCAGAAGCAAACAAAATGTACTTCAGAAGGTGAGTTGATAAATAAACTGTGGTACATTCATACGAAATATTTTTCAACACAGAAATGGGATAAGCTTTTGACCCATGGAGGAACCTTAAATGCTTATCATTAAGTGAAAGGCCCATCTGGAAAGGCTTAAACTGTATGATTGCAAGTATATGACATTCTGGAAAAGGCAAAACTGATAGAAACAGTAAAAAAATATCAGTGGTTGTAAGGGGTTTGGGGGAGTGGTGGAGTTGGGAAGGGTGAATTACTGGAGCACAGGAGATATTTACGGCAGTGAAAGGACTCTTTATGATGCTATGATGATACATGACATTAGGTGTTTGTCAAGTCAGAGTGAACCCTAAACCATGAACTTTAAAACAAATATCATTTGGGCTTATTTGTGTAGGCCTGTTTTTGGGTTCTCTGTTCTCGTCCATTGATCTTTGTGTCTAGACCGTCCAGTGCCCCACAGTCTTCTTAAAATACGGCAGGCTGTTTCCTCCTAATTTATTCTTCTTTAAAAGGAATTGTTTTAGGTCTCTAGTTCCTTTGTCTTTACATATAAAGTTTAGAATAATCTTGTCTAAAGCCATAAAAAATCTTGCTTGGATTTTAATTTTAATTCCAGTATAGTTAACCTATAGTGTTATATTAGTTTCAGGTGTACAGTGTAGTGATTCAGCAATTCTATACGTTTCTCAGTGCTCATCATGGTAAGTGTGCTCTTAACCCCTTCACCTATTTCACCCATCCTCCCCACCCACCACCCCCATCTGGTAACCATCAGTTTGTTCTCTATAGTTAAGAGCCTGTTTCTCTCCCTCTCCCTCTCTCTCTCTCTCTCTCTCTCTCTCCCTTTCTCCCTCTCTCTTTCTCTCTCTCTCAAATTTTGCTGGGCTTTTGATGGCAATTGCATTAATTGCATGGGTGGCATTGATGTCTTTACTATGGTGGGAATCTTCCAATCCATGAATAATGGAATCTCTCTCCATTTATTTAGATCTGTATTTTCTTTCATCAGTGTTTTGTAGTCTTCAGTATGTAAGTCCTGCATATGTTTTATTAGATTTACATCAAAGTATTTTTTTTAGTGATTAGAAGAAGTATATTGTGTTTTGATTTTGGCTTCTAATTGTTCATTGCTAGTATATATAAATGCAGTTGATTTTTGTATGTTTATCATGTATCATGTGTGAACTTATTACCATTACTTTGTAGAATAAGAGTGATGAGAGCTGACATCTTGGCTTCTTCTCTGTCTTAGGGGAAAGCACTTAGTCTGTCACCTTTAAGTGTAACACTAGCTGTATTTTTTTGTTAGACACTCTTTATTACATTGAGGAGTTTCTCCTTTATTCCTACTTTTTTCTGAGGGTTTTTATCATGAATATGTGTTGAATTTTGTCAAATGCATTTTCTGCATCAATCAATGATTGTGATTATTGTTTAGCCTGTTATATGGTGGATTGCATTGATTAATTTCAAATATTGAATTGTTTTCACATATTGAATCAGCTTTGCATTTCTGGAATTTACTTTACTTGTTCATGGTGTATAATTCTTATATATTGCCAAATTCTGCATGCTCAAGTTTTGCTAAGGATTTTTGTGTCATATTTATAAGGGATATTGGGCTTTAGTTTCCCTTTTTTGGTATTGTCTTTGGTTTGGTATCAAGGTAATATTAACTTAATGAAATGATTTGGGAAGTGTTTCTTTTACATTTTTTTATAAGAGATTGTGTAGAATTGATGTTAATTCATTTTTAGACATTCAGTAGAATTTTCTAGTAAAATATCTGGGCATATGGATTGCTCTTTGGGAGTTTTAAAATTATGAATTCATTTTCATTAACAGTTCATTAACATTTATTTATATTGGATATGTTGGGTTAGTTTGTGCTTTTTGAGAAGTTGGTCATCCATGTTGTCAAATTATGTGTATATTATTCATATACATGGTATATGTATGAATTCATAGTATTCCCTTATTATCCTTTTGTTGTGTGCAGGTTTTGTATAATATTCCCTGTTTCATTCTCTTTATTGATGTTGTGTCTTCTCTGGGTTTTTTGTCAGTCTTGCTAGAGATTTGCCAACTTTATTGATCTTTTCATGAACCAGCTTTTTGTTTCTTTGATTTTTCTTTTTGTTTTTCTGTTTTCAGTTTCATTGATTCATGCTTTTATTTTTATTATTTCTTTCACTCTGCTTGTTTTGGGTTTATTTTGCTCTATATTCTAGATTCTTGAGGGGGAAGCTCATGCTATTTATTTGAATATTTTTTTAAGTTTATTTATTTTGAGAGAGAGAGTGAGGGAGGGGCAGAGAGAGAGGGAGAGAGAGAGAATCCCAAGTAGGCTCCATACTGCCAGCACAGAGCCTGATGCTCAATTCACAAAAAGTGAGATCATGACCTGAGCTGAAATCAAGAGTTGGTTGCTTAACCGACTGAACTACCCAGGCACTCTGGAAGCTCATGCTATTATTTTGAGACTTTCACTCTTTTAAAAAATGTAAACATTTCATGCTATAAGTTTCTTTCTCAGTGTTGTTTTCACTGTATTCCACAAATTTTTATATGTTGTATTTTCACTTTTATTCAGTTTGGTGTATTTATAAATTTTCCTTGAGATTTCCTCTTTGACTCACAGATTATTTAGAAATGTGTTTAGTTTCCAAGTGTTTGGTGCTTTTCCTGTTATCTTTCTTTGTTATTTGATTTCTAGTGATGTTATTTCTTTTTTTTCTTCTATTGCAGTCATAGAACACTGTATAATTTCAGTTATTTTAAATTTGCTTTATGGCCTAGATATAGTCTATTTTGGCATATGTTTCATGGGCACTTTTGACAAATGTTTATTCTGCTGTTTTGGGGTAGAGTATTTTATAAATGTCAATTACATTCTGTTGGTGGATATTGTTGTTGTATTTTTCTAGATTCTTATTTATTTTCTTACTCTTTGTTCTGTCAGTTCCTGAGAGAGGGGTTGTTGACTGCAGTTGTGGATTTGTCTATTTGTTCTTTCTGTTCAGTCAGGTTTTGCTTTACACAGTTTGCAACAGGTTGTTTAGTTCATAGAAATTAAGGATTGCTATGTCTTATGAATAGACTTACTCCTTTATCATTAGATAATATTCCTCTTTGTTTCTGATAATTTTCTTTTTTTAGAAGTCTATCTGATATTAATATAGCTGCTCCTGCTTTTTTTTTAATGTTTATTTACAGAGAGAGAGCAGGGGAGGGGCAGAGAGAGAGGGAGAGAGAGAATCCTAGCAGGCTCCGTGCTGTCAGTGCAGAGCCCCATGTGGGCCTCAATCTTACAAACCATGAGATCATGACCTGAGCCAAAATCAAGAGTCAGAAGCTTAACTGACTGAGCCACCTAGACACCCCTACTCCTGCTTTCTTTTGATTAGCATTTGCATAATATATCTTTTACGGTCAACCTACTTACATTGTTATGAGTTCCTTCTACATGGGATATATTTGGGTAATGTTTTTTTCTTTTTTAATATGCATTATCTGTTTCTGTCTTTTAAATGATATGTTTAGATATTTTATATTTAATGTAATTATTGGTATGTTATGACTTAATTCTTTCATTTTTTGTTTTCAGTTTTTTCTTACTATTTCCTGTTTCTCTGTTTCTTTTTCTGAGGGTTAGTTGAACATTTTTTAGAATACAGTTTTATTTTTGGTGTTTTTGAGTGTATCTAGCATAATTTACTGCTGTTGACATTTTATCACTTCAAGTGAAATGTGGAAATCTTACCTTTCTTTACAGTTCTTACCTTCCCCATTTATATTATAAACTGTCTTACATATTCCTGCTACATGCATTTAGAAGCACATCAGTGTTTTAATTTTTTTCTTTAAGCAGCAAAAATAATTTAGAAAATTCAACAAAAGAGGAAAAGCCTTTTACTTACCCGTATTTTTGCTTACTGCCTTCTTAGTGTTCCAAGATTCCTTCTGGTATCATTTTATTTCTTTTTTTTTAATTAATTAATTAGTTAATTAATTTTAAATTTACATCCAAGTTAGCGTATAGTGCAACAATGATTTCAGGTTCCAAGATTCCTTCTGGTATCATTTTATTTCTTTTTTTTTTAATTAATTAATTAGTTAATTAATTTTAAATTTACATCCAAGTTAGCGTATAGTGCAACAATGATTTCAGGAGTAGATTCCTTACCCATTTAGCCCATCCCCCTCCCACAATCCTTCCAGCAACCCTCTGTATGTCCTCTATATTTAAGAGTCTTATGTTTTGTGCCACTCCCTGTTTTTTTAATTATTTTTGCTTCCCTTCCCTTATGTTCATCTGTTTTGTCTCAAATCCTTATAGGAGTGAAGTCATATGATATTAGTTTTTCTCTAATTTCACTTAGCATAATACCCTCTAGTTCCATCCATGTAGTTACAAATGGCAAGATTTCCTTCTTTTTGATTGCCAAGTAATACTCCACTGTATGTAGACACCACATCTTCTTTATCCGTTCACCTGTTGATAGACATTTGGGCTCTTTCCATACTTTGGCTATTATCGATAGCACTGTTATAAACATTGGGGTACATGTGTCCATTTGAAACTGTATCCTTTGGATAAATACCTAGTAGTGCAATTGCTGGGTCATAAGGTAGTTCTATTTTTAATTTTTTGAGGAACCTCTATACTGTTTTCCAGAGTGGCTGCACCAGTTTGCATTCCTACCAATAGTGCAAAAGAGATCCTCTTTCTCTGCATCCTCTCCAACATCTGTTGTTGCCTGAGTTGTTAATTTTAGGCATTCTGACTGGTGTGAAGTGGTATCTCATTGTGGTTTTGATTTGTATTTCCCTGATGATGAGTGATGTTGAACATTTTTTCACGTGTCTGTTGGCCATCTGAATGTCTTCTTTGGAGAAATGTGTATTGATGCCCTTTTCCCATTTCTTCACTGGATTATTTGTTTTCTGGGTGTTGAGTTTGATAAGTTCTTTATAGATTTTGGATACTAACACTTTATATCTGATATGTCATTTGCAAATATCTTCTCCCATTCCATCAGTTGCCTTTTAGTTTTGCTGATTGTTTCCTTCACTGTGCAGAAGATTTTTATTTTGATGAGGTCCCAGTAGTTCATTTTTGCTTTTGTTTCCCTTGCCTCCAGAGCTGTGTTGAATAAGAAGTTGCTGCAGCTGAGGTCAAAGAGTTTTTGCCTGCCTTCTCTAGGATTTTATGGCTTCCTGTCTTTCATCCATTTTGAGTTTATTGTTGTGTATGGTGTAAGAAAGTGGTCTAGGTTCATTTTTCTGCATGTCACTATCCACTTTTCCCAGCATCATTTGCTGAAGAGACAGTCTTCATTCCATTGGATATTCTTTCCTGCTTTGTCAAAGATTAGTTGGCCATACGTTTCTGGGTCCATTTCTGGGTTCTCTATTCTGTTCCATTGATCTGAGTGTCTGTTTTTGTGCCAGTACCATACTGTCTTGATGATTACAGTTTTGTAATGCATCTTGAAGTCCAGGATTGTGATGCCTCTAGCTTTGGTTTTCTTTTTGGCTATTGCTTTGGCTATTTGGGGTCTTTTCTGGTTCCATACAAATATTAGGATTGTTTGTTCTAGCTCTGTGAAAAATGCTGGTGTTACTTTGATAGGTATTGCATTGAATATGTAGATTGCTTTGGGTAGTATTGACATTTTAACAATATTTGTTTTTCCAATCCAGGAGCATGGAATATTTTTCCATTTTTTGGTGTCTTCTTCAGTTTCTTTCATAAGCTTTCTATACAGTGTATAGATTTTTCACCTCTTTAGTTAGGTTTATTCCTAGATATTTTATGGGTTTTGGTGCATTTGTAAATGGGATTGATTCTTTGATTTCTCTTTTGTTGCTTCATTATTGGTGTAGAGGAATGCAACCAATTTCTGTGCATTGATTTTATATCCTGTGACTGCTGAATTCATGGATCAATTCTAGCAGTTTTTTGGTGGAATCTTTTGGGTTTTCCATATAGAGTATCATCTGCAAAGAGTGAAAGTTTGACTTCCTGGCTGGTCTGGATGCCTTTTATTCCTCTGTGTTGTCTGATTGCTGAGGCTAAGACTTCCAATACTGTGTTGAATAACACTGGCGAGAGTGGACATCCCTGTTATGTTCCTGACCGCAGGGGGAAAGTTCTCAGTTTTTCCCCATGAGGATGATATTAGCGGTGGGGCTTTCATATACGGCTTCTATGATCTTGAGGTATCATCCTTCTATTCCTACTTTATTGAAGGTTTTTATCAAGAAAGGATGCTATATTTTGTCAAATGCTTTCTCTGCATCTGTTGAGAGGATCATGTGGTTCTTGTCCTTTGTTTTATTAATGTGATGTATCACATTGATTGTTTTGTGAATAGTGAACCAGCCCTGCATCCCAGGTATAAATCCTACCTGTTTGTGGTGAATAATTCTTTTAATATATTTTTGGATCCAGTTGGCAAGTATCTTGTTGAGGATTTTTGCATCTGTGTTCATCAGGGACATTGGTCTATAGTTCTCCTTTTTAATGGGGTCTCTGTCTGGTTTTGGAATCAAGGTAATGCTGGCTTCATAGAATGAGTTGGAAAGTTTTTCTTCCATTTCTGTTTTTTAGAACAGCTTCAAAAGAATAGGTGTCAACTCTTCTTTAAATATTTGGTAGAATTCCCTTAGAAAGCCATCCAGACCTAGATTCTTGTTTTTTGGCAGATTTTTTATTACGAATTTGATGTCTTTACTTCTTGTGGGTCTGTTCAAATTTTCTATTTCTTCCCATTTCAGTTTTGATAGTTTATATGTGTCTAGTAATTTGCCCATTTCTTCTGGATTGCCCATTTTATTGGTGTATAATTGCTTATAATATTCTCTTATTATTGTTTGTATTTCTGCTGTGTTGGTTGTGATCTTTACTCTTTCATTCTTGATTTTATTTATTTGGGTCCTTTCCTTTTTCTTTTTGATCAAACTGCCTAGGGGTTTATCAGTTTTGTTGGTCCTTTCAGAGAACTAGCTCCCAGTTTCATTGATCTGTTCTACTGTTTTTTGTTTGTTTCGATAGCATTGATTTCTGCTCCAGTCTTTATTATTTCCTGTCTTCTGCTGTTTCTGGGTTTTATTTGCTGTTCTTTTTCCAGCTTTTTAAAGTGTAAGTTTAGATTGTATATCTGAGACCTATCTTCCTTCTTTAGGAAGTTTTGGATTGCTATATACTTCCCTCTTATAACTGCCTTTGCTGTGTCCTAGAGGTTTGGGACTGTGGTGTTATCATTTTCATTGACTTCCATGTACTTTTTAATTTCCTCTTTGACTTCTTGGTTAACCCCTTCATTCTTTAGTAGGATGTTCTTTAGTCTCCAAGTATTTGTTATCTTTCCAAATGTTTTCTTGTAGTTGATCTCAAGTTTCATAGCGATGTGGACTGAAAATATGCACGGTATGATCTCTATCTTTTTGTACTTGTAGAGGGCTGATTGTGTCCCAGTATGTGATCTATTCTGGAGAATGTTCCATGTGCACTGGAGAAGAAGGTGTATTCTGCTGCTTTAGGATGAAATGTTCTGATTGTATCCATTAAGTCCATCTGGTCCAGTGTGTCATTCAAAGCCATTGTTTCCTTGTTGATTTTTTCATTAGATGATCTGTCCATTGCTATAAGTTGGGTGTTGAAGTCCCCTACTATTATGGTATTATTATCAATGAGTTTCTTTACATTTGTGATTAAGTGATTTATATATTTGGGTGCTATCACATTTGGAGCATAAATATTTACAATTGTTAGATCTTCTTGGTGAATAAATCCCTTAATTATGATATAGTGCCCTTCTTCATTTCTTGTTACAGTCTTCATTTTAAAATCTAGATTGTCAGATATAAGTATGGCTACTCCAGCTTTCTTTCAGTGATCGTTAGCATGATAGATGGTTCTCCATCCCCTTACTTTCAATCTAAAGTGTCTTTAGGTCTAAAATGGGTCTCTTGTATATAGCATATAGATGGATCTCGTTTTCTTATCCATTCTGTTACCCTATGTCTTTTGATTTAGAGCATTTAGTCCTTTGACATTTAGAGTGAGTACTAAAAGATATGAATTTATTGCTATTATTTATTGCCTATGGAGTTGCCTATAAATAAATAAATTTATTTATTTATTGCCTATAGAGTTGGTGTTTCTGGTGGTGGTGTCTGGTCCTTTCTAGTCTTTGTTGTTCTTCCCTCCCCCCCCCCCCACCATCTTTTCTCCCTTCAGAGAGTCCCCCTTGAAATTTCTTGCAGGGCTGGTTTAGTGGTCACAAACTATTTTAAGTTTTGCTTGGGAAACTTTTTAGTTCTGCTTCTATTTTAAATGACAGTCTTGATGGATAAAGAATTTTTGGCTGCATATTTTTCTGATTCAGCACATTGAATATATCCTGCCACTCCTTTCTGGCCTGCCAAGTTTCTGTAGATAGGTCTGCTGCAAACCTTGTAGGTAGGTCTTCCCTTGTAGGTTAAGGACTTTTTTCCCCTTGCTGCTTTCAGGATTCTTTCTTTGCCTGAGTATTTTTTGAATTTGACTACGATATGCCTTGTTGATGGTTGGTTTTTGTTGAATCTAATGGGAGTCCTCTGTGCTTCCTGGATTTTGATGTCCGTGTCTTTCCCCAGGTTAGGAAAGTTTTTCACTATGATTTGCTGACATAAACCTTCTACCCCTTTTTCTCTCTCTCCGTCTTCTGGGACTCCTATGATTCTGATGTTATTCCTTTTAATGAGTCACTGAATTCTCTAATTCTTATATCATGCTCTTTTGCCTTAGTCTCCCTCTTTTTTTCTGCTTCATTATTCTCCCTAAGTTTGTCCTCTATATTACTGATTCCATGCTCTGCTTCATCCATCCTTGGTGCTGTGGCACCATTAGAGATTGCAGCTCAGTTATAGCATTTTTTATTTCATCCTGACTAGCTTTTCTTTTATCTCCACAAAAGGGATTCTAATCTATTTTCAACCCCAGCTAGTATTCTTATTATCATGATTCTAAATTCTGGTACGGACATCTTGCTTGCATCTGTGTTGATTAAATCCCTGGCTATCATTTCTTCCTGTTCTTTCTTTTGGAGTGAATTCCTTCATTTCATCATTTTGATGGAAAAAAAGAATTAATAAAGTAAAAAAATTAAAAATTATAAAATTAAAAGCAACACACAAAAAATCAAATAAGAGATGCTAGACCCTAGGTGTGTTTTGGTTTAGTTGTTGAAAGAAGCTTGATAGATTAGAGAAAAAAGGGAAAGGTAAGGAAAAAAAAAAGAAAAAATTAAAAGGGGAAACGTTTAAAAATTTGAAAAAATGAATACAATAAAATAGAATAAAATGAAATCATGGAAGTAAAATAGAATTTTTTAAATTTACAAAAATAAAAAATATAGAAAAAAATTAAAGAAAAATGTTTGTAATAAAAATGGAAAATAAAAATAATTTTTTCCTCTTTCTGTATTCAAGAATAAGAAAAGAAAAAATAAAAAATTGAATAGATGGACCAGTGAACAGAATGAAATATGATTGAAATTATATCTGGTGTCCCCTAGAAGTCAAACTATGAAGCACTTTACAGTCCATAAACTAAGCAGGTGGAAAGACTTGTGTTCCTCAAGAGCACAGTTGGATCAGTTGGGCGGGGCTTAGTGTAATGGCTCTGTTCTCTACTAGATGGCACTGCTTAGCTTACAGGGGTAGATTGTTATGTCGCATATAGGCGTGTATGCGCATGTGCAGGAGGGGTGAAAATGGCATCACCCAGCTAACCAGTCTCTAGTATTAGAACTCTGTGCTTTCCTGGCAATCAGGCACCCCTCCTTTGTCTCCAGCTTCTGTCCACTCCCCGCTTTTACAGTGTCCGTGACCAAGCCATCAGGCTGTCAGAAGGCACCTCCCTCCTGAGTTTTATCTCAGATGGGGCTGGGTTTCCAAATCCCTCACTTCTGAGGGACTGTGGCTTTGACCCTTCCTGACCCTCTGGAGGAGGGTCTCCCCGAGCATTGCCCGGGTGCTGGCCTGCCCCTAGGATCGTTGGAGAGACCATGCTGCTGCTGATGCCCAGACACTGCAGCTGGGTGCCAGGTCACCCCAGAAAAAACTTCGGATAGTCATGTTGCAGCAGTGTTTCAGGGATTTTGGTAAATCACAACGCACATCTGGCACCAGGCTTCATCCTTAACATCCTTGTTCCAACACCAGCAAAAGTGGTTGTTCTTTGGGGTCCTCTGGGACCTTTGCCTGTGGGGAGGCCGCCCAGCCTCTACCAAATGTCCTCCCAGCAGGGGAACCATCTCTCTCCGTGTGGCCTGAGGACAACTCAGACCTTGCTTTCTGCTCCTGGGGATCTGCCCTTCCCACCAGAGCACTGCCCAGCTATCGAGCTGCAGAGTTTCAGACTTTGCTCTTCCCTTGTTTGTAGTCTTACTGTAATTTAAACTCTCTTCTTTCTCCTTTCTCCCTTTTTTGTTCATTCCCTTGCAGCTGTTTCCACTCTTCCTCTCTCTCTCCACCTGCTTTCGGGGTGGGGGGTGCTTTACCCGTACTTCCCCCCACCCCTGTATCCATCCTCTCTCCGCTAGCAAAAATTGCTCCCTGCCCTTCATGACTTCTCTCTCCCCCAGTTCACCTGTCCGCGCGTGGTACCTGCTGCGTTCTGTGGTTCAGGTTGTGCAGATTGTTGTGTTATCCTCAAATCAGTTTTCTAGGTATGCAAGATGGTTTAGTGTTGATCTGGCTGCATTTCAGGGATGAGAGATATAAAAAAAAATCTTCCATACTCTTCCACCATCTTAGCCCCTCTACTTCATTTTATTTCTGTTTAGAGAACTTCCTTTAGGTATTCTTTTATTTATTTCTTTTTTCTTTCTTTTTTTTTTCAATATATGAAATTTATTGTCAAATTGGTTTCCATACAACACCCAGTGCTCATCCCAAAAGGTTCCCTCCTCAATACCCATCACCCACCCTACCCTCCCTCCCAGCCCCCCATCAACCCTCAGTTTGTTCTCAGTTTTTTAGAGTCTCTTATGCTTTAGTTCTCTCCCTAGGTATTCTTTTAAAGTAACTATCCTGGCAACAGATTTCTTCTGGTTTTACTTCATCAGACAATGTCCTGATTTCTCTTTCAGTCCTGAAGGATATTTTTACTGTATGTAAAAGTCTGGGTTTAACAATAAAACAAATAGAAAAAAATATAGCAAGTGTTCTTCAACAATGGAAAAATGTCATGCCACTTCCTTCTGGCCTCCATGGTTTCTGATGAGAAATCTGCTGTTATTTGAGTTGTTTCCCCCCTGTAGATAAGGTGTTGTTTCTCTTGCTGCTTTTAAGAACTTTTTTCCACAACTTTTATGTATTTTGTGGATTTCGTTGGGTATATAGTTATTTAGAGTTCACTCAGTTTCTTGAATTTATAGGTTTATGTCTTTTATCAAATTTAGGAAATTTTAAGATATTATTTTTTCAAGCTTTGCCCACTTCTCTCTTTATGGGGCCCCAATGATGTTAGATATTTGGTTACAGTTCAACAGTTCCCTGAGGCTATTTGGTATGTTGGGGTTTTCTTGTTTTGTTTTGTTTTCTCTCTGTCAAGTTTGGTAATTTCTATTATTGTGTCTTCATGTTTACTGGTTGTTTTCCCTCTTCCCTTTATTCTGCTGTTAAGTCTATCAATTGAATTTTTAATTTTCAGTTATTATATTTTCTAGTTCAAAAATTTCTGCTCAGTTCTTCTTTATGTCTTATAGTTCTTTCCTGAGAGTTTTTATTTTATTAATTTACTCCAAGCATGTTTATAATTGCTTTTTGAAGCATTTAATTGGCTTCTTGAAGATTGTCAAACAATTTTAATATTTCTATTATTTTTTTGGTTTCTTTTCTTTTTTTAGTTTAAATTTTAGTTACTTAATATACAGTGCAGTGTTGGTTTCAGGAGTAGAATTTAGTGATTCATCACTTACATACAACACCCAGTGCTGTATGGGTGTATGGGTGGCAACACCCAGTTGCCCTCCTTAGTACACATCACTCATCTGGGCCATCTCCCACCCACTTCCCCCTGTCAACCCATGGTTTGTGCTCTATCATTAAGAGTCTCTTATGGTTTGTTTTCCTCTCTTCTCTCACCCTCCCACCCTCACTTCTCATGTTCATCTGTTTTGTTTCTTAAATTCCACATATGGTATTAATCTTTCTCTGACTTATTTCGCTTAGCATAGTACACTCTAGTTCCATCCACATCATTACAAATGGCAAGATTTCATTCTTTTTGATGGCTGAGTAATATTCCATTGTATACATGCACCACTTCCTCTTTATTCATTCATCAGTTGATGGAAGGGGTGCATGTACCCCCTTTGAATCTGTATTTTTGTATCCTTTGGGTAAATACCCAGTAGTGCAATTGCTGGGTCATAGGGTACTTCTATTTTTAGTTTCTTGAGGAACCTCCATGCTGTTTTCCAGAGTGGCTACCCCAGTTTACATTCCCACCAAAAGTGAAAGACGGCTTCCCTTTCTCCACATCCTCCCCAACATCTGTTGTTTCCTATGTTCATTTTAGTCATTCAGAGGGGCACCTGGGTGGCTCAGTTGGTTAAGTGTCCAACTTCTGCTCAGGTCATGATCTCATGGTCCGTGAGTTTGAGCCCCACGTTGGGCTCTGTGCTGACAGCTCAGAGCCTGGAGCCTGCTTGTGATTCTGTGTCTCCCTCTCTGCCCCACCCCCCCTTCCCTCTCTCTCTCTCTCTCTTGCTCGCTCTCTCTCAAAAATAAGTATTTAAAAATTTTAAAATTTTATTCATTAAGACAGGTGTCAAGTGGTATCTCGGGTTTTTTTGTATTTGATGCTGAGTGATGTTGAGCAACTTTTCATGTGTCTGTAAGCCATCTGGATGTCTTCCTTGGAAAAGTGTTTCTTCATGCCTTCTGCCCATTTCTTAACTAGATTATTTGTGTTTTGGTGTTTGCTAAGTTCTTTATAGATTTTGGATACTAACCCTTTATCTGATATGTCATTTGCAAATATCTTCTCCATTCCATCGGTTGCCTTTTAGTTTTGTTGAATTTTTACTGCGCTGTGCAGAAGCTTTTTATCTTGATGAAGTTCCAATAGTCCATGGTTGCTTTTGTTTCCCTTGCCTCTGGTGATATGTCTAGTTAGAAATTGCTCTTGCCAAGGTCAAAGAAATAACTGCTTGTGTTCTCTTTGATTTTTGATGATTTCTGGTCTCACATTTAGGTCTTTCACCCATTTTGAATTTATTTTTGTGTATGGTGTAGGAAAGTGGTCCATTTTTCTGCATATCACTGTCCAGTTTTCCCAGCACCATTTGTTAAAAAAAGACTGTCTTTTTCCATTGGATATTCTTTCCTGCTTTGTTGAAGATCAATTGACCATATAGTTTTGGGTCCATTTCTGGATTTTCTATTCTATTGATCTGTGTTTGTTTTTATGTCAGTACCATGCTGTCTGAATGACTGTTTCTATTATCTTTGTGTTGATGTGTAATGGTTGACTTTTTTCATTCAAGTGGAGATTTTCTTGGCTTTTGGTATGATGAGTCATTTTCAGTGGAAACTTGGGCATTTGGGGTGTTATGTTTTCAGACTTTGCATTTTATTTAAGCCTTCTGTTTTAGCTGGCTTCTTCTGACACAGCTATAGCAGTGGTAGGAAGGGAGCTGCCTCATTACTGCCAGGTGGGAGTATGATTGACAAATAAGACAATGTAATTTATCATTTGTGTAATACAGATAATAAAGATCAAACAGGTTAGCAAACAGAGAAAACAATATAATTTGATATAATCAAAAAAGATATCTTAGAATTAATGGGATTTTAACTGGTCAAAAGAGATGAATGCAATTTGGATATACAGAGGAAGACAATGATTATTTTAGTATGATCAAAGGCACAAAAGTAGAAATGAGCTAGTCTGTGTTTAAGGGGAGCAGAAAGATACTGACAAGATAACCATACTTTCTTAACTTGATCACTTAGACCACTATCTGATACCATAAACAAAAATTAACTCAAGATATGCTAAAGACATGACCTGAAATCATAAAACCCCTTCAAGAAAACATAGGTGGTAAGCTCTTTGACATTAGTCTTGGTGCTGATTTTTTGGATTTGACACCAAAAGCAAAGATAACAAAGGCAAATATAAATAAGTGGAATTCCTCTCAAACTATAAAGTTACTGGATGACAAAAGACACTACCATCAAAATGAAAAGATAGCCTACTAAATGGGAGAAAATATTTGCAAATCATATATCAGATAAAGGGTTAATATCCAAAATATATAAAGAACTCACGCAACTCAATAGCAAAAGCAAACAAAAACTCAATCTGATTTAAAAATGGGCAAAGGATCTGAATAGACATTTTTCCAAAGAAGACCTATAGAGCCAACAGACACATGAAAGATCTTCAACATCACTCATCATCAGGGAAACGCATATCAAAACCACAATCAGATATCACTTTACACCTACCAGAATGGCTAGTATCAAAAGGATAGGAAATAACAAGTGTTGTCAAGGATGTGGAGAAAGGGGAACCCTTGTGAACTGTTGGTGGGAATGTAAAAT
This sequence comes from Acinonyx jubatus, assembly GCF_027475565.1. Lineage (NCBI taxonomy): Eukaryota > Metazoa > Chordata > Mammalia > Carnivora > Felidae > Acinonyx > Acinonyx jubatus. Next base: position 35,167,525 of record NC_069381.1, on the reverse strand, counting down.
GGTATAGCCACTATAGAAAACAATATGGAGGTTTCTTAAAAAATTAAAAATAGAAATACCATATAATACAAAAATTCTCCTCCTGGGTATTTACTCAAAGAAAACAAAGCACTAATTCAAAAAGATATGTAAACCCTTATGTTTATTGCAGCATTATTTACAATAGACAAATTATGGAAGCAATCTAAATGTCCTTCAATAGATGAATGGATAAAGAAGATGTGGTAGACTTATGCATAATGTAACATTACTCGGTCATAAAAAAGAATGAAATCTTGGGACACCTGGGTGGCTCAGTCAGTTAAGCGTCTGACTTCAGCTCAGGTAATGATCTCACAGTTGTGGGTTCGAGCCCCACGTTAGGCTGTGTGCTGATAGTGCAGAGCCTGGAGCCTGCTTCAGATTCTGTGTCTCCCTCTCTCTCTCTGCCCCTCCCCGCTCACGCTCTGTTTCTCTCTCACTCTCAAAAAGTAAATAAACGTTAAAAAAATAAAGAAAAAAGAATGAAATCTTGCTATTTACAACACCATGGATAGACCTAGAGGGTATTATGCTAAAGGAAATAAATCAGAGAAACATAAATACCATATGATTTTACTTATTTGTGGAATCTAAAAATCACAACAAATGAACAAACAAAAAATAGAAACAGATGCATAAATACAGAGAACAAACTGGTGATTGCTAGAAGGGAGCAGGTGGTGACTGGATTAAAATGTATAAAATTACATTTATAAAATAAATAAGTCACAGGGATGAAAAGTACGGCATATGATGGTATAATAATCGGGGCACCTGGGCGGCTCGGTCAGTTAAGTGTCTGGCCCTTGATTTCGACTATGGTCATGATCTCACAGTTTGTGAGTTTGAGCCCTGCATTGGGCTCTGCGCTGATGGTTTGGAACCTGTTTGGGATTCTCTCTCTCCCCCTCTGTCTGTTCCTTCCCCACTTGTACTCTGTCTCTCAAATAAATAAAAACTTTAAAAAAATAATATTGTAATAACATATGGTGACAAATGGTAACTACACTTATCATGGTGAGCATAGTGTAGCATATATAATTGTTGAATCACTGTTTTACACCTAAAGCTAATATAACATTGTGTGTCAGTTATACTTGAATTAAAGGAAAAACTGATTACCATACTAAAAGCCCAAGTGCCAGGTGCTAGTTATATTTCCTATGTGCTCTTGGAGAAAAATCTGAGGAATTGAAACTAGTTCCTTATTCCTAATTTTCTAAGTCATGGAATGAATAAAACTCATTGCTGTGATATAGTGAACTTCATTGAACAGAGTGAAACAGGATTCATATATTTGGCTACAAAAAAAGAATACAAACATAGAATACAGACATGCTGTACACAAGACTGGACCAGCCATCAGTTAAAAAGAGAGAACTATACATTGTTGTTTGTCAGTTACTGACAAAAGAGTATGGAACTCTCTAACATTATTAATTTGCCTGTGTTCTTTCAGTTCTGTCAGCTTTGGCTTCATATTCTTTGGAAAATGCACCTATTATTAGGTGCATCTACATTTATGATTTTTGTATCTTCCTGATGTAATTATTTTTTAAATTCTTTTCCTGATCTTCAGAACTTTCATAATTCTGGGCTTCTCCTCACTGCAGCCAAAATAGCATAGAGAAACAGGTCTTTAATTGCTTGAGTCTGTTCCTGTGTACCTAAGTAGTAAAGATGATGCCAATCAAGGGAAATCTCAGTTGTGGAGTGCCAACACTCCACCTGTATGTTTACTTTCAAGACTGTACAGTGGCTTTTGAATATTTCTCCACTGTTTCTGTGAAACTTTTCCTTAATAACACCATCCTTGACTTGATACCATCCTGACCTCCTGAAAACAAGGTATGAATTCTCTTGGGTTCCATCTACAACATACATTCAAGGTAATGATGGTTCTAGTTAGTTCTTCCCTGCGTTAACTTTTCCTAAAGTCCTAGAATATCTGAAGATATTTGTAGATGGATATTTTTAGAATTCTGGAAAGAGCAGTTCTTCCAAAGGACTTACAGAGCAATGACCTACTGCCTCTTGTATACTTCTCTCACTAACTGATGTGACTGAAGTCATTTATTCTCAGTCTATCAGATCCAATATGCCCCTTTTTAATTATTTTTCCTAGTCAGATAGTTTTTATTTTCTTCAAATAATAGCTTTGGTATTTGCCCTCCCTTCCCCCTTTTTAACAAATATTTATAAGGCTCCCTTCAGTCTCCTGAAATTCAGTTAATAGAAATTCATAATATAACCCACTCACCATATAGTATCTAAAAAATAAATATATCCTAACAATGTATAAAACAAAAAAGAATAATTTATTAGATGACATATTTCTATATATGAACATGTGAACATTTGAAAGAGATTAGAACACATGATAAAGTGGTCACATATTTTTACCTATCTATAATTGAATTCATCAATATATTGAGCCCTTACTGTGTGCCATGCTGCCATTCACTAAGTGCTAAGAATGTAGCAGAGTAGAAAATAGATTAAAAAAAAAAAACAAACAAGACAAAACAGGGGCACCTGGGTGGCTTAGTCAGTTAAGCATCTGACTTCAGCTCAGGTCATGATCTCGCAGTTCGTGAGTTCGAGCCCTGCATTGGGCTCTGTGCTAACAGCTCAGAGTCTGGAGCCTGCTTCAGATTCTGTGTCTCCCTCTTTCTCTCTGCCTCTCCCCTGCTTCTGCTCTCTCTCTCTCTCTCTCTCTCTCTCTCTCTCTCTCATAAATAAATATTCAAAAAAATTTTTTAAAGACAAAACAACTTTAAGCTCATGGAGCACTTGTTATATGGGGGGGTAGATAAATAATAAACAAGAATACAAGAGGTAGTAAATATTAAAGACAAAATGAAATGCCCTAATAAGAAATTGAATTTGTAGTTAGAAATCATTTTACTAAAAAATACCAGGCCCAGATGGCTTCACTGGTGAATTCTAAAAAACACTTAAGGAAGAAATAATACTAACTCTACACAAATACTTACAAAAATTTGAAAAGGAAGAAATACTTTCCAATGCATTTTATGAGGCCAGCATTACACTGCTATCAAAACCAGACAAAGACATTACAAGAAAACTATAGACCAATAATCCCCTATAACCAAAGATACAAAAATTATGAACAAATTTTAATAAATCAAATCCAATAATATATGAGAAGGATAATGAATTACAATGAAGTGAGAATTTTCTCACTCAGGAATGCAAGCTTAACATTCAAAAATTAATAAATTTAGTTCATCATATTAACACAATTTAATGATGTAAATAAAACATTTTACAAAATCCAGCATCATTTCTTGATAAAAACAAAAAAATGTAAAAAGGAGATTAATTTCCAACTCATTCTGTGAAACTAGCATTATCCTGATAACAAAATTACACAAAGATATTGCAAGAAAACGATAGACCACTGTCATGAACATCAGTCCAAAAATTTTAACCCAATTTTAGCTAATTAAATTCAGCAATATATTAAAAAATAATATATTATGACTAAGTGAGGTTTCTTTCAGGGATGCAGGGTTGATTCAATGTTTAATAATCAACTAGTGACCTATAATTCCACTTTTAGGTATATACCTGTCTTAGTCTGTTTGGGCTACTGTAACAGAATACTGTTTACTGGGTGGCTTATAAACAACAGTAATTTGTTTCTCACAGTTCTGGAGTCTGGGAAGTCCAAAAGCAAAGTGCCAACATGTTTGGGTTCTAATGAGGACCCTCTCCAAATTGTAGACTGCCAACTTCTCATTGTATCCTCACATAGTGGTAGGGCAAGGAATCTCCCTGGGTCCTCTTTTACAAGGGCACAAATCTCATTCTGAGGGTGGAGCCCTCATGACCTAATCACTTCTCAAAGTCCTCACTTCCTGATATCATCACCTTGGGCATTAGATTTTCAATATATGAATTTTGGGTGGACACAAACATTTAATCTATAGCAGAACCCAAGAGAATTGAAAACACATGTTTACACAAAAACTTGCATATGGATGTTCACAGTAGCCTTACTCATAATAGATAAAAAGTGGAAATAACTCTTATGTTTATCAGCTGATGAATGAAAAAATAAAATAAGGCATATTTATACAGTGAAGGTATTACTTAGCAATAGAAGAATGAAGAAGACACTATTAAAGGAGTGAAAACTCACAGAACGAAAAAGAATATTTATAAATCACTATGTGTAAAGATGGCCAACAGTCACATGAAAAGGTGCTCATTATCACAAATCATCAGGGAAATGCAAATCAAAACTACAATGAGATATCATCTCACACCTGTTAGAATGGCTATTAGCAAAAGACAAGAAATAAGAAAGAAGTGTTGGCAAGGATGTGGAAAAAAAGGAACCCTTGTGCACTGTTGGTGGGAATGTGAATTGGTGCAGCCACTGTGGAAAACAGAACAGATACAACTAGATAACAGCTAGCTACATCAGTGTAAATAATCCAGAAACAACCCGATGACTGATGGAACAAACTCACCACAGCTAAATGTAAAGAGGCCACATCAAAGAGGGTAGGAAGAGTGGAGATGTAGTGGGGAACTAAATGGATTTCTCACACTATAGTGGGAGGGAGGGCCACTGCAGGCAGAGAGGGGAGTAAACAGGCTTTCACACCAGGGAGTCTGCATGGGAAGGATGAATCCCCATAACGTTTGGTTTTGAAAACCAGAGGGGTCGAATTTTATGAGTTCTTATAATCTGTGAGGCTTAAAACCTAGAACTTTAAACGTAGGCAGGCTCATGGGAGAGCAGGAAGGGCCAGCAGAAACAGAGTCCCTGATTTTTTGTTTTAATTTTTTTAAACGTTTATTTCTGAGAGAAAGAGACATAGTGTGATTGGGAGAGGGGCAGAGAGAGAGGGAGACACAGAATTGGAAGCAGGCTCCAGCCTCTGAGCTGTCAGCACAGAGCCTGACATGGGGCTCGAACTCATGAGCGGTAAGCTGAAATTGGACACTTAACCAACTGAGCCACCCAGGCACCCCTAGAGTCCCTGCTTTTAAAGAGTTGGGACAATAGCCCCCATGGCAATACAGCATAGAAGCAGCAGTTCGAAAAAAGTCTGGGGTATACCTGAGGGAGATTTGTTTACTAATCTCAGAGTGTATGCTGGAGGGGCAGGGATCCTTGGGCAACTTCTCCAGGAGCTGGCAGGCACCACTTCCCTCTCTGGCCCCCAAGCCTTGACCATGGACACCTGCAGGAACCAACCCAACTTACAGCATGCCCCACCCCTGAGTTCTGTGAACAAGCCCTCTCCAGCCAGGCCTGAGCTGCAGGTCCCCTCCTACAGCAGACCTGCACAACCTTTGTTAACATCATGTGTCCCACCCCCGTGCTTTTGTAGATCTTCCCCCTTCAGCCTGGCCTGCCTTGGTCTGGGCAGCTTCAGGGCCCCTCCACTGGCACAGATTTTTCTGGCACCGCAGGCTCTGCCCCTGTGATCTTCTGCATTTCAGTGCCACTGCATTTCTTGTAAACACAAGACTGGCCCATTTACAACTCAGGGACCAAACCCTGCCCACAACAGGCAAAGAGCCATCTCAGACAACGGGACTGAAAGCAAAAGCAGTTCAGCCACAACAGCAGGGCAAATGCAACACATAGGAGACACCCCTGAAGCACTGGATTCTGGTGAACAGGGAACATTGTACTGCAGGGCACTATAGGACCCTTTCTTCATAAGGCCACTACTTTTAAGAGTAGGAGACATAGCTGACTTTCCTAACATATAGAAAAAGACACAGACAAAATGAGGAGAGAGAGGAATATGTCTCAAGTGAAAAATCAGGACATACATCACAGCAAGAGATCTAAACAAAACAGAGATGAGGAATATGCCTGATAGAGACTTTAAAGTAATGGTCATAAAGATACTCACTGGAGTTGAGAAAAGAGTGGAGGACCTCAGTGAGATCCTCAACAAAGAGATAGAAAACATAAAAATGAATCAATCTGAGATGAAGATCTCAATAAATGAAATTAAAAATACACTAAAGAGAATAAATAGACTAGAGGAAGCGGAAGAATGGATCAGCAAGCTGGAGGGCAGAGTAATGGAAAGCAATCAAGCTGAACATGAGAACAGACTTAGAGAACTCAACAACATCATAAAGCATAATAACATTAGTATTATAGGGATCCCAGAAGGAAAAGAGAGAAAAGGGGGCGAAAATGTATTTGAACAAATGATAGCTGAAAATTTCCCAAATCTGGGGAAGGAAACAGAAATCCAGATCCAGGACTCATTGAGAACCTTCAAAAAGATCAACCCAAAGAGGTCCACACCAAGATACATAGTAATTAAAATGGCAAAAAGTACTGACAGACAATTTTAAAAGCAGCAAGAGAAAAGAAAACAGTTAACATACAAGGGAAATTCTATAAGGCTATCAGCTGATTTTTCAGGAGAAATTTTGCAGGCCACTAGGGAGTAGCATGATGTATTAAAGTGCTGAAAGAAAAAAATCTGCAGCCAAGAATACTCTATCCAGCAAGGCTGTCCTTCAGAATAGAAGAGATAAAGAGTTTCCCAGACAAAAGTTAAAGGAATTCATGACCACTAAATCAGCCCTGTAAGAAATGTTAAAGGAGACTCTTTGGGAAGGGAAGGCCATAGGTAGGAGTAAGAAAAGTAGGAAACACAAAAGTATATCTATAAAATGATATAAAAATGAGTATATCTATAAAAATGAGTCAAAGGATTCACAAAATAAAAAGGATGTAAAGAACAACAACGTATACCTAAAACATAGGTGGGAGAAGGGTAAAGAATGGGTTCAAATTTGGGGCACCTGGGTAGCTCATTGGTTAAGCGTCCAACTCTTGTTTTCAGCTCAGGTTGATCCAAGGATTGTGTGATCGAGCCCCATGTCAGGCTCTGCACTGAGCATGGAGCCTGCTGAAGATTCTTTCTCTACCTCCCTCTCTCTCTCTCTCCCTCTCTGTCTCAAAAAAAGAAAAAAAGGAAAGAAAAAGAAAGAATGGGTTCAAACTTAAGCAGCCACCAATTTAATATAACTGCTATACACATAAGATGTTATGCACAAATCTAATGCTAACCACAAATCAAAAACCAGTAATAGATATGCAAAAAAAAAAAAAAAAAAGCAAAGAGAAAAGAATCTCAGTGTATCTCTAAAGAAAGCCAACAAATGGTGAGAAAAGAGAGCATGAGAAGAAAGGAACAGAGAAGAACTACAGAAACAACCATAAAACAAATAATGGCAATAAATATATATCACTGTCAATAATCACTTTGAATATAGGTGGACTAAACTAATCAAGATAGGGTGACAGAATGGATAAAAAAGCAAGACCCATTTATATGCTGCCTACAAGAGACTCATTTTAGACCTTAATACACATGCAGATTGAAAGTAAAAGATGAGAAAAGCATTTATCATTGCAAATGGAGGTGAAAAGAAAGCCGGGTAGCAATGCTTATATCAGACAAAATAGACTTTAAGACAAAGACTGTAACAAGAGACCAAAGTAGACACTATATAATGATAAGGGAACAATCCAACAAGAAGATATAACAATTGTAAATATTTATGTACCCAACATGAAAGCACCCAAATACGTAAAGCAGTTAATAACAAACATAAAGGAAGTAATCAATAGCAATACAATAATAGTAGCAGACTTTAACACCCCACTTACATCAATGGACAGATTATCTAAATAGAAAATCAACAAGGAAGCAGTGGCTTTGAATGACACATTACACTAGATGGATTTAACAGACATGTTCAGAACATTCCATCCTGAAACAGCAGAATACACATTTTCAAATGCACATGAAACATTCGCCACAATAGATGATAGGCCAAAAGCCAAGTTTCAACAGATTTAAAAAGACTGAAGTAATACTATGCATTTTTTCTGACTACTATGAAACTAGAAATAAACCACAAGAAAAAGTCTGGAAAGAGCATTAGTACAGGGAGGTTAAATAACACACCATTAAACAGTGAATGGATCAACCAGGAAATCAAAGAAGAGATTAAAAAAAATACATGGAGACAAATGAAAATGAAAACACAATGGTTCAAAATCTTTGGGATACAACAATTCTGTTCTAAGAGGGACAGTTATAGACCTACCTCAAGAAGCAGGAAAAATCCCAAATAAACAACCTATCCTTACACCTGAAGGAGCTAGAAAAAGAATAACAAACAAAACCCCAAACCAGTAGAAGGAAGGAAAGAAAAAAAGATTAAAGCAGAAGTAAATGAAATAAAAACTAAAAAAACAAAGCAGATCAGTGAAACCAGGAGCTGGTTCTTTGACAAGATCAACAAAATTTATAAACCTTGAGCCAGACTCATACAAAAGAAAGAAAGAAAGAAAGAAAGAAAGAAAGAAAGAAAGAAAGAAAGAAAGAAAAGAAAGAAAGAAAGTGAGAGGACTCAAAATCAAAAAATGAAAGATGAGAATAGAATAGAAACCCCAGAACTAGACCCACAAACGTATGGCCAACTAATCTTTGACAAAGCAGGAAAGAACATCCAATGGAAAAAAGATAGTCTCTTTAACAAATGGTGCTGGGAGAACTGGACAGCAACATGCAGAAGGTTGAAACTAGACCACTTTCTCACACCATTCACAAAAATAAACTCAAAATGGATAAAGGACCTGAATGTGAGACAGGAAACCATCAAAACCCTAGAGGAGAAAGCAGGAAAAGACCTCTCTGACCTCAGCCGTAGCCAATCTCTTATTCGACACATCCCCAAAGGCAAGGGAATTAAAAGCAAAAATGAATTACTGGGACCTCATGACGATAAAAAGCTTCTGCACAGCAAAGGAAACAACCAACAAAACTAAAAGGCAACCAACGGAATGGGAAAAGATATTTGCAAATGACATATTGGACAAAGGGCTAGTATCCAAAATCTATAAAGAGCTCACCAAACTCCACACCCAAAAAACAAATAACCCAGTGAAGAAATGGGCAGAAAACATGAATAGACACTTCTCTAAAGAAGACATCCAGATGGCCAACAGGCACATGAAAAGATGCTCAACGTCGCTCCTTACCAGGGAAATACAAATCAAAACCACACTCAGATATCACCTCACGCCAGTCAGAGTGGCCAAAATGAACAAATCAGGAGACTATAGATGCTGGTGAGGATGTGGAGAAACGGGAACCCTCTTGCACTGTTGGTGGGAATGCAAATTGCTGCAGCCACTCTGGAAAACAGTGTGGAGGTTCCTCAGGAAATTAAAAATAGATCTACCCTGTGACCCAGCAATAGCACTGCTAGGAATTTACCCAAGGGATACAGGAGTACTGATGCATAGGGGCACTTGTACCCCAATGTTTATAGCAGCACTCTCAACAATAGCCAAATGATGGAAACAGCCTAAATGTCCATCAACTGATGAATGGATAAAGAAATTGTGGTTTATATACACAATGGAGTACTACGTGGCAATGAGAAAGAATGAAATATGGCCCTTTGTAGCAACGTGGATGGAACTGGAGAGTGTGATGCTAAGTGAAATAAGCCATACAGAGAAAGACAGATACCATATGTTTTCACTCTTATGTGGATCCTGAGAAACTTAACAAACCCATGGGGGAGGGGAAGGAAAAAAAAAAGAGGTTAGAGTGGGAGAGAGCCAAAGCATGAGAGACTCTTAAAAACTGAGAACAAACTGAGGGTTGATGGGGGGTGGGAGGGTGGGGAGGGTGGGTGATGGGTATTGAGGAGGGCACCTTTTGGGATGAGCACTGGGTGTTGTATGGAAACCAATTTGACAATAAATTTCATATATTGAAAAAAAGTGAAAGATGAGAAATAACAACTGACACCACAGAAATACAAAGAATTATGAGAATATTATGAAAAACTATAGGCCAACAAATTGGACAATCTAGAAGAAATGGATAAGTGCATATAACCTCCCAAAACTGAATCAGGAAAAAATAGATAATTTGAACAGACTGATTATTAGCAATGAAATTCAATCAGTAATCAAAAAATTCTCAACAGCAAATGTCTACGACCAGACAGCTTCACAGGGGAATTCCACCAAACGTTTAAAGAATAGTTAATACCTATTCTTCTCAAATGATTTAAAAAAATAGAAGAGGTAGGAAAGCTTCCAAATTCATTCTCCAAGTCCAGCATTATGCTGATATCAAGCCAGATAAAGATATTACCAAAAAAGGGAACTACAGGGTAATATCTCTGGTGAACACAGATGCAAAAATCCTCAACAAAATGCTAGCAAACCAAATCCAACAATACATAAAAAAATCATTCATCACAATCCAATGGGATTTACTCTGGGGATTACTTCTGAATCAAGAGTGATTCAGTATTTGCCAATCAATCAACATTGATACATCACATCAATAAGAGAAAGGTTAAGAACTATATGATCATTTTAATGGATGCAGAAAAAGCATTTGACAAAGCACAACATCCAATCATGATGAAGCCCTCAACAAAGTAGATTTAGAAGGAACATACCTCAACATAATAAAGGCCATATATGAAAAACCCACTGTTGGGGTGCCTGGGTGGCTTAGGGTTAAGCGACCAACTCTTGGTTTCAGGTCAGGTCATGATCTCATAGTTCATGAATTCGAGCCCTGCCTTGGGCTCTCCACTCGGAGCAGGGATCCTGCTTGGAAATTGCTCTCTTCTTCTCTCTCTATCCCTCCCCTTCTATCTCAAAATAAATAAACAAACTTTAAAAAAAAGAAAAAGAAAAAGAAAAACCCATAGCTTAACATCATACTCAATGGAGAAAAACTGAGAACCTTTCCCCTAAGGTCAGGAACAAGAAAGAATGTCCACTCTCACTGCTTTCATTCAACACCTACTGGAATTCTTAGCCACACCAATCAAACAACAAAAAGAAATAAAAGGCATCCAAATCAGTAAGGAAGAGAAGTAAAACTTTCATTATTTGCAGATTACATGATACTATACATAGAAAATCCTAAAGACTTTACCAAAAACTATAAGAACTGGTAAATGAATTTAGTAAGGTTGCAGGATACAAAATCAACATATAGCAATCTGTTGCTTTTCTATACAATAGTGATGAAGTAGCAGAAATTAAAAAAACAATCCCACTTACAAAGCTTATTTTTATTTTTATTATTTGCATCCCAAATAATAAAATACCTAGGAATAAACATAACCAAGGTGAAAGAACTGTATTCTGAAAACTATAAAACATTGATGAAAGAAATTGAAGATGACACAAACAAATGGAAAGATATTCCATGCTCATGGATTGGAAGAAGAAATATTGTTAAAATGTTCATAGTACCCAAAGCAATCTACATATTTAATGCAATCCCTATAAAAACACCAATAGCATTTTTCACAGATCTGGAACAAAGAATCCTAAAATTTATGTAGAACCACAAAAGACCCCAAATAGCCAAACCAGTCTTGTAAAAGAAGAACAAAACTGGAAGCATCACAATCCCAGATTTCAAGATATACTACAAAGCTATAGTAATCAAAACAGTATGGTACTGGCACCAAAACAGACACATAGATCAATGGAACAGAATAGAGAGCTCAGAAATATATACACAATTAAAAGGTCAATTAATCTTCAACAAAGAAGGCAAGTATATGCTATAGGAAAAAGTCTGTTCAACAAATGGTGCTGGGAAAATTAGATAGCTATGTGCAAAAGAATGAAACTGGACTATTTTCTCAGACTATGCACAAAAATAAACTCAAAGTGGATTAAAGACCTAAATGTGAGACCAGAAACCATAAAAATCCTTGAAGAGGCAGTAATTTCTCTAACATCAGCCATAGCAACATTTTTCTAGATAGGTTTCCTGAGGCAAGGGAAGCCAAAGCAAAAACAAACTATTGGGACTACATCAAAATAAAAAGCTTCTGCACAGCAAAGGAAACAATCAATAAAACTAAAAGGCAATCTACAGAATAGGAGAAGACATTTTCAAATGACATATCCAATAAAGGGTTAGTATCTAAAATATATAAAGAACTTATGGGGGCACCTGGGTGGCTCAGTTGGTTAAACATCTGATTCTTGGTTTCAGCTCATGTCATGATCTCACGGTTCATGAGGTCAAGCCCCACATCAGGCTCTACACTGACAGTGCAGAGCCTGCTTGGGATTCTCTCTCTCCCTCTCTGCCCCTCCGCTGCTCTTTCTCACTCTATCTCAAAATAAATAAATAAACATTAAACAAAAAGAACTTATAAAACTCAATGCCCAACAAGGAAATAGTCCAATTAAAAAATGGGCAGAAGATGAACAAACATTTCTCCAAGGAAGACATACAGATGGCCAACAGACACATGAAAAGATGCTCCACATCACTCATCACTAGGGAAATGCAAATCAAAACTACAATGACATATCCCTTCACACCTGTCAGAATGGCTAAAATCAAAAACACCAACAACAGGTGTTGGTAAGGATGTGGAAGAAGAGGAACACTTTGTGTGCTGTTGGTGGGAATGCAAACTGGTGCAGCCACTGTGGAAAATAGTATGGAGGCTCCTCAAAGGGTTAAAAATAGAACTACCCTATGATCCAGTAATCACACTACTAGATATTTAGCAAAAGAATACAAAAACATGAATTCAAAAGACTATATGCACCCTTATGTTTATGGCAGCATTATTTACAGTAGCCAAAATGTGGATGCAGTCCAAGTGTCCATTGATAGATGAATGGATAAAAAAGATGTGATATATATATATGTGTGAGATATATATATATACATATATATATATATATCATATCTTTTTTATCCATTTTTTACCTACTATACTCTCTAGCTCCAACCATGTTGAGATATATATATATATATATATATATATATATATATATGGTTGATATATATGTATATATATATACATATATCTCAACATGGTTGGAGCTAGAGAGTATAGTGCTAAGCAAAATAAGTCAGTCAAAGAAAGACCAATACTGTATGATTTCACTCATGTGGAATTTAAGAAACAAAAAAATAAGAGACAAACTAAGAAACAAACTCTTGGTTAGAGAACAGACTGATGGTTACAGGAGGGGAGGTGGGGTGGGAAGAATGGGTGAAGTAGGTGTTGGGATTAAAGAGTACATTTATGGGGCACCTGGGTGGCTCAGTCGGTTAAGCGTCCGACTTCGGCTCAGGTCACGATCTCGCAGTCCGTGAGTTCGAGCCCCGCGTCGGGCTCTGGGCAGATGGCTCAGAGCCTGGAGCCTGCTTCCGATTCTGTGTCTCCCTCTCTCTCTGCCCCTCCCCCGTTCATGCTCTGTCTCTCTCTGCCTCAAAAATAAATAAAATGTTAAAAAATATTTTAAAAAAAGTACATTTATGATGATTTGCTGTTGATACATGAATCTCAAAGTAATTATGCTAAGCAAGTTAAACCAGACAAAAAGGGTGCATATTGTAATGATTCCATTTATGTAAAATTCTGGAAAATACAGGCTAATTTATAGTGACAAAAAATAGAGCAATGCTTGCCTGGGTTTCAAGGGAGCAAGAAGAAACATGAGGTGGTACTACAAAGAGGTGTGAAAAACTTTGGGGGATGATGGATAGGTTCATATCTTGATTGTGGTGATGATTTCACAGCTGTAAACATATGCCAAAACTTACCTAATTATATTCTTTAAATGTGAGCTTTTATTGTATGGTATGTCTTGGTAAACCTACTAAAAATAAACTTTACAAACTAGGAATGTTATTAACTAGTGCTTTTTGAGTGAATGATATGTTGTACTCCCTGTGTACATGCACTATTTATTTATCCCACTCAATCCTCACAGTAACCCTGTGAGGTGAGTGAGGTGATTCTTATCTCCATTTTAGGTGAGAACACTGAGAATAAAGGCTCAATTACAATGTTCAGTCCTGTGCAGTAGAGCAGTCTTAAAATTTCAGGGGAAAATTACCCATATTCACCCAACCAGAACTGGAGGAGTCAGCATCCAAACCCTGGCCACTTTTTCAGAATCCATGATTTTTTTCATTACACCAAATATTTTTTTAAGTAGTAGTAAAACCCTTTAAAGAAAAATGCTTATTTATTTTTGGCAGAGAGAGCAAGCAAGGGAGGGGCAGAGAGAGGGAGACAGAGGATCTGAAGAAGGCTCCTAGCTGAGAGTGCAGAGCCTGATGTGGGTCTCAAATTCACTAACTGTGAGATCATTACCTCAGCCAAAGTCAGACGCTTAACTGACTGAGCCACCCAGGCACCCCTAGTAGTAAAACCCTTTTTTAAAAGATAGCACTTTATATAGATCAGTAAAATTGGAGCTGCTCTGGGACCTCTGCTGCTGCCTCCCTTGGCAGCTTTTGAAGCAATTCCTATGGAACTTTAGAGAAAAGTAGTAAATACTTTAGAGAAAGTAGTAAATACTAAATGAATACTTACCTACTAATTCTAAGGCAGTCACTGTCGTTCAATTAATCAAAGATTACTTAAAGGTGATAGTTGACCAGGATCCACAGGTTAGTATAATTTTCCTCCACTACAGAGTTGAAAATGTAAAGAGAGAAAATCAAATAAAACTACTCTGAAACTTAGTCTTACTGATGAGGGAACTTGATAGTAACTTTTTCTGAGGTCACTAAGTTAATTACCGGCAAAGCTAGAACAAGAAGTCAGATCTCCTGAAATTTGCTCATGATAGTTTAAAATTCATTTTGGGGTAGTAATAACTTCAGACAGTCTCCTAAATATTTTTAGGTAATTGTCACTTGGCTTATTGCTTAATGTGAAAAAGTCTTTCTTGTTCCCTTGTTCTGCAGTAGCTTAAGAGCCAAAACAGTTCTTTAGTGTTATGAAAATCACACAACGTAGAAAAACAGTCCTCTGTGTGAATAATTTGGCATTAATTGATAGCCAGTCTTCTCTGTGTAAGTCGTATTGCCTTGGGCAAACCCTTTCTTTGTCAATTAATATTTAAGTTTTATTTTATAGAAAAAGGAAACATAAGTCAATGATTTATAAAATGCAAACCTGTCATACTAGAGATATGGGATTTTTTTAAATCAAGTTGACTTTTTAAAAAATTTTTTTTAACGTTTATTTATTTCTGAGACAGAGAGGGACAGAGCATGAACGGGGGAGAATCAGAAAGAGAGGGAGATACAGAATCTGAAACAGGCTTCAGGCTCTGAGCTGTCAGCACAGAGCCCGACGCGGGGCTTGAACTCATGGACCACGAGATCATGACCTGAGCCGAAGTCAGACACTTAACCAGCTGAGCCACCCAGGCGCCCCGACTTTTTTTTTTTTTTAAGTAGGCTCCACACTCAGCATGGAGCCCAATGCAGGGCTTGAACTCACGACCCTGAGATCAAGACCTGAGTTGAGATCAAGAGTAGGATACCCAACTGAGCCACCCAAGCGCCCCTCAAGTTCATTTTTTTTAATGAACTTGTAACATTAAAGTCAAATACTAGTTTTCTAATGTTTGTGAAAGTAATCCATTTTCATGTTGACTTTAGTCTATGTGAGAAATACAAGGGAGGAGTTTAATATTAGATTAAATATTTGCTCCGTGCACCTTAGAGGTGTTATAATTTGGGGAGAAACAGAAGATGCCTAGTTATATAATTTTTAAATTCTTTATGTTTATTTATATTTGAGAGAGAGAGAGATAGTGTGAGCAGGGGAGGAGCAGAGAGAGAGGGAGACATAGAATCCAAAGCAGGCTCCAGGCTCCAAGTTGTCAGCATAGAGCCTGATGCAGGGCTTGAACCCACAAGGGTGAGATCATGACTTGAGCCACCCAGGTACTCCATCTTTAAATGTTTTTATAATTCACTGTTGAGATTAGAAGAGAATAGCTAGTATAAGATATTGTTAAAACATTTTTTTTTTAATTTTAAAAAGGAGGCATTGGGGCACTTGGATGACTCAGTTGGTTAAGTGTCCGACTTCAGCTCAGGTCATGATCTTGCAGTTCGTGGATTCGAGCCCTGCATCTGGCCTGACAGGTCAGAGCCTAGAACCTGCTTTGGATTCTGTGTCTCCCTCTCTTTCTGCCCCTCCCCCATTTGCTCTCTGTCTCTCTCAAAAATAAACATTAAAAAAATAATAATAATAAAAGGAGGGTGCCTGGGTGGTTCAGTTGGTTAAGCATCTGACTTTGGTTCAGGTCATGATCTCATGGTTTGTGGGTTCGAGCCCCCCACTAGGCTCCGTGCTGACAGCTCAGAGCCTGGAGCCTACCTCAGATTCTATGTCTCCCTCTCTGTCTACCTCTCCCCTCCTCACACTCTGTGTGTGTCTCTCTCTCAAAAATAAGTAAACATTAAAATTTTTTTAATAAAATAAAATACTGTTAAAATATATTAGATTCAAATAAATGTATATAACACGAAAAGACTAATCTACAAATTGGACTCTCTTAGCAAAAAAGAAGGCAGTTTATAAAAAGTGAGTTGAGAAAAAGATGATGAGGTAAGGTAACTGGCCCACCCTCATATTGTTGCAGTTAGTTATAATACTCAGACATGTTCCACTTCTGAATACAAGATTCTTTATGTACCACATCAGGCTTCCTTTTGGTTGATTGATCACTTCAGACTTGAATCCCTATAAATGTTTTTTCCTCTGAAGCAAATCAACATTCAGGCCACTGGCTCCTAGCATCATCAGGTCTCTCTGGCTGCATTAGCAGAGAATCAGAGGTAGACCAACTAATCTCACCATGCCTTTCATTTTTAATGCCTTTTGTTATTACCCTGACTAGAGGTCTGCTGCTCTTCTATCCCAGATCAGATTATTTCCAAGAATAGTAATATCCGGTGGGCCAACAGTGTTTATTCTTCCAGTATTTATCACAAGGTACAGGAAGATAGAGTCGGCATTCTTCCACTTCTTAATTGTACTTCTAGATCATTTCTCCTATCCTCAGTAAAATCTTGCTTTTTATTTTAATTCCAGTTAGTTAACATATACTGTTATATTAGTTTCAAGTATATAAGATAGTAATTAAATACTTCCATACCTCACCCTATGCTCATCACAACAAACGTACTCCTTCTTAACTCCCACCAGCAATTTAACCCATCACAACACCCACCTCCCCTCTGGTAACCATCAGTTTGCTCTCCATGGTTAAGAATCTGTTTCTTTTTTTTTTTTTTTTTTTTTTTTTAATTTTTTCAATATATGAAGTTTATTGTCAAATTGGTTTCCATACAACACCCAGTGCTCATCCCAAAAGGTGCCCTCCTCAATACCCATCACCCACCCTCCCCTCCCTCCCACCCCCCATCAACCCTCAGTTTGTTCTCAGTTTTTAAGAGTCTCTCATGCTTTGGCTCTCTCCCACTCTAACCTCTTTTTTTTTTTTTTCCTTTCCCTCCCCCATGGGTTTCTGTTAAGTTTCTCAGGATCCACATAAGAGTGAAAACATATGGTATCTGTCTTTCTCTGTATGGCTTATTTCACTTAGCATCACACTCTCCAGTTCCATCCGCGTTGCTACAAAGGGCCATATTTCATTCTTTCTCATTGCCACGTAGTACTCCATTGTGTATATAAACCACAATTTCTTTATCCATTCATCAGTTGATGGACATTTAGGCTGTTTCCATCATTTGGCTATTGTTGAGAGTGCTGCTATAAACATTGGGGTACAAGTGCCCCTATGCATCAGTACTCCTGTATCCCTTGGGTAAATTCCTAGCAGTGCTATTGCTGGGTCACAGGGTAGATCTATTTTTAATTTCCTGAGGAACCTCCACACTGTTTTCCAGAGTGGCTGCAGCAATTTGCATTCCCACCAACAGTGCAAGAGGGTTCCTGTTTCTCCACATCCTCTCCAGCATCTATAGTCTCCTGATTTGTTCATTTTGGCCACCCTGAAAGAATCTGTTTCTTGAAAGACCTAAATGTAAGACAAGAAACCTTCAAAATCCTAGAGAAGAACACGAGCAGCAACCTCTTTGACTTTGCCCAGGGCCCCTTCTTACTAGACACATCACCAAAGGTAAGGGAAACAAAAGCAAACATGAACTATTGGGACTTCATCAAGATAAGAAACTTCTGCACAGCAAAGCAAGCAATCAACAAAACTAAAAGGCAGCTTACAGAATGGGAAAAGATATTTGCAAATGACATAGCTAATAAAGAGTTAGCATCCAAATCTATAAAGAACTTAATCAAACTCAAAACCTAAAACACAAATAATCCATTTAAGAACTGGGCAGAAGATATACACAGACATTTTTCCAACCAAGCCATCCAGATGACCAACAGACACATGAAAAGATGTTCAGCATCATTCATTATCAAGGAAATACAAATAGAAACCATGATGAGATACCACCTCACACCTGTCAGAATGGCTAAAACTAACAACACAGGAAACAACAGATCTTGGTGAGGATGTGGAGAAAGGAGAACCCTCTTGCAAGGAGGAGAACCCTCTTGCAAGAACCCTCTTGGTGGGAATGCAAACTGGTGTAGCCACTCTGGAAAACAGTATGGGGGTTCCTGACAAAAGAACTACCCTATGACCCAGCAATTGCACTACTAGGTATTAACCCAAAGGATACAAAAATATAGATTCAAAGGGGCATATACATCCCATGTTCATAGGATCATTATCAACAATAGCCAAACTATGGAAAGAGCCCAAATGTCCATCAATGATGAATGCATAAAGAGGAGGTAGTATACATATACAATGGAATATTACTCAACCATCAAAAAGAATGAAGTCTTGCTGTTTGTAATGACGTGGATGGAACTAGAGTGTATCATGCTAAGTGAAATAAATCAGTCATAGAAAGACAAAATCCATATGATTTCATTCATAGGTGGAACTTAAGAAAAAAAAACAAATGAACATAGGGGAAAGAAAAAAAGAGAGAGAGGGAAGCAAACCATAAGAGACTCTTAGCTATAGAGAACAAACTGAGGGTTGATGGAGGGAGGTGGGTGGGGGATAGACTCAGTGGGTGTCGGGTATTAAGGAGGGCATTTGTTATGATGAGCACTGGTTGTTGTATGTAAGTGATGAATCACCAATTTCTACAACTGAAACCAATTTTACCATATATGTTGAAAACTATACTTTGAATAAAAACTTGGAAAAAGAAAAGAATCTGTTTCCCAAAAACCTTTCTTTAATTTGGGACTCCTACCTTGCCTAGCATCATACTTTTCCCCTGTGCTGCTTGCTGATTAACATCTTTTGATATTTGTATTAGTTTTCTGTTGTTGCTGTAACAGATTACTGTAAACTTTAATGGCTTAATGGCTGTAACAAATCACCACAAACTTAATACCACAAACTTAGAACAATACAAATTTATTATCTTGCAGTTCTGTGGTTCAGAAATCACACAGGTCTCATTGGCTAATGTTAGGGACTATACCTTATTCATCACTAGATTTTTAACACTTTCCATGGGATCTTGCATGAAAATAATGATTAAAATGAATAAAATAGGTGGTCATATTTTCTTTAATATCTCCAATGACTGGGAACTTTTTATCTTTAAAGGTAATCAGATAAAAGACAACCAACTACTTCATTCATTTAGTCTAACATTTCAAATGGTGATACAGTGATCTGTGAGTGTCTGAGTGAAATATTATGAGGTCTTCTTACAATTTCAAGACTCCCAGTCATCTCCTTGTACCCCAGAAGTGATCATGGAAAGTTCCATAGGTTATGTAGAAGACAATTTGAAGTAAATAAAAAATCTGTGTAACAGTTGATCATAAGCCAAACACTGAATAGGCCAACTAGTCTTCTGCTGCCTTAGAACTGGAAATAATTCATTGTACTATGACATTAAGACTTGGGGTCAAGAGCTTCTGCTAGACCTAGAATTAAGATTTTTAAAAATCTTTAGAGAATCATTTAGAGAATGCTTGGGGTGCCTGGCTGGCCTAGTCGGTAGCATGCGATTCTTGATCTTGGAGTCATGAATTTGAACCCCACATTGGGTATAGAGCCTACTTAAAATTTTCTAAAAATTTTAAGTATAGAGCAGAAGAAATCTCTGACTTTTAAGGGCTTAGTATCTAAATTGGGTCTTAGAATAGAAAGATGAGAGATTCTAGGAAGAACGGAACTAAAATAGCACCTATAAATCTTGATTGCTTTTATTTGTTAAATGTCTCCCCATAGTAGACTGTGCCCTCCTTAAAGGCTGGACTGGCCAAATGCCAGGCACAGCATAAGCATTTAGTGGATGTGTAGATGATTAAGCAAACCATCCTAAGATGATGAATTAAGCAAGCCACCCTGCAGTTCTTTATTGTTTTGTCTCACCAGACCTTAAGTGTTATGATAAAATTGCTGTGATGAGGAATACTTCACCTCAATTAATAGTAATAATAACAGTAGCAACAACAACAATAGCTAACATTTCTATAATGCTTACTATATGCCAGGCCCTTCTCTAAGTGTTTTTATATGCATTAAAACCAATTTAATACTTATTACAACTCTATGAGTTAGTTACTAGTTTTATCCTTGTTTTACAGGTGAAGAAACTGAGGCAACAAAAGCATAAATAATTTGCTTGGGGCCTCAGAGCTAGCAAGAGGCATGGCTGGAATATAATTCATGCTTCCTGATTCCAGAGTCTGTCTGTTAACCACCCTTAACTACTTACTACTCTACAGTTACCCCCAGTTGTGCTGTTTTGCCTGTCCAGTATACTTCCCCTTATCTCTTTTGGTAATGCTGTCCTTTGTTCTTGTGAGGAAATAATTTCATGTCGTTCAGATAGAGTTAACCCCTTCTCTTCTTAACTCCACATGAAGGTACATGAGAGGCCTGGCTGATTGAATACACCACCTCTTCACTAGGATGATTGATTCAGGATTCAATCAAATGCTTGTGCTTTTTGGCTGGTGGTATTAGTCATAAGGGTTCCATGAGCCTAAAATAACCAGTAGCAATAATTTAACATTTAACAAGTATTAACTGAATGCCAAGCATTCTAGGCACAGGAGATCTATTAATGAATAAATCAAAGATCCCTGCCCTTGTGGTGGCTTACATTGTAGCACAGGAAAGCAATGATAAACATAGTAAGCAAGTACATTACAATAGTGTGTCAGAAAGCAGTGCTGTAGAAAAAGGGAATGGGAGGGGCGCCTGGGTGGCTCAGTCGGTTGAGCATCCGACTTCGGCTCGGGTCATGATCTCTCAGTCTGTGAGTTCGAGCCCTGTGTCGGGCTCTGTGCTGACAGCCCTGACAGCTCAGAGCCTGGAGCCTGCTTCGGATTCCGTGTCTCCCTCTCTCTCTGCCCCTCCCCCGCTCATGCGCGCGCGCGCGCGCTCTCTCTCTCTCTCTCTCTCTCTCAAATAAATAAACATTTTAAAAAATCTAAAAAGAAAAAGGGAATGGGAGAATAGCGTTTGAAGGAATTCAGAGTACAGGAATGGTGGCAGGGAGATAGGACAGTTTAAGTATTTAATGGGATGATCTGGGCAGACCTCACTGAGAAGGTAACATCTGAGGAGACTTACTGAAAGAAGGGAGGGGTGTACCAAGCAGATATTTGGAAGGAACAGCTAGACCAGAGGCTTTGTGGTATGGCTGTGCCTAGTATGTTTGAAGAGCAGCAAGGACTGTAAGGGGCAGAGTAATAAGAAAAAGAAGTCAGAGATGTAAGCCTATGTAGACCATTGTAAGACTCTCAGCTTTGAATGAAATGGGAAACCACTGGAAGTATCTGAGTAGAGGAGTGTCAGGATCTGATAGACTTTTTTTTTTTTAACGTTTATTTATTTTTGAGACAGAGAGAGAGACAGAGCATGAACAGGGGAGGGGCAGAGAGAGAGGGAGACACAGAATCTGAAACCGGCTCTAGGCTCTGAGCTGTCAGCACAGAGCCTGACACGGGGCTCGAACTCACGGACCGTGAGATCATGACCTGAGCCGAAGTCAGACGCTTAACCGACCAAGCCACCCAGGCGCCCCGGATCTGATAGACTTTTAAAAGATCATTCTGAATGCTATGTGGAGAATAAATTTGAAGAAGGAGTAGAAAGGTAGAGCAGGTACCTGCTCCTGTTAGGAGGCTAGTGAAATAATCCAGGCTTGGACCAGAGTTGAAATAGTGGAAATGTTGAGAAATTGTTTTGGAACTATTTTATAAGTGGAACAAGTATAATTTCCTGATGGATTGGATATAGGATGTGGAATCAAGGATAACTCCAAGCTTTTGGGTCTGAGCAATTGGAGGAGTGAAGTTTGGCATCGAGATGGGGAAGGGTATAGGTGAATTAGGTTTTGGACTTGTTAAGTTTGAGATGCTTATCAAGACCTCCAAGGGTTTTATGGAGACCTCTAAGTAGGGAGTTGGATGTATGAATATGGATTTTGGAAGAGAGAGCCTTATCTGAGATAAAAATTTGCGAGTCATTGGCATACAGATAGTATTTAAAGCAAAGGCACTAATTGAAATAACCAAGGGAGTAAGTATAATTGGAGAAAAAAGGTCAAGGACTGAGAGCCCTAGGGCATTCTGACTTTGAGAATTGGAGAGAGAAGGAGGAGGAACCAGCAAAGAAAACTAAAAATGGGGGAATCCAATAAGATAAAAGGAAAACCAAGACAGTGTGTTGTCCTGGAATCCAATGAAGAAAATAATCAAAGATGGGGGAGTTGTTAATTGTGTCAAAGGTAAACTAAGGACTGAGAAATACTGATTGAATTTAGCAATATGGAGGTCATTGGTGACTTGGATGAAGTCCTTTTTTTTTTGGAAAACTTTTTTTTAAATTTATGAATGAATGAATTTAATTTTAGAGAGAGAAAAAGCAGAGGAGAAGGGCGGTGGGAGAGAGAGAGAAAGAAAGAGAATCTTAAGCGGGCTCCACATTGAGTGCAGAGCCCAACTTGGGGTTTGAACCCACGATCCTGGGATCATGTATGACCTGAGCCGAAATCAAGAGTCGGGCTCTCAACTGACTGAGACTCCTGTGCACCCCTGAAATCATTTTCACTGGAAAGGTAGGTGCATCTGTTTGGGATGGGTTCAGAAAGACTGGAAGGAAAAGAATTAGAAACTATGAACAACTCTAGTCTTGCTCTAAAGGGAACAAAGAAATGAAATAGTGGGGCAGGAAAAGTGGAGCTTTTGTTTTTAAAGATGGGAAAAATTACATTGTTTTTATGTTGGTAGGAATGACTCATCTTTGCCTATCATGAAACCAAAGCCAAGACAGATTTTCCATGACATTACTTGAATCACTGCATCTAGCCATGCCTGAAGTTGGAGTCACCCACTTGAACTTCCAGGTTAAATGAGCCAAGACATTCCCTTTCTTGTTGAAGTAGTTTAAGTCAGATGCCACTTTCAGTGAAGAGTCCTACACTACCTTTTCTTCCTGTCTTCAAGATGGTCTTCATGCCATTTTTAGGGTTAACTTTCACTGGGTTTCTAATATAATTTATGAATATATTATTTATTATACATTTATATACATGCACTTATCTTCTTATTAATAATATTTTGCAGTTTTACAAATTGAAAATGAAATTATAATAGGGAAACCTGGAAAATTAGCTGCTGTCTTCTTTTCAGTTAGAACATGCTATTTTATCATGGTTTTATTTTGTATAACTCAATGTTTTATTACAACACAAACCACTCATTTAACCATTTCCAGAGCAGGAAATAGAATATTGCCAGTACCCTTTAACACTTATTCATGATGCATCCCAATCACTGTGTCCGCCCTCCTTACAAATATAACCGCTGCCCTGATTTAATGGTAATCAATTCCTTGCTTTTCTTTATTGTTCCACTTAAGCATGTATCTCTAAATACTGCAATTTAAAGTTGCATGTTTTTTAACTTTATTTAAACGTAATCATGCAATAAGTACACTTTTTATATGGCTTATTTTACTCAGCATTACATTTATGACATTCATCTAGATTGTTAAATGCTGTAATACTGTAATATTGTAGTGCAATCCACAGTTACATGATATAGAACATTTTCATGTCTCCAAAATTTTATCTCAGGTGGCTTCTTGTGGGAATCCCCCCACTTGCTAATAAGTAACCACTCATAATATTTTCCACCTTAGATTAATTTTCCTGTTCTAGAACATCATATAAATTAGATTATATAGTATATATAAATGTTTGTGTTGGGCATTATGGTTATAAGATTCAGTGTATTATTATGTGTATCAGTAGTTCATTTCTTTTTAATGCTTAAGTAGTGTTTGATTGTATAAATATACCACAATTTGCCCACTCTTCTTTGAATAGTATTTGAGTTTTTCCATTTTTTTTTTTGGCTATTGCAACTGCAACTGCTATAAATATTCTTTTTATAAAATTTTAAAGTGTCTATTTGTTTTTGAGAGAGACAGACAGAGCGTGAGTGGGGGAAGGGCAGAGAGAGGGAGACACAGAACCCGAAGCAGGCTCCAGGCTCTGAGCTGTCCACACAGAGCCTGATGTGGGGCTCCAGTGCACAAACCATGAGATCATGACCTTAGCTGAAGTCAGACACTTAACCTGCTGAGCCACTCAGGTACCCCACTATAAATACTCTTATATAAGACTTTGTGTGGGCATTTTTTTTTTCATGTCTCTCAGCTAAATACCTATGGGTAGAATTGTTGTGTCAAAGTGCACATGTATATAAATGATTATGTAATTTTGGAATTCATTAGTTTATTTATGGCAGTTCTCACTAGCAGTATATGAGAGTTGATTGCTCCACTTCTTGGCCAACATTTGGTGGTGTCATTCTTTTCAGTTTAGCCATTTTAGTGCATATGTCATGTTATCTCACTACAGTTTTAATTTACATTTCTGCAATGACTAAAGATGTTGAATACTTTTTCAGTGTTCATTAATCACTTGTATATCTTCCTTTGTGAAGTATGTTCAATTTTTTTGCCCATTTGAAAAAAAATGGGTTGAGTTTTTTATTGTGTTATAGAAGTTCTTTATATATCCTGAATACAAATCCTTTAAGCAGATATATTTGTCAGATATTTTCTCCTTGTTTTTCACTTGTCTACTCATTTTCTGAGTGTCTTTTGAAGAACAGAAAATTTGATGCAGTCTAATTTATCAGCTTTTTAATGGTTATTGCTTTCTCAATAATGTTTTTATAGTTTTTCTGGCAGGCTCATATATATCTTTAGTTACATTATTTCTAAGTATTTAAAATTTTATGCTATTGTAAATGGTACCATTTTTAAATTGTATTTTCTAACTGCTGGCCTATTAAAATACAGCTTTTTTTTGTACATTGTTATTCAGTAGGCTTGCTAAATTCACTGATGTTAATAATTTACCTATAGATTCTTTAGAATTTTCTAACTCCATAATCAAATCCTCTACAAATAATTTGCATTATGGTGGGGTTTTTTTCCTTTCTAATCCTTATTTTCTTTTCCTTGTCTTTTTGTGCTCATTTGGACCTCCAGTAGGACGTCAAATAAAAAGGTGACAGTAACATCCCTTTCTTGTTCGGTTATCTTTAAAAATAACAAACAAAAACAACAACAAAGTTTCAACATTTAGTTTGATGTTTGCTTAAGTTTTTATAGATAACCTTTATAGGTTTAAAGAGGTCTCCTTGTTTTTCTATTTGCTGGTAGTTTTTATTATGATTACAGATCAAATTTTACCATGTTATTCTAAAAAAAAAGAGATTTCATCTTGACATTTAATTTTCTGTATTGAAGAATTTACTTAACTAGTTTTAAGTTGTCTTCATAAAATCTTTATTTAAATTGTTCCTCTAGGTATTAATATAAGTAGATACCTAGAATGGACTGAAGCCTGTGATTCTTGCATTTGAGATTTTGGTGTCTGGAGTTCTGCTTCTTCTAGGATGTTATTCTATTGCAGCCTATTTTTAACCAGATGTACTTCATGTTACACTTTCACTCTATTTAAACTTCATTGTAACGCAGTAAATAGACTAGAAGTAAACAGATTAATAATTAAAGATAAGGATGGTGGGATGGAAAGACTATCTTTCTGATTAGGACTTGCCTGAGATAACCCAACTAGTGAGTGGCAGGACGCAGACTTACAAATTTTGATTTAAAGTGGACTGTACTCTTCATTATACTGACAGCTACTTCTAAGTAGCTGCCTGAGTGGCTAGCTTATAGACCATTGGAGATAGTAATCTAGATAAGCAGAAATGAGAGTCTGAACTAAAGAATAGTGGTGAGAATGAAAAAGGACATAGCATGTAAATGGTATTTTTGCCATTCTCTTTGCTATTTTTCTGTAATTTTTACTCAATTCTATCATAGGAGGGTTTTGGGGTTTTTTTTGTTTTGTTTTGTTTTGTTTTGTTTGTTTGTTTTTTGCCCACCATGTATCATAACTATTTGTCTTCATGCCTCTCTCTCTCTTTAGATTATAAAACAGGCAAAGACTGTGCCTCATTTATATATCTTCACTGCTTGATATTAGCACATTGTTCAAAAAATGTTATTTGATTGTTTGCTTGCTTAGCTAAGTGAATGAATAGATGGATTATAGAACCATTTTTGGAAAGCTTATAAATTTTGTATATGGGAGGCAAAGAATATAAGACCAGTGTTCAACATCGAATGGCCAGGATATTTTCCTTTTTTTTTTTCCTGTTATTTCAAATTTTTAATTAAATTCTAGTTAGTTAACATATAGTTTAATATTGGTGTCAAGTGTAGAATTTAGTGATTCATCACTTGCATAGAATACCCAGTGTTCATCACAAGTGCCTCCATAATACCCATGACCCATTTAGCCTATCCCCCACCCACCTCCCTCCATCAACCCTCAGTTTGTTTTCTGTTAGGAGTCTCTTATGGTTTGCTTCCCTCTCTCTCTCTTTTTCCCATTTCCCCTATGTTCATCTGTTTTGTTTCTTAAATCCCACCTATGAGTGAAATCATATGGTATCTGTCTTTCTCTGACTGACTGACTTAGCATGATACACTCTAGTTCCATCCACGTCATCACAAACAGCAAGACTTCATTCTTTTTGATGGTTGAGTAATATTCCATTGTATATGTATACCACCTCCTTTTTATGCATTCATCATTGATGGACATTTGGGC
Organism: Acinonyx jubatus; assembly: GCF_027475565.1. NCBI lineage: Eukaryota > Metazoa > Chordata > Mammalia > Carnivora > Felidae > Acinonyx > Acinonyx jubatus. The sequence goes on along the minus strand of NC_069381.1, from coordinate 35,140,415 downwards.
TCTTCCCATAGTTTGGTTATTGTTGATACTGATGCTATAAACACAGGGGTGTTTGTGCCCCCCAAATCTGTATTTTTGTATCCTTTAGGTAAATACCAAGTAGTGCAATTGCTGGATCATAGGGTAGTTCTATGTTTTGCTTTTTGAGGAACCTCCATACTGTTTTCCAGAGTGGCTACACCAGTTTGCATTCCTACCAATAATGCAAGAGGGCTCCTCTTTCTCCACATCCTCGCCAACATCTGTTGTTTCCTGTGTTGTTAGTTTTAGCCATTCTGACAGGTGTGAGGTGGTATCTCATCATGGTTTTGGTTTGTATTTCCCTGATGATGAATGATGTTGAGCATCTTTTCACATGCCTGTTAGCCATCTGGATGTCTTCCTTAGAATAGTGTCCGTATATGTCTTCTGCCCGTTTCTTAACTGGATTATTTGAGCTTGATAAGTTGTTTATAGATTTTGGATGCTAACCCTTTATTAGCTATGTCATTTGCAAGTATCTTCTGCCATTCCATAGGCTGCCTTTTAGTTTTGTTGATTGTTTGCTTCACTGTGCAGAAGCTTTTTATCTTGTTGAAGTCCCAATAGTTCATGTTTGCTTTTGTTTCCCTTGCCTCTGGCAATGTGTCTAGTAAGTTGCACTGGCTGAAGTCAAAGAGGTTGCTGCCTGTGTTCTTCTCTAGGATTTTGAAGGTTTCTTGTCTCACCTTTAGATCTTTCATCCATTTTTTTTATTTAAAAATTTTTAATACAGTTCAAATCGATGTGCCACGTTCATTTCAGCTCCTTCCCTGCCAAACCTGGGGGTAGGGACTGTTTTAGTTTCTCTGCCTTCTCTTTGTAATGACCAAGTTACAACAGTGTCTGCTTCATTGAACTTTAAACTTCACATTATCCTTATTTTTCTTGATCTTGATGGATTTGCATCCTTTTGCCTGGACATGAATAGAAAGTCCTTGATTTCTTCAATTTTGCGAGACATGGCGAGGAGGGGCACAGGGAAGTGCATAACTGGCACAACGAGCAGCAAGAAGAGAGAGAACAGGAAAAAAAACTTTTGGGGTGCCTAGGTGACTCAGTCGGTTGAGCATCCAACTCTTGATCTCAGCTCAGGCCATGATCTCACAGTTCGTGAGTTTGAGCCCCATGTTGGTCTCTGTGCTGGTGGAGTGGAGCCTGCTTGGGATTTTGTCTCTCCTTCTTTCTGCCCTTACCCTGCTTGTGCATGCGCTCTCTCTCTCAAAATAAATAAACTTAAAGCTTTCATCAGTTTTGAATTTATTTTTGTGTATAGCATAAGAAAGTGGTCCAGTTTCATTCTTCTGCATGTTGCTGGCCCGTTTTCCCAACACCATTTGTTGAAGAGCCTTTTTCCACTGGATATTCTTTCTACTGTGTCGAAGATTAGTTGATCATATAGTTGTGGGTCCATTTCTAGGTTTTCTGTGCTGTTCCATTGATCTATGTGTTTATTTTTATGCTAGTACCACACTGTCTTGATGACTACAGCTTTGTAGTATAGTTTGAAGTCCGAAATTGTGATGCCTCCCACTTTGCTTTTCTTTTTCAGAATTGCTTTGGCTATTTAGGGTATTTTGTGATTTCATACAAATTTTAGGATTGTTTGTTCTAGCTCTGTGAAAAATGCTGGTGGTATTTTGATAGGGATTGCATTAAATGTATACATTGCTTAGGGTAGTATAGACATTTTAACAGTGTTTGTTCTTCCAATCCATGAGCATGGAATGTCTTTTCATTTCTTTGTATCCTCTTCAATTTTTTCCATAAGTGCTCTAGAGTTTTCAGAATACAGATCTTTTACCTCTTTGGTTAGGTTTATTCCTAGGTAACTTACTGGTTTTGGTGCAATTGTAAATGAGATTGATTCCTTGATTTCTTTTTCTGTTGCTTTATTATTGGCATATAGAAATACAACGGATTTCTATACATTGATTTTATATTCTGTGACTTTGCTGAATTCATGTATTAGTTCTAGCAATTTTTTGGTGGAGTCTTTCAGGTTTTCTATAGAGAATTTCATTTGTCTGCAAACAGTGAAAGTTTGACTTCTTCTTTGCCAATTTGGATGCCTTTTATTTCTCTTTGTTATCTGATTGCTGAGGCTAAGACTTCCATACTATGTTAAGTAACAATGCTGAGAGTTGATATTCCTGTCTTGTTCCTGACTATAGAGGAAAAACTCTTCAATTTTTCCCTGTTGAGGATGATATTAGCTGTGGGTCTTTCATATATAGCCTTTATAATGTTGAAGTATATTCCATATATACCCACTTTGTTGAGGGTTTTTATCAAGAATGGATGCTGTGCTTTGTCAAATGCTCTTTCTGCATCAATTGAGAGGATTATATGGTTCTTATCCTTTCTTTTACTAATGTCATATAACATGTTGATTGATTTGCAAATATTGAACCAGCCCTGCAGCCCAGGAATAAATCCCACTGATCATGGTGAGTAATTCTTCTAATGTACTGTTGGATTCAATTTGCTAGTATCTTGTTGAGAGTTTTTGCATCCCTGTTCATCAGGGATATTGGCCTGTAATTCTCCTTTCTAGCAGGGTCTTTGTCTGGTTTTGGAATCAAGGTAATGCTGGCCTCATAGAATGAGTTTGGAAGTTTCCTTCCATTTGCATTTTTATGAACAGTTTGAGAAGACTAGGTATTAACTCTTCTTAAATGTCTGGTAGAATCAGGGCGCTTGCGTCAGGCTCTATGCTGACAGCTCAGAGCCTGGAGCCTACTTCGGATTCTGTGTCTCCCTCTGTCTCTGCCCCTACCCCATTCATGCTCTCTGTTTCTCTCTCAAAAATAGACAAATATTTAAAAAATTTTTAAATAAATAAATGTTTGGTAGAATTCCCCTGGGAATCATCCGACCCTGGACTTTTGTTTGTTGTGAGATTTTTGATTACCGATTCAATTTCTTTGCTGTTTATGGATCTGTTCAAATTTTGTATTTCTTCCTGTTTCAGTTTTGGTAGTTTGTATGTTTCTAGGAATTTATCGATTTCTTCCAGATTTCCCCATTTGTTGGCATATAATTTTTCATAATATTCTCTTGTATTTGTTTGTATTTCTGTGGCATTGGTTTGTGATCTCTCCTCTTTAATTAATGATTTTATTTATTTGGGTCCTTTCTCTTCTTTTTGGTAAGTCTGGCTAGGGCGTTATCAATTTTATTAATTCTTTTAAAGAACAAGCTCTTAGTTTTGTTGATTTGCTCTACTTTTTTGTTGTTGTTTCTATATCATTTATTTTTCTTCTCTAATCTGTATTATTTCCCTTCTGCTGCCTTCAGGCTTTATTTGCTGCTCCTTTTCTAGCTCCTTTAGATGTAAGATTAAGTTGTGTATTTGAGACTTTTCTTGCTTCTTGAAGTAGGGCCTATGTTGCAATATACTTCCCTTTTAGGGCCACCTTTGCTGCATCCCAAAGATTTGGACTGTCATGTTTTCATTTTTATTTGCTTCCATGTACTTTAATTTCTTCATTTTCTGGTTAACATATTCATTCTTTAGTAGGATGTTCTTTAACCTCTGTGTATTTGTGGTCGTTCCAAATTTTTTCTTGTGATTGACTTCAAGTTTCATAGCATTGTGGTCTGAAAATATGCATGGGGGGAGGAGGGGCCAACATGGTGGAGAAGTAGGGGGAATCCATACTTCCTGTGTCTCTCAAACAAAGAAGTATAGAAGCCAAAGGACTTTGAACACCAGGCCTGGGAGGAAAAGAGACTGAATCTACTAGGAAGAAAATGGGAAAACTGGAAAAAAAAAAATAGGGCTACTCCAAGGAACAAATCAAAGCACACCTGGTGGAGGGTCCAAAATATTACTACGAGTAGAGTAATAAAATAACCAAAGTCACAACAACAGAGAGCAAGTAACAATCTCCAAAAAAACATCTCCTGAAGGGCCAGGCCCTGGACAGCGTATGACTCTCCTTTAATATAGCAGTGCTCGTGGGTGCAGTGCACACAACAAGCTTTCAAAATGCATAAGGGACAGAAAACTAGCCAAAATGATGAAACGGAAGAATTCTCCTCAAAAGAAATTCCAGGAAGTAGTGACAGCTAACGAATTGATTAAAACCTATTTAAGCAATATAACAGAACAAGAATTTAGAGGAATAGTCATAAAATTAATCGCTGGGCTTGAAAAAAGCATAGAGGACAGCAGGGAATCTATTGCTACAGAGATCAAGGGACTAAGAAAAAAGTCATGATGAATTTAAAAATGCTATAAATGGGGTGCAAAATAAAATGGAGGTGGCCACAGCATGGATTGAAGAGGCAAAGGAGAGAATAGGTAAATTAGAAGATAAAATTATGGAAAAAGAGGAAGCTGAGAAACAGGGAAATAAAAAAATCCAGGAGTACAAGAGGAGAATTAGAGAACTAAGTGATGCAATCAAATGGAACAATATCTGTATCATAGGAATTCCAGAAGAAGAAGAGAGAGAGAAAGGGGCTGAAGGTGTACTTAAACAAATTATAGCTGAGAACTTCCCATATTTGGGAAAGGAAATAGGCATTTAAATCCAAGAGGCACAGAGAGCTCCCTTCTGATGTAATTTGAACCAATCTTCTACACGACATATCATAGTGAAACTGGCAAAATACAAGGATAAAGAGAATTCTGAAAGCAGCTAGGGAAAAACAGGCCTTAACATACAAAGGTACACACATAAGGGCAGTAGCAGACCTATCTACTGAAACTTGGCAGACCAGAAAGGAATGGCAGGAAGTCTTCAATGTGATGAACAGAAAAAATATGCAGCCAAGAATCTTTTACCCAGCAAGTCTGTCATTCAGAACAGAAGGAGAGATAAAGGTTTTCCCAAACAAACAAAAACTGAAAGAATTCATCACCACTAAACCAGCTGTACAAGAGATCCTAAGGGGGATCCTGTGAGACAAAGTACCAGAGACACTACTACAAGTATGAAACCTACAGATACCACAATGCCTCTAAACCCGTATCTCTCAGTAATAACACTGAATGTAAATGGACTAAATGCTCCAAACAAAAGACATAGGGTATCAGAATGGATAAAAAAACAAGACCCATCTATTTGCTGTCTACAAGAGACTCATTTTAGACCTGAGGACACCTTCAGGTTGAAAACGAGGGGATGGAGAACTTCCTATCATGCTACTGGAAGTCAAAAGAAAGCTGGAGTAGCCACACTTATATCAGACAAACTAGACTTTAAATTAAAGGCTGTAACAAGAGATGAAGAAGGGCATTATATAATAATTACAGGGTCTATCCATCAGGAAGAGCTAACAAATATAAATGTCTATGCACCGAATTCAGGAGCCCCCAAATATATAAAACAATTACTCACAAACATAAGCAACCTTATTGATAAGAATGTGGTAATTGCAGGAGACTTTAATACTCCACTTAGAGTAATGGCTAGAACATCTAGACAGAGATAAATAAAGAACCAAGGACCCTGAATGATATATTGGATCACATGGACTTAACAGATATATTTAGAACTCTACCTCCCAAAGCAACAAAATATACTTTCTTCTCAAGTGCACATGGAACATTCTCCAAAATAGATCACATACTGGGTCACAAAACAGCCCTTAATAAGTATAAAAGAATTGAGGTCAGAGGCGCCTGGGTGGCTCAGTTGGTTGAGTGTCCAGCTTCAGCTCAGGTCATGATCTCACAGTTTGTGAGTTTGAGCCCCACGTCGGGCTCTGTGCTGACAGCTCAGAGCCTGGAGCCTGTTTCGGATTCTGTGTCCCCCTCTTTCTCTGCTCCTCCCCCACTCGTGCTCTGTCTCTCTCACAAAAATAAATAAACATTAAACAAATTTTTTTAATAAAAAAATAAAAGAATTGAGATCATACCATACACACTTTCAGACCACAATGCTATGAAACTTGAAATCAACCACAGGAAAAAGTCTGGAAAACCTCCAAAAGCATGGAGGAGGTGAAAGAACATCCTACTAAAGAATGAATGGGTCAACCGGGCAACTAGAGAAGAAATTTTTAAAAATGTGGAAACAAATGAAAATGAAAATACAACAATCAAAATGCTTTGGGATGCAGCAAAGGCAGTCCTGAGAGGAAAATACATTGCAATCCAGGCCTATCTCAAGAAACAAGAAAAATCCCAAATACAAAATCTAACAGCACACCTAAAGGAAATAAAAGCAGAGCAGCAAAGACACCCCAAACCCAGCAGAAGAAGAGAAATAATAAAGATCACAGCAGAAATAAACAATATAGAATCTAAAGAAAACAGTAGAGCAGATCAATGAAACCAGGAGATGTTTTTTTGAAAAATAAACAAAATTGATAAACCTCTAGCCAGGCTTCTCAAAAAGAAAAGGGAGATGACCAAATAAATAAAATCATGAATGAAAATGGAATTATTACGACCAATCCCTCAGAAATACAAGCAACTATCAGGGAATACTATGAAAAATCATATGCTAACAAACTGGACAACCTGGAAGAAATGGACAAATTCCTAAACACCCACACACTTCCCAAACTCAAACAGGAAGAAATAGAAAACTTGAACAGACCCATAACCAGCAAAAAAATTGAATCAGTTATCAAAAATCTCCCAACAAATAAGAGTCCAGGACCAGATGGCTTCCCAGGGGAATTCTACCAGACATTTAAAGCAGAGATAATACCTATCCTTCTCAAGCTGTTCCAAAAAATAGAAAGGGAAGGAAAACTTCCAGACTCATTCTGTGAAGCCAGTATTACTTTGATTCCCAAACCAGACCCAGCAAGACCCAGTAAAAAAAGAGAACTCCAGGCCAATATCCCTGATGAATATGGATGCAAAAATTCTCAATAAGATACGTGCAAATCGAATTCAACAGCATATACAAAGAATTATACACCGTGATCAAGTGGGACTTATTCTTGGGCTGCAGGGCTGGTTCAACATTTGCAAATCTATCAATGTGATACATCACATTAATAATAATAAAAAAAGATAAGAACCATATGATCCTGTCAATTGATGCAGAAAAAGCATTTGACAAAAATCAGAATCCTTTCTTAATAAAAACTCTCGAGAAAGTTGGGATAGAAGAAACATACTTAAACATCATAAAAGGCATTTATAAAAAGCCCATAGCTAATATCATCTTCAATGGGGAAAAACTGAGAGCTTTCTCCCTGAGATCAGGAACACGACAGGGATGTCCACTCTCACTGCTGTTGTTTCACATAGTGTTGGAAGTGCTAACATCAGCAATCAGACAACAAAATGAAATCAAAGGCACCAAAATTGGCAACGATGCAGTCAAGCTTTCACTTTTTGCAGATGACATGATATTATACATGGAAAATCTGACAGACTCCACCAAAAGTCTGCTAGAACTGATACATGAGTTCAGCAAAGTCACAGGATACAAAATCAATGTACAGAAATAAGTTGCATTCTTATACACTAATAATGAAACAACAGAAAGACAAATAAAGAAACTGATCCCATTCACAATTGCACCAAGAAGCATAAAATACCTAGAGATAAACCTAACCAAAGATGTAAAAGATCTGTATGTTGAAAACTATAGAAAGCTTATGAAGGAAATTGAAGAAGATACAAAGAAATGGAAAAACATTCTATGCTCATGGATTGGAAGAATAAATATTGTTAAAATGTCAATACTACCCAAAGCAATCTACACATTTGATGCAGTCCCAATCAAATTGCACCAGCATTCTTCTCGAAGCCAGAACAAGCAATCCTAAAATTTATATAGAACTACAAAAGACCCTGAATAGCCACAGTAATATTGAAGAAGAAAACCAAAGTGGGAGGCATCACAATCCCAGACTTTAGCCTCTACTACAAAGCTGTAATCATCAAGACAGCCTGGTACTGGCACAAAAACAGACACGTAGACCAGTGGAATAAAATAGAGACTCCAGAATTAGACCCACAAAAGTATGGCCAACTCATCTTTGACAAAGCAGGAAAGAATATCCAATGGAAAAAAGACAGTCTCTTTAACCAATGGTACAGAGAACTGGATGGCAATATGCAGAAGAATGAAACTAGACCGCTTTCTTACACCATTCACAAAAATAAACTCAAAATGGATAAAGGACCTGAATGTGAGACAGGAAACCATCAAACCCTAGAGGGTTTGATGAGCTCAGCTGCAGCAATTTCTTACTTGGCACATCTCCAAAGGCAAGGGAATTAAAAGCAAAAATGAACTATTGGGACCTCATGAAGATAAAAATCTTCTGCACTGCAAAGGAAACAATCACCAAAACTAAAAGGCAACCGATGGAATGGGAAAAGATATTTGCAAATGACATATCGGATAAAGGGCTAGTATCCAGAATCTATGGGGAACTCCCCAAACTCCACACCCGAAAAATAAATAATCCAGTGAAGAAATGGGCAGAAGACATGAATAGACACTTTTCTAAAGAAGACATCCAGATGGTAAACAGGCACATGAAAAGATGCTCAACGTCACTCCTCATCAGGGAAATACAAACCAAAACTACACTGAGATACCACCTCACACTGGTTAGAGTGGCTAAAATGAACAAATCAGGAGACTATAGGTGCTGGAGAGGATATGGAGAAATGGGAACCCTCTTGCACTGTTGGTGGGAATGCAAACTGGTGCAGCTGCTCTGGAAAACAGTGTGGAGGTTCCTCAAAAAATTAAAAATAGATCTACCCTATGACCCAGCAATAGCACTGGTAGGAATTTACCCAAGGGATACAGGAGTGCTGATGCATAGGAGCACTTGTACCCCAATGTTTATAGCAGCACTTTGAACAATAGCCAAATTATGGAAAGAGCCTAAATGTTCATCAACTGACACATGGATAAAGAAGATGTGGTTTATACATACAATGGAATACTACTTGGCAATGAGAAAGAATGAAATCTGGCCATTTGTAGCAACATGGATGGAACTGGAGAGTGTTACGCTATGTGAAATAAGTCAGGCAGAGAAAGACAGATACCATATGTTTTCACTCATATGTGGATCCTAAGAAACTCAACAGAAGACCAGGGGAGAGGGGAAGGGGGGAAAGAGTTACAGAGAAGGAAGGAGGCAAACCATAAGACACTCTTAAATACTGAGAACAAACTGAGGGTTGATGGGGGGTGGGGGGAAGGGGAAAGTGGGTGATGGGCATTGAGGAGGGCACCTGTTGGGATGAGCACTAGGTGTCGTATGGAAATCAATTTGACAATAAATGTCATATTAAAAAAAAGAAAGAAAATATGCATGGGATGATCTCAATCTTTTTGTACTTATTGAAGGCTGATTGTGACCCACTATGTGATCTATTCTGGAGAATGTTCCATGTACACTTGAAAAGAGTGTGTACTCTGCTGCTTTAGGATGAAATGTTCTGGATGTATATGTTATGTCTATCTGGTCCAGTGTGTCATTCAAAACCATTATTTACTTGTTGGTTTTCTGCTTAGATGATCTGTTCATTGCTACAAGTGTAGTGTTAAAGTCCCCTACTATTATTATATTATTATCATTGCATTTCTTTATGTTTTTTATTAATTGATTTATACATTTGGGAACTCCTATTTGGGGGCACAAATATTTACAATTGTTACAACTTCTTGATGGATAGACACCTTAATTATGATATAGTGCCCTTCTTCATCTCTTGTTACAGTCTTTGGTTTAAAATCTAGTTTGTCTGATATAAGTATGACTACTCTGGCTTTATTTGGTTTGACCAAGATGTTTTCCATAATAGGATCTGGGAAATCAGGAGGAGCATACTTTCTAGGGGAAGAATGATGAATTCAGTTTAGAACATGTTGAGTTTAAGTGACTTCCATAAGAGATGTCCAGGAAGTAGTTGGAAATGTAGATCTGCAGCCTCGAAGATCTTAGAGATGGGGTGGGGAGGTAGGTATTACCAACAAAAAGTAATCTTTGAAATTATTTGAAACTATCCTAGTTTTCACCATCATTTATTTCCTATAAATAACTGTAACAACTTCCTAACTAATCTCTCTGCTTCTGTTCCAGTCTCTCTCTTTCAATCCATTTTCCTCATTTTTATAAGGATGATGTTTCTACAATAGAGATCTGATCATGATATTGCCTTATTTAAAATAATCTTTTAATGGATTTTCCTTGTTTTCAGAAGAGAATTAAAACTCTTTGTCTGTTTGTCTTTGTCTCAACCCTCCCTGCCTCTTCAGGCACGTCTCTACCATTCTCTTCTTTACACTGTACCCTTCATCCATACAGGACTGCTTGAAGTGCTGTTTACAGGCCTCCATTATAGTAGTACTGGTGGTGGAGGTAGTGGTGATACTACTATTAATACCAATATTTTTTCAGTAAATGTTAGGATTATTTCAGCCCTTCTTTTTTGCAATTTATATGTAACAGTAATAGCTAGCAGTTAATATAGCACATACCGTGTAACAGCACCTTTCTAAGAGCTTCACACTTTGCTCTACCCAGCAGGTGTCTTCTTAGGTTCAGTTAAACATTTAGACTCACAGGACTATAGAATAGGCCACACTTGACATCAGTCTGTTTAAAACTATATAGGACATTTTAAATTTTACTACAAAACTACAGTAATCAAAACTGTGTACTGTTGGTATAAAGACAGACATGTAGAACAGTGGAGTAGAATAGAGAACCCAGAAATAAGCCCTCATATACTTATTTATTTGCTTGCTTGCTTGCTTATTTATTTATTTATTTATTTATTTATTTATTTAAATGATTTTGGGCAAAGGTACCAAGACCATTCAATGGGCGAAAGGACAGTCTTTTCAACAGTTGGTGCTGGGAAAACTGGATATCCCCATGTAAAAGAATGAAGTTAGACCCTTACTTAACACCATATATAAAAATTACCTCAAAAGTTTCAAGAACCTAAATGTAAGACCTAAAACAATAAATCTATTAGAAGAAAGCATGGGACAAATCTTAATGACATTGGATTTGACAAAGATTTCTTGGGTATGATGCTGAAGGCAGAGGTAACAAAAGAAATTGGATTTCATGAAAAGCAAAAATTTTCACTCATCAAAGGACACTATCTACAGAGTAAGAAGTTAACCCACAGAATGACAGAAAATATTTGCAAATCATAAATCTAGTAAGAGATTAATATGAAAACTATATAAAAGACTCCTGCATGTCAACTATAAAAGACCAAACACCTTGATTCAAAAATGGGCTAAGGACTTGAATAGACATTTCTTCCAAAAAAGATAAACAAATGGCCAATAAGTACATGAAAAATATATTCATCCTCACTAATAATTACAGAAATGCATATCAAAACTATAATGAGATACCATGTCATACTAATTAGAATGGCTACCATAAGAAAAAGAGAGAGAAAACGACAGGTGTTGACAAGGATGTGGAGAAATTGGAAGCCCGTGCACTGTTTGTAGAAATGTAAAATGGGACAGCCACTGTGGAAAACAGTATGGGGTTTCCTCAAAAAATTAAAATAGAAATTACCATAGGACCCAGCAATTCCACTTCTGGGTATATGCCATAATGAACTGAAAAAGTCTCAAAGAGATTGTACATCCGTGTTCATAGCAGCATTACTCACAAAACTAAGATACAGAAGTAACCCAAGTGTCCACTGATAGATGAATGGATAAGCAAGGTGTGGTGCATATATACAATGGAATATTATTCAGCCTTTAAAAGGAAGGAAATTCTGTAATATGCTACAACATGGATGAACTTTAAGGACATTATGCTAAATGAAGTAAACCAATGACAAAAAGACAAATGCTGTATGATTCTACTTATATGAGTTACGTAGAGTAGTTAAAATCATAGAAACAGAAAGTAGAATGGTGGTTGCCAGGAGCTAGAGGAGGGAAGAATGGGGAGTTACTGTTTAATAGGTATAAAATTTCAGTTTTACAATATGAAATGAGTTTTGAGGATGGATGGTGGTGATGTCTGCACAATTGTACAAGTGTATTTAATACCGCTGAACTGCACACTTAAAAATGGCTGTGATGGTTTAATGTTATGTATATTTTAACACAATAAAAAAAATAACCAAGTATACAGGACAGGAACCAAAACTTCTTTAGCAAGACAGCATCAGGCATTGTTCTTCAGTGAGAACTTTACAGAAGTTCATAGAGCTGTCTACACAACTGTTCAGGAGCTATTCTTTGCCCCCATTCTCTTAGGTGATAATCATGTATAAAGAAATGAGATCCACATTAGACAGGTCTAAGAGTTGCCCTGACTTAACAGGCTTATATCCCACAGGAACCAGTATCTCTTAAGGCAATTACATAGGCATAGTAGCCCTGGGTTTTGACTTAAAACTACATATTTACACTTCCTATCATTACCAATCAGGTGTCTTTTTTTTTTTTTTTAAAGTAGGCTTCATACCCAGGGCAGAGCCCAACTCAGGGTTTGAACTCCCCACCCTGAAATCAAGACCTGAGCTGAGATCAAGAAGTGGCTGCTTAACTGACTGAGACACCGAGGTGGCCCTAATCAGATGTCATTTTTAACTATAACATTGCTTAGGAACGTAGTTGACATTATACCTTTATCAGGTTTTCAAGGAAACATAGTTAAAAATTTAATCAAAGGCCGAAGTCTCATGAAGAGAGTTTTGTTCCCTTTCCCTACACATATGTTAACCCATTTATTCCTCACTACTAGAAAATGAGGTAGTTACTGTTATTATTATCCCATTTTACAGATAATGAGACTGAGGTACAGAGAAGTTACATAACTTCCTCAAGGTCACACAACTATTAATAAAGATGATAAACATGAACCCGGGCAGTGTGACTCTAGCATGTGCACTCTCAGTCACCGTGTTAGTCAGAATTATAGCTCTCCAGAGATGTCCACATCCTAATCTCTGGAACCTGTGACTATGTTCTGTTAACAATGGCAAGGAGAAATTAAGGTTGCGGTGGAAATTAAATTTATTAATCAGTTGACCTTGAGATGGGGAGATTATCCTGGATTATCCAGATGGTCCTGATCAACCACAAGGGTCCTTATAAATGAAAGAGAGAAAAGTGATTCCGTGCCAGATTGATACAGTGGAGATTTAGCCATTAGTAATGATGAAGATGGAGGAATGGGCCACAAGCCAAGGAATACAGGTGAACTCTAAAAGCTGGACAAAAGCCAAGGAATACAGGTGAACTCTAAAATACAGGGCACCTGAGTGGCGCAATCAGTTAAGTGTCCAACCTTGGCTCAGGTCATGATCTCACGGTTAGTGGGTTCGAGCCCCACGTCGGGTTCTGTGCTGACAGCTCAGAGACTGGAGCCTGCTTCAGATCTGTGTCTCCCTCTGCCCCTCCCCTGCTCACTCTCTGTCTCTCAAAAATAAACAAACATTTAAAAAAAATTTTTTTTTAAGCTGGATAAAGCAAGGAAATGGATTTTCCCCTAAAGCCTCTTGGATGAATGCAGTCTTGCCAACCCTTTGATTTCAGCCCAGTGAGACCCATTTTGGACTTCTGACTTCCAGAACTGTCACATAATATATTTATGTTGTTTTAAACCACCAGGTTTGTGGTAATTTGTTACATCAGCAATAGGAAACTAATACAATCACTATACTATATTGCATCTCATATTGTACTATATTTTTGCATGTGACATTTATTTTGCATGTGACATTCTGCCCCCTTTCCCTACTTCTGGAGTCCCTTTCCTGGCTTCCTCTTCAGTGTAGATTGGTTGTTTCACCTGTGTCTTTCCATCTCACTCTATAGCATTTCTCATATGCATGTCAAATAATGTAAATTTTTTGTTCACCTCCCACTCCCCTTTCAAGATTTAACTCAAATATCACTACTTTCTGGAAGTATTTCCTGAACTGCAGACCAGCCACAGACAGCCAAAACTAGATGTGCCTGCTGTATTTTCTGCTAATCTTTGTCAATAACATTTATTCCCTAAGCTATGTTTACCAGTAGACACTGTTCCTTCTCAACTTAGTATCCTTAGTACTCAGCTTAGTATCTAGCATACAGTAAGGGCTTAAATTATGTATGATGAATGAATGAATCAATTATTTTAACACTTAGAATTGGAGTTTGAATATTGTATTCATTCTGAGGTTGAAAATCACTTTTTTTCCTCCATCAAGAGTACAAAAAATAAGAAAAAGAACTCACTGTGGCTGCTACCAATAATATGGTAACCCTGCTGATCTGAGGTGTATCCCTTCCAGCATTCATTCTCTCAAATGATTAAATTTTAGCACTGTTTGTCTAGGTAATAGCCTGATTATTTTTCTTTTTCCTTCCAGTTTTGAATGAGAAAACAGTATTTTATATGGCATAATGTTTGGTGCAGAGACTGGGATTCCACTATGTGGTCCTAGATCTTTGAGAGAAAGAAACTTCTTTCTCTGGTCTGTATGGACTTTCTAGATCTTTATTTTTTGCTACCTCTCGGGTAAGAGTATTTCCGTTTCCCCTTTGGGACTCTGCACTTCCTTGCCTACAAAAATAGCCCTGTTCTTCACCAGCATTCCTGGTCTTGAGAATCCCTACAGGACCACAGAGGAACTCTTGGCTCTAGATCTGGATTATAGGGGAGAAAGCTTCATCTAGCTGTTTTGTTTCTCATACAGGATACTCAAAACGCAAGTCTGCTTTTTATGATTCACAGAAGAAAGCTTTTGTTTCCTTGGTATATATACCTTCTGAGTTCTAGTCTGATGTTATTCTGAGACCAGGCCAGAATAAATTGAGCTTCAGCTCAGATCACAGCTGTTTTGTTTTATAAACAACCTTAAGCCAGTTTAAAGAAGAGAAAAATAAATTATATCACACAGGGTGAGAATCCATAAATGCATAATTCATAGTTTAGATATTCTATAGGTTTTCAGGGAGTCTTTCTAAAGAAGTAGTATACATGGGGAGAAATATTCTGTTTAGCAAATTTATTCCCTGCCTTTGGGGTTAGAGCAGCAAAGGAGTTAAAAGCCATATAAGAACAGTAGGTGCAAGTAGCTGGTCAATTAATGGGATTGTACAGTAAGAATATAATTTTGATTCAGAAGAGCTGCTGACACAAGATTTTTTCTATGAAGAACTGCAACTTAGATCCAATGGATGATGTGAATGCATTTAGAACCCTGAGTGAAGACTCAATGAGAATGTCTTTTATTTGATTGGTGTTTGTATGGAATCAGGTTACTCTAGAATGTAGAAAAATGGTTTTGCTCCAGTTTCTAAACAAAATGAAAAGCATTGTCCTAATTGAATTTGTTTTGACATTCTTGCTGCCCCACACAGGTCAAGTTGCAAGATGGAACAAAAGAATAAAGCTAGAGGGTAATATGAGGCCTTGTCCAAAATGCTATAAATGTTAGGAATGGTGTTCTTAGTAGTGTATGAAACCTTTAAATAAAGAATTTTATGTGGGATATGAATTTGTCTCCATATTAAAAAGGCCATGTTAGAAATAAAATGTCATGGAATTTAGAAAAGATGAGGATTAAGATTGCCTGAAAATGAGTCTTTTGATTGCTATAAGAATTTGATTACATTTAGCCTTAAATGAGGGGTCTTTAGCTATTGGAATAAGGGAGCTAGCTATAGTTATAGTCAGAACACTAATAACATGGTATGCCAGACACTAACATATATTAGTGTGTGTATGCCAGACACTAACATTAGTGTCTGGCATAGACACACACACACACACACACACAAACACACACACACACTCATTTAAGTATAATTTCAATGTATTCTGATGATTTGATTCAGTGTACACAGTCTTGGAAAAGTAGCCAGGAAATTTTTTTTCCTCTAGGAAAAAGGTATCTGGGCAATTTTTTAATGTTTTAAAATAAATCTAGATGCTATTTTGAAGATTCTTGAAAATAAACATTTGATCACTCAATATTGTGGTTGACCAAAAATAGCTATGTGTATCCTTTTCCTTTTGAAAAGCAGTTTTTTTTTTAGTTTTTATTTTCCATCATTGATGTTGCCTACTGATTAGAATAGGGTAACTTCTGAAATCATTTTACAATTATATGTTGCCCTTTTCTTTGTTCAAGTCAATAACCCAAGTGGTAGTTATTAGCTATAACATCCATTTTGGCAACTGTATGCACATTGTTTCTTCTATGTATGCACATTATTTCTGCAGATAACTACTTAAGGAGTATGGAGGTTTTTTTGTTTGTTTTTTGTTTTTTGTTTTTGCTAGTCTGTGTTCAATGTGAACTGAGAAGCTGAGAAGCAGGCATCAGATCTGCAGTTCTGAATAGATGTGTTATCCATCAATGCGCAAGACAACTTGTGCTCTAAACCTTAGACTCCACACAGTGGTTGGGGTGGGGGGATGAAATTACTATTTTTGAAGTGATTATATTTTATGCATGTTAGGTTTTTTGTTTGTTTTTGTTTTTGCATGTTAGGTTTTTAAGTGAATTTTCCAGACAGATTATTCCCCCCCCTTTTTTTCTAAATAAAATATTTCTAAAATTACAAAAGAAAAATAACTCAATCTTCTAAAATAGATACCTAATCTCCTTATAGAGATCCAAGTAAAAGAGTACTGGAAAACTAGGTAATGCAAGGCTATCTCTGTTAGTGAATGCTTGGGTTTGGGAAGCCTCATTGTTCTTTAACTGTAGTTGCTGGCACAGATGGAGAGTAGAGACCATTGCCTGCTGAAGCTGGTGCTGACAAGGGCCTGTGGCTGCTCTTCAGAGGTTAATACAAGGAAGACCTCTTGATTTGCCAGAGGAGTCTGGGAGGGGAGCAGATGGCCACAAGAAGGGCCCCCCAGCTTACTCAGCTGCTCCAAGAAGCTTAGAGTGACCTCTTTAATACAAACAAACCAAGTAGCTCTCAGGGTAATGGAGCATCATCATTTGTATTCCCGAATAACAATACTGCTCCTCACTTTGCAATCTCTTGCACCCTCACCCAGTGTGTGGGCGCCATCTGCTTCTTGTGAACTTATATAGGCACTGGCTCTGGCCAGTTGGGATGGCTATTGAATGATATCTCTGAGAAATGTGTTCTTTACAAATTACTTTCACAAGAGTCTGAGAGGCATATGAGTATTATTATGTCTATTAACATAATTAAGAAACTGAGGCAAAGAGGAATTGAGGTATACTGGAATTAGAACTCAAGTACCCTGATTCCTGAGCTCTTTATATCAAAGTATGAGTCCACAGAGCCATTCTAGTGCTCTTGGTTGGGTGGTAGTTATCCAGCTTTTGAATAAGGCTTTCTGGGAAGGAAATTAGTTACTTTGGGGATGTTGTTTTCACTGTTTTAAGCCTTCTTGTGGCTACCGTTTTGTTAGGTGGCAGAAAGGAGAAAAAGTGGCTGCTGATATACTGCTGTAGCCTTCCAGGAGACAGGAATTAAGTGAGAAGGTCTAATTTACACTATGCAGTTTCATCAAAACCAAGTTTATTCAAGAAGAAAGCATTCTCATTCAGAGGAGCTACCTAGTTTATATATGTGTGTGTGTACACACATACACACACATTTAAAATGACCATAAGAAAAATTATTCTTTTTGTAAACCACAGCTCTCTTTTTTTCTGCCATTGGCTGAAACTACGTTCATTTTCATGCATTAGCACCTGCTCATGGGTCTGATGAATCAAAAGAGCAATGAGCAAAGTGGTTTTAATTGCCTGAGATTTACTAGAGCTTTTCTTGCACTCAAAAACACAAAGCCTTTGAATGGTGTTAGAGGGTTGTACTGAGAAGTGCTTTCCTTTAGAACTCTCAGCAGATGATTGATTCACTCACTGTGCAGAAACACTGTCTTGTGCACATGAGTTCATGAGTCCATCTTCATTCCAACTATGAGAGCATCACAGATCACTTGTCAGTTTTACTTGCCTTGTACAATTGCCCAGGAAACCAGGCAAGCATCAGAGTTTACTGACTTGTCATTAGCATCTTTGTAGAATTGTACTTGCTAATTACTTTTATGAAGTTTTCTGTATACAATGTAAACTGCATAGTCATACTCAATATATCATAGTAGTTAAGAGCTCAGACTCTAAAGCCAGATTACCTGTGTCAAATCCCAACCCTACCTCTTACAGGTTGTGTGATCTTAGAAAGTTTCTTTACCTCTCTAAGCCTCAGTCTCTTCACCTGAAATGGGGATAATAAGTGAACCTATCTTACAGGCTTGTTTTGAGGATTTATTTAATTAATACATGGAAAGCAGTTAGAACTGTCTGGTACACAGTAAGTATCCAGCAATTGTTAGCTAATAAAACTGCTCACATTTTATATTTTTAAAAATGAGTTAAAAATTGGCAGAAACATAACAGCTATTCCTTTGAGGCGTAAATATGAATTATGGAAAATAATCTTGGTGCGTCACTATTTTTAGCATTATGTACAAATTGTTGTTACTATGCTCAGCATCCCAGTAAAATTGTTTAACTATTGTCTGGTTTCATTTTAATCATAAAATCAGGAATTTTATAAATATGCTTAATTCTCTGTGAATCATGGATGTGAATATGTAAATCAGAGATTCACTGTAGTGCTTATTTATTCATTCACCTATCAACAAACACTTATTAAGCCCTTATAGTGCACCTGAAATGAAAATATGGAGATGAGGGGTGCCTGGGTGGCTCACATGGTTGAGCGTCCAACTTCGGCCCAGGTCATGATGGTGTGGTTTGTGGGTTCGAGCCCCACATTGGGCTCTGTGCTGACAGCTCAGGGCCTGGAGCCTGCTTCGGATTCTGTGTTTCCCTCTCTCTCTGCCCCTCCGCCACTTGTGCTCTGTCTCTCTCTGTCTCTCAAAAATAAATAAAAGTGTTTAAAAAAATTATAGAGATGAAAAAGACACAATCTCTGCTTTCAAGGAGCTCACAGTCTAAAAGAAAAAGACAAATATAAAATCTATTAATTATACTGATGTCAAGAGCTACAAAAGAGATATCACTGATTAAAAAATGAGAACTCAGGAAGAAGCATTTAATTCTCCAGAGATATCAGGGATCAGTGAAGACATCCCAGAGTAGATACCATTTGAGTAGAGAACTGAGGATGAAAAGGTGAGAAGGTCACACAGGGTATGGGGAACTTCATATACAAAGGCATAGAGGCTAATAAGACATAGCATAGTCAAGAATATGCAAATAATTTAGTGTGTTAAGAGGTGGTAGGAAGTCTGAAGAGATAGAAAGAGGTCACATCATAAGAAGTTTGAACTTTATCCTGTAATCAATTAGGGACCATTTGAAAGATTAAAAAAAATTTTTTTTACATTTATTTATTTTTGATAGAGAGAAACAGAGCACAAGTGGGGGAGGGGCAGAGAGAGAAGGAGACACAGAATCCAAAGCAGGCTCCAGGCTCCGAGTTGTCAGTAGAGAGCCTGACACGGGGCTCAAACTCACAAACCTCGAGATCATGACCTGAGCCGAAGTTGGACACTTAGCCCACTGAACCACCCAGGCGCCCCGAACCATTTGAAAGATTTTTAAGCAACTCATTTCAGCAAACATTTTTGTAAATTTTTATTCTATGCCGGACTCTGTATTAGGTACCAAGAATATAAAATGAATAGATCACAGTTTGCCAGAAATGACATGATTTTTATTTCTCTTTTAGAAAGATCATTCTGCTCATGTTGTAGAAGATCGATAGAAGGAATAAGATGTGGAGGGAGGAAGATTAGTTAATATAGGCAGGAGATTGTTATGATCGTGAGCTGAGGCAGTGTTAGGAGAGTTAAAGGGGAGAAGATAGAATGGAGAGATATTCAGGAAGCAGAATCCACAGGATTAAGTGACCTCTTGGGTATAGACAGAGGGAGGAGCTAGGATGCATCCCAGATCCATGACTCCTGCCTGCTTCTCTCAGCCTCAACACATGCCACTTTACCTCTTCCTCTTGGCTCTCCATTTACTGGTCTTTCTGTTCTTTGAATATCCCATGTTCCCCTCAGCTTTCGTATCTCTAAGCCTTATATATAGCCTTCTTTTCCCTCCTGCCTCAGCACCTCTGCATATATGTTTGTTTGTTTGTCATCTTGAGTACTCTTTACCACTATTCTGTCCTTCCATCCTTGTAATTCTTATTTATTCTATAAAATTTTGCTCACAATGTTATTTCCTCAAGGAAATCCCTTGTCCTAAACCAGGTCAGGTCTTCATATTATATGCTAATCTATCATCCTGTACTTCTTTTTCATACCACTTATCACAATTAGAATTAAATAATTACCTGTGCATTTGATTGTGTAATATCTGTCTCTCCAGCTAGAATATAAAGGCCATAAAGTCAGGGATTATTTGATCTTTTCCTGGATTTATTTTTGGAACCTAACACATAGTAGATGTTAAATAATCATTAGTTGAATGGATGAATTGACCTTAATTTAAGATACTTTTTTTTAACGTTTATTTATTTTTGAGACAGAGAGAGACAGAGCATGACCAGGGGAGGGGCAGAGAGAGAGGGAGACACAGAATCTGAAACAGGCTCCAGGTTCTGAGCTGTCAGCACAGAGCCTGACGCGGAGCTCGAACTCACGGACCGTGAGATGATGACCTGAGCCGAAGTCGGACGCTTAACCGACCAAGCCACCCAGGCGCCCTTTAAGATACTTTTCAAAAGAGAGAGAGGGATTAACATCGTTATGTGTTTTAGCTCTTTCAATTTCTTATAGTCTCTAAGGGAAAGACGTGTGCATAGGTTACCAAATTAAATCTGACCAGAGAGACTGAACACTGCATATTCTCTGCCATTTGTCTCTATTAGGATTCCATTTTTCTATCAGTTTGGTAATTATCATAGTAGTTGACTATATGTAAACAAAGGATGAAAACTGAATTAGGATTATTTTGCAATGTCTTAGTTTAAAATTTGTTGTTTTGCTTTGTTTTGTTTTTTCAAGAGAGTGCGTGCGCACGTGTCAGCATGGAAGGGGCAGAGAATCTTAAGCAGGCTCCATGCCCAGCATGGGGCAGTGGGGGGTGGGGAGCAATGTGAGCTCTATCTCATGACTGTGAGATCATGACCTGAACTGAAATCAAGAGTTGGAGGCTTAACCAACTGAGCCACCCAGGTGTCCCCACAAAAAAAATTTTTAAGAAGCAATACCAGGGGCGCCTGGGTGGCTTGGTCGGTTAGATGTCCAACTTCAGCTCAGGTCATGATCTCTCAGTCCATGAATTCTAACTCCACATTGGGCTCTGTGCTGACTGCTCAGAGCCTGGAGCCTGCTTCGGATTCTGTGTCTCCTTTTCTCTCTCTCTGCCCCTCTCCCACTCATGCTCTGTCTCTGCCTCTCAAAAATAATAAATAAATGTTAAAAATTTTAAAAACAAAAAACAGGAAGATGGCGGCGTAGGAGGACGCTGGGCTCACCACGTCCTGCTGATCGCTTAGATTCCACCCACATCTGCCTAAATAACCCAGAAAACTGCCAGAAGACTAGTAGAATGGACTCTCCAGAGCCAAGCATAGACAAGAGGCCCATGGAAGTGGGTAGGAAGGGTGGAGAGGCGGTGCGCGCTACATGGACTGGCGGGAGGGAGCCGGGGCAGTAGAGGGGCAGCCCGCCTGGCAAGGCAGAGCCCCCAAGTCTGGCTTGCAAAAGTGGAGGGGCCAGACTGGGTGAGTTCTGACAGCCAGTGGGACTTAACATCTGGAATGTTATAAATCAACAGCTCTGCTTGGAGAGCGGGAGGGTGAGAGGACAATGTGAGGGAGAGGTGTTGAGCCCCGAGAGACAGAGCTCAGCTCAGCAGGGAACAAAGGGGCTGGGCAGCACCATCTCCCTCACCCATCCCCCAGCCAAAATCCCAAAGAGAACCAGTTCCCGTCACTGAACTTGCTTGCACCACGCAAACACCCAACGCTGTGCTTCTGTGGATCCATCCCTTCGACGGGTCTGCCTGCCTCCCTCCTGGTGCTGCAGGGCCCCTCCTGCAGGGGACCACCGACAGCAAAGTGAGCTAAGCCTGCCCCTCCTGCCCCTGTGCACCTTGCAGATCCACCCTGGCTAATACACCAGATCCCATAGAAGCAGCACCACAAACCTGGCAGTGTGCAAGTAGCCCAGACAGGGGCCACACCACTCCACAGTGAGTCCTACCCCTGGGAGAGGGAAAGATAAGGTACACACCAGTCTGACTGTGGCCCCAGCAGTGGGGCACATCAGCGGTGTGGGCAGACATCAGGTCTGACTGCAGCCCCACCCACCAACACAAGTTACTCCAGATAGCACAGGGGAAGTGCCCTGCAGTTTCTCGCCACTCCAGGGACTATCCAAAATGATGAAACGGAAGAATTCTCCTCAAAAGAAACTCCAGGAGTAGCGATAGCTAACGAATTGATCAAAAATGATTTAAGCAATATAACAAACATGAATTTAAAATAATCGTCATAAAATTAATCGCTGGGTTTGAAAAAGTATAGAGGACAGCAGAGAATCTATTGCTACAGAGATCAAGGGACTAAGAAACATTCATGAGGAGCTAAAAAATGCTATAAATGAGGTGCAAAATAAAATAGAGGCGACCACAGCTTGGACTGAAAGGCAGAGGAGAGAATAGGTGAATTAGAAAATAAAATTAATGGAAAAGAGGAAGCTGAGAATAAGGGAGATAAAAAAAATCCAGGAGTATGAGGAGAGAATTAGAGAACTAAGTGATGCAATGAAACACAACAATATCCATATAATAGGGATTCCAGAGGAGGAAGAGAGAGAGAAAGGGGCTGAAGGTGTACTTGATCATAGCTGAGAACTTCCCTGATCTGGGGAAGGAAAAAGGCACTGAAATCCAAGAGGCACAGAGAACTTCCTTCAGACGTAACTTGAATCGATCTTCTGCACAGTATATCATAGTGAAACTGGCAAAATACAAGGATAAAGACAAAGTTCTGAAAGCAGCTAGGGATAAACACGCTCTAACATATAAAGGGAGACCAGTAAGACTAGTGATGGATCTACCTACTGAAACTTGGAAGGCCAGAAAGGAATGGCAGGAAATCTTCAATGTGATGAACAGAAAAAATATGCAGCCAAGAATCCTTTATCCAGCAAATCTGTCATTTAGAATAGAAGGAGAGATAAAGGTCTTCCCAAACAAACAAAAACTGAAGGAATTCATCACCACTAAACCTGCCCTAAAAGAGATCCTAAGGGGGATCCTGTGAGACAAAGTACCAGAGACATCGCTACAAGCATGAAACCTACAGACATCACAATGACTCTAAACTCGTATCTTTCTATAATAACACTGAATGTAAATGGACTAAATGCTCCAACCAAAGGACATAGGGTATCAGAATGGATAAAAAAAACAAGACCCATTTATTTGCTGTCTACAAGAGACTCATTTTAGACCTAAGGACGCTTTCAGATTGAAAGTGAGGGGATGGAGAACTATCTATCATGCTACTGGAAGTCAAAAGAAAGCTGGAGTAGCCATACTTATATCAGACAAACTAGACTTTAAATTAAAGGCTGTAACAAGAGATGAAGAAGGGCATTATATAATAATTACAGGGTCTATCCATTAGGAAGAGCTAACAATTATAAATGTCTATGCACCGAATTCAGGAGCCCCCAAATATATAAAACAATTACTCACAAACATAAGCAACCTTATTGATAAGAATGTGGTAATTGCAGGGGACTTTAACACTCCACTTACAACAATGGATAGATCATCTAGACACAGGATCAATAAAGAAACAAGGGCCCTGAATGACACATTGGATCAGATGGACTTGACAGATATATTTAGAACTCTGCATCCCAAAGCAACAGAATATACTTTCTTCTTGAATGCACATGGAACATTCTCCAAGATAGATCACATACTGGGTCACAAAACAGCCCTTCATGAGTATACAAGAATTGAAATCATACCATGCATACTTTCAGACCACAATGCTACGAAGCTTGAAATCAACCACAGGAAAACGTCTGGAAAACCTCCAAAAGCATAGAGGTTAAAGAACACCCTACTAAAGAATGAATGGGTCAACCAGGCAACCAGAGAAAAAAATAAAAAATATATGGAAACAAATGAAAAAATACAACAATCCAAACGCTTTGGGATGCAGCAAAGGCAGTCCTGAGAGGAAAATACATTGCAATCCAGGCCTATCTCAAGAAACAAGAAAAATCCCAAATACAAAATCTAACATCACACCTAAAGGAAATAGAAGCAGAACAGCAAAGACACCCCAAACCCAGCAGAAGAAGAGAAATAATAAAGATCACAGCAGAAATAAACAATATAGAATCTAAAAAAAACTGTAGAGCCGATCAATGAAACCAAGAGTTGGTTTTTTGAAAAAGATAAACAAAATTGATAAACCTCTAGCCAGGCTTCTCAAAAAGAAAAGGAAGATGACCCAAATAGATAAAATCATGAATGAAAATGGAATCATTACAACCAATTCCTCAGAAATACAAGCAATTATCAGGGAATACTATGAAAAATTATATGCCAACAAACTGGACAACCTGGAAGATATGGACAAATTCCTAAGCACCCACACACTTCCAAAACTCAAACAGGAAGAAATAGAAAACAGGAAGAAATAGAAATAGAAAACCAGTGAAGAAATTGAATCAGTTATCAAAAATCTCCCAACAAATAAGAGTCCAGGACCAGATGGCTTCCCAGGGGAATTCTACCAGACATTTAAAGCAGAGATAATACCTATCCTTCTCAAGCTGTTCCAAAATATAGAAAGGGAAGGAAAACTTCCAGACTCATTCTCTGAAGCCAGCATTACTTTGATTCCTAAACGAGACAGAGACCCAATAAAAAAAGAGAACTACAGGCCAATATTCCTGATGAATATGGATGTAAAAATTCTCAATAAGATACTAGCAAATCGAATTCAACAGCATATAAAAAGAATTATTCACCATGATCAAGTGGGATTCATTCCTGGGCTGCAGGGTTAGTTCAACATTCGCAAATCAATCAAAGTGACACAACACATTAATTAAAAAAAAAAAAGATAAGAACCATATGATCCTGTCAATCGATGCAGAAAAAGCATTTGACAAAATTCAGCATCCTTTCTTAATAAAAACCCTCGAGAAAGTCAGGATAGAAGGAACATACTTAAACATCATAAAAGCCATTTATGAAAAGCCCACAGCTAACATCATCCTCAATGGGGAAAAACTGAGAGCTTTCTCCCTGAGATCAGGAACATGACAGGGATGTCCACTCTCACTGCTTTTGTTTAACATAGTGTTGGAAGTGCTTAGCATCAGCAATCAGACAACAAAATGAAATCACAGGCATCAAAATTGGCAATGATGCAGTCAAGCTTTCACTTTTTGTAGATGACATGATATTATACATGGAAAATCTGATAGACTCTACCAAAAGTCTGCTAGAACTGATACATGAGTTCAGCAAAGTCGCAGGATACAGAATCAATGTACAGAAATCAGTTGCATTCTTATACACTAATAATGAAACAACAGAAAGACAAATAAAGAAACTGATCCCATTCACAATTGCACCAAGAAGCATAAAATACCTAGAGATAAACCTAACCAAAGATGTAAAAGATCTGTATGCTGAAAACTATAGAAAGCTTATGAAGGAAATTGAAGAAGATATAAAGTAATGGAAAAACATTCCATGCTCATGGATTGGAAGAATAAATATTGTTAAAATGTCAATACTCCCAAAGCTATCTACACATTCAATGCAATCCCAATCAAAATTGCACCAGCATTCTTCTCAGAGCTAGAACAAGCAATCCTAAAATTCATATGGAACCACAAAAGACCCCGAATAGCCAAAGTAATTTTGAGGAAGAAGACCATAGCAGGAGGCATCACAATCCCAGACTTTAGCCTCTACTACAAAGCTGCAATCATCAAGACAGAATGGTATTGGCACAAAAACAGACACATAGACCAATGGAATAGAATAGAAACCCTAGAACTAGACCCACAAAAGTGTGGCCAACTAATCTTTAACAAAGCAGGAAAGAATATCCAATGGAAAAAAGACAGTCTCTTTAACAAATGGTGCTGGGAGAACTGGACAGCAACATGCAGAAGGATGAAACTAGACCACTTTCTTACACCATTCACAAGAATAAACTCAAAATGGATAAAGGACCTAAATGTGAGACAGGAAATCATCCGAACCCTAGAGGAGAAAGCAGGAAAAAACCTCTCTGACTTCAGCCGCAGCAATTTCTTACTTGACACATCCCCAAGGGCAAGGGAATTAAAAGCAAAAATGAACTATTGGGACCTCATGAAGACAAAAAGCTTCTGCACAGCAAAGGAAACAATCACCAAAACTAAAAGGCAACCAACGGAATGGGTAAAGATATTTGCAAATGACATATCGGACAAAGGGCTAGTATCCAAAATCTATAAAGAGCTTACCAAACTCCACACCCGAAAAACAAATAACCCAGTGAATAAATGGGCAGAAAACATGAATAGACACTTCTCTAAAGAAGACATCCAGATGGCCAACAGGCACATGAAAAGATGCTCAATGTTGCTCTTCATCAGGGAGATACAAATTGACTATTTTCTTCAAAAACCCAGGTCTCTACCAGACCCACCATCCCTGACTGCTTTGCTCCAAAAAGATAATGCTGTGCCAAGGAAGGAAATATTGGATGTTTGACCATTATGGCTGGCTGGAGCCACTAGTGAAGCAAACATATGTTGATTCCTTCCCTGTATGTCTGCCTACTCCTTCTCCTACCATTCCACCCATTATCTTAATCATTCCAAGACCTGCAGTTGATAAGAGACTGTTTTTAAAGCCAGTAGTTCTTGAGCATTTGAATATTTGGTAAGTAAGATGATTTCATAATATATGCCTTTTGGTTTGGTGGGGTTTTTTGTTGTTTTTTGGGTGTTTTGTTTTGTTTTGTTGTTTTGTATGTTAGAAAATGTGATTGAAGGATCATCACTATGATGATGGTCAGGAAAATTTTGTCTATAAAGTACTTGTTTTTCCTATGAATTCTAAGCAGTTTTCACAACTGTCATTTCTGTCACTTTTTTTGTTAAAAGCCTATGATGTTCCGGACACTGAATTGGGCACTTTACGTATTTTTTCATTCTACAGATGAGGGTGTTAAGAGTCAGAGAAGGTGAGTCAAATTTTAAGTAAAAAATAAAGCCACTCTAAGGCAATGACTGATTGAGGCAGTGATCATTAATGACTATTAAAACTATTAGGTAGGGGCACCTGGGTGGCTCAGTCGGTTGAGCGGCCCACTTCGGCTCAGGTCATGATCTCGCAGTCTGTGAGTTCGAGCCCCGCATCAGGCTCTGTGCTGACAGCTCAGAACTTGGAGCCTGTTTCAGATTCTGTGTCTCCCTCTCTCTCTGCCCCTCCCCCACTCATGCTCGGTCTCTCTCTGGCAAAAATAATTAAACATTAAAAAAAATTAAAAAAAAAAAACTATTAGGTAGAAAGTTAACAGGGAACTTTATAATGGTTGGATCAGGCTCACAACACCTGAAAACATTGATCAATCCTAAGAGCACAAAAAGAAAAAACATGAGTCATTATTTATCTGCTGATGTGATTATTAGAAAGTATGCAACACAACCTATGAGGTAATTTTCCCAAAAAACCTGAAATTGGTCAAGTCTCTCTAGCACTAACTTATTATTTTCCAGTAAATAACTGGTGGGGGGCGGGGAGGAGAGGAACTTATAGCTTAAGAGATGAATCAATCAAATGAAATGGCTGGACCTTATTTGTATCCTGATTTGAACAAACAGCCTGTGTTTGTTTGATTGTTCTTTTGAGATCTTCTTAAAAAGTCAGTTGTGGTGGTGTGAATACTGGATATTTGATTTTAAGGAACTACTACTAATTTTAAACTCGTATCTTTTAGAAATGTATGTAGAAGTATTTAGCAATGAAATTATATTTCTGGGGTTTACTTCAGTATAATCCTTTGGAGAGGATAGAGAGGAGTTGGGAAAGGGTAAAGACTAAGCCAGTTTATGTCTCTGTTGAAAATTATTGAAGCTGAGTGATGGAAACATGGGGTCTCATTATACTGAGCTCTCTTTACTTCTTTGTTTGGAAATGTCCAAATAAGAGAGTTAAAAATTAAAAAGAGCACACAGTCGATATTCAGTAAGTGCATGCTGGATTCAATAGAGATTTATAGGCTTCTATACATTTGCTTAAATCAGCAAATTATTGATGGACATGTTTATGGCAGTTAGGTTTGCAAGGGGAAAGAAACACTAATTGAACCTATTCTATGTAGCTTTATTCTTAGGAGTAATTAGACTTTTACAAAAAAATGTTATTAGGTTAAAATAAGGAAAGAAGTACAAATATTTTAAACTGACTTTCAGTTTACATTCTAAAAGCTATGAAGGGAAAAAGGAACTCACAGCAAGGAAACTTCCACAGAGCCACTCAGAGCCTTCTGCCTTTCAAATGGGCCTAGTCCTGGAGCATGAGCTATGCCAGTGGAGCCCAAAGATTTACCAAGCTCAAATGAACATGTTCCCAAGAGCATCCGGGGCCTTAACTGAAGCTTCTACGGGGCTATGTCTGACTTGCTTTGAAAAATATTTTGGAGAAATGTCTGAATTATTTAATAGTGACCTACTGTGGAGATCACTGGAATCTAAATTGATACTCAGCATTTTGTCTCTAATTCCAGATTAAAAAGAGGGTTCAAACCATTACCAATGCTATAAAAACAAATGTAAGAATTTCAATAAACCTGAAAGTTATTTTCTAATAATGATAGTATTATTAGTTTATATTATTTTATAGTTTTATTTTATAGTTTCTGATAGTATTATTTTATAGTTTCTATAAATGTGGTATTGATTGCCATGCAACACAATATTATACACAGAGGCAGTATAGTGTAATAGTATGTATAGTATAGTATAGCATAGCATAGCATAGCATAGCATAGCATAGTATGTAGAGTATGGGCTTTTGAGCCAGACTGCGTGGATGTAAATCTTGACATTGCCACTTAGTAGCAGAATGACCCTGAGCAAGTTACTTAACCTCTCTGTGCTTATTTCCTTATACATACAGTGGGGATAATAATAGTAATCAGGGTTTTCCAGAACAAAAGCAGTAGGATATATGTATACACACACAACATGTATATATGTTTTATTTCATATTATATGTATGTATATATGATTTATTTTGAGGAATGGGTCTATGCAATTATGGGAGCTGGCAAGTGTGAAATCTGTATGGCAGGCCGGCAAGCTGGAAATCCTTGAGCAGGATCTGATTCTACAGTCTTGAGGCAGAATTTCTTCTTTCTCAGAGAAACCTTAGTTTTGCTTTTAAAGCCTTTTACTGATTGGATGATATCTACCCACATTATTGAGGTTAATTTCCTTTAGTTAAAGTCAACTGATTTTATATGTTAACCACAGCTACAAAATACTTCTACAGCAATACCTAGATTAGTGTTTCAATAATGGGGTCCTATAGCTTAGTCATATTGACACATAAAACTTAGATCACACTTACTATAAGATTCATAAAAATTGTGAAAATTTAATGAGGTAAATGCATGTAAAGCATTTAGAATAGAGCCTAACACATGGAGGCACTCATAAAGATTAGCTATTATTACACATTCTTTAAATCAAAAAGGTTAACTATTATTACATACTCTTTAAATCCCAAAACTACCCTTGTTCTAGGAAAGATATAATAATAAATTCAGTGATAGTCACTATAAAATCAATTAATATTCTAGCGAGAATGAACCTTGGATGTCTTCTAGACCAGCCTCTCATTTTAAAAAACATGGAAGCTGAGGTCCAGTCTCTTTTTCATATAGGCAAAGATATTTTGGTTTTTGTAGTGATGAACACACAGAGAGAAAGCCCTGCCCTAGTGGGGCTTCTATCTTAATAAGATAACCATTGTTTCTGCCCAAATCTCACCAATATTCTTACTCATTTGCATTCAGAAAAGGAATTAGAGATTTGGGTTCAGAGACTGTGCTGCCTCAAAGCACAGGTGCCCCAAAACATTGAACTGTTCAAGTAGAAATGTTTATATTCAGCTTTTAGATTCAGAAGCTTAGAACCTAAGCTCTTCCTACATTGACATCACTGGCATATTTGAAATTTTAAAGTTACCCTTCTATGGGGTGTCTCTTTTCATTAAGACTTAGGTCATTTCTCAAGAATGTGCTAAATGCTCCTGAGTGGCCTAAGTGAAATTAATAATGTACTTTCTTAGCATCTTGTTTTCAACCACTGGGAAACTTGGCCATTGGGGAAGTTCTCTCTGATTCCTTGACATGGAGACTCATTAACAAAAATTGCATAAAAGCATGAATAATAAATCTATGGGACACTTTACAGTTTTATAAACCACTTTTGAGAAATAGGGCAGGTATTATTATCCCCACTTTACTGAGGAGGAAGCTGAAATTCAAAGTTGTGAAGTGAGTCTCCCAAGACTACATACTTAATAGCAGATCCTGACTGCCTAATCCCAATATAATATGCTCTCTGCTGTATAACTCTACTGGCCACGTTTGGTCGATACAGTTCTAGAAAAGAGCTGCTTTTCAACCCTGCAGTTCTCTTCCTTAGTTCTAACGTGAAGACAGTCTTGGAGACACTCCTGGAAGAGTCAGGCCCTGGGGCCCAGGGGGCACTACATAGCAGGACTCTTCCTTATAAAGCCATTACCCTCAAGAACAGGAGACATCACTGACTTTCCTAGCACACAGAAACAGACACAGAGACTTAGACAAAATTAAAAGAGAAATTTATCCCAAATGAAAGACAGGACAAGGCCATGGCCGGAGATATAAGCAAAACAGATATAGGTAATATGCCTGATAGAGAATTTAAAGTAATGATCATCAGGATACTGGACTTGAGAAAAGAGTGGAGGACATCAGTGAGACCCTTAACACAGAGATAAGGAATAACATAGCAGAGAGAAACACACTTGATCGAATGAACAGCAAGCTGAAAGCAGCAAAGGGATGAATTAATGACCCATTAATTCCAATTTCCATTTCCAGAGTAATGGAAAGTAATCAAGCTGAACAGGGGAGAGAAAAAAGAATTACGCAAAATAAGAATTATTATGTTTGATGAAGTGACCGAGTTTCCTTAAGGAACTTTATCAAACATAATAACATTCATATTATAGGAGTCCCAGAAGAAGAACAGAGAGAAAGGAGAGCAGAAAACTTAATTTGAAGAAATAATAGCTGAAAACTTCCTTAATGTGGGAAAGGAAACAGATATCCAGATCCCAGAGGCACAGAGAACACCCATCAAAATCAATAGCAGATCCACACTAAGACATATTGTAATTAAGTTGGCAAAATATAATGATGAAGAAAAAAATATTAAAAACCAGCAAAATAAAAGAAGACAGTTACATACAAAGGAACCCCACAAAACTATCTGTGGACTTTTCAGCAGAAACTTTCCAAGCCAGAAAGCAGTGGCATGATATATTCAAAGTGCTGAATGGGAAAAACCTGCAGCCAAGAATACTCTATATAGCAAGGGTATCATTCAGAATAGAGAGAGATATATAGTTTCCTTGACAAAAACTAAAGGAGTTCATGACCACTAAACCAGCCCTGCAAGAAATATTTTTAAAGGAAAAAAAAATTTAAGTTTATTTATTTTTGAGAGAAAGACAAAGAGAGCAAGTGAGGGAGGGGCAGAGAGAGAGGGAGGGAGAGTATCCCAAGCAGGCTCTGCACCATCAGCACAGAGCCTAATGCAGGACTTGAACCCACGAACCTTGAGATCATGACTTGACCCAAAACCAAGAGTTGGACACTTAACTGCTGAGCCACCCAGGCGTCCCTCTGCAAGAAATATTAAAGGGGACTCTTTGAGTGGAAAGGAAAGACCACAAATGACAGTGTGAAGGTAGAAAACAAAAAAGCACTAAAAATGAATATTTCTGTATAAAACAGTCAAGGAACTCACAGAAGAAAAAGTTGTAAAACATGACACCATATACCTAAAACATGGGAGAAGAGGAGTAGAAAATGGATTCAAACTTAAATGACCATCAATATAATATAGACTGTTATATGCAGAAGAGTTATATACAAACTTAATGTACCATATATCAAAAACCACTATTAAATATGCAAAGAATAAAGAGAATTCAAATCGCTAAAGAAAATGAGCAACCCATGAAAGAGAGAAAGACAAAGGATCAGAGAAAATCTTCAGAAACAAAAATAATAAATTGGGGCGCCTGGGTGGCTCAGTCAGTTAAGTGGCCAACTTCGGCTCAGGTCATGATCTCACAGTTTGTGAGTTTGGGCCCCACGTCGGGCTCTGTGCTGACAGCTCAGAGTCTGGAGCCTGCTTCAAATTCTATGTCTTCCTCTCTCTCTGCCCCTCCCCTGCTCATGCTCACTCTCACTCTCTCTTTCTCTCTCTCTCTCAAAAATAAACCTGAAAAAAAATTTTTTTGGAAACTAATAAAATGCCAATAAATACATATGTATCAATAATTAATTTGAATGTAAATGGCCTAAACACTCCAATCAAAGACGTGGGGTGACAAAATGGATATAAAAACAAGACTCATCTTGGGGCGCCTGGGTGGCTCAGTCAGTTGAGCGTCCAGCTTCGGCTCAGGTCATGATCTCGTGGTTTGTGAGTTCGAGCCCCGCGTTGGGCTCTGTGCTGACAGCTCAGAGCCTGGAGCCTGCTTTGGATTCTGTGTCTCCTCCTCTCTCTGCCCCTCCCCTGCTCATGCTCTGTCTCTCTCTGTCTCTCAATAATAAATAAACATTAAAAAAATTTTTTTAAATAAAACAAAAAAAAACAAGACTCACCTATACACTGCCTACAAAGACTAGTTTTAGACCAAAAGACACCTGGAGATTGAAAGTGAGGGAATAGAGAAAGAGAAACATTTATCATCCAAATAGATGTCAAAAGCAAGCCAGAGTGGCAGTACTTACATCAGACGAAATAGACTTTAAAGCAAAGACTGTAACAAGAGGCAAAGAAGGACACTATATAATAATAAGGGGACAATCCAACAAGAAGATATAACAATTGTAAATATTTATGGACCCAATATGGGAGCACTCAAATACATAAAGCAGGTAATAACAAACACAGAGGAACTAATCAATAATAATACAATAGTACTAGAGGACTTTAACACCCCACTTACATTAATGGACAGATCATCTAAACAGAAAATCACCAAGGAAACAATGGCTTTGAATGACATAGTGAAACAGATGGATTTAACAGATATAGTCAGAACATTCCATCCTAAAACAGCAGAATACACATTCTTTTCAAGTGCACATGGAACATTCTCTAGAATAGATCACATATTAAGCCACAAGACAAGCCTCAACACATTCAAAAAGATCAAAGTTATACCATGCATATTTTCTGACCACAATACTATGAAACTAGAAGTCAACCACAAGAAAAAATTTGGAAAGATCACAAATGCATAGAGGTTAAATACCATGCTACTAACAATGGATGGGTCAACCAGGAAATAAAAGAAGAAATTAAAAAGCACATGGAAGCAAATGAAAATGAATAGAGAACAGTTCAAAACTGTTGAGACAGAGCAAAAGCAGTTCTAAGAAGGAAGTTTATAGCAATACAGGCCTTCCTCAAGAAGCAAGAGGAATTTCAAGTAAACAATTTAACCTACACCTAAAGGAGCTAGAAAAAGAACACCAACAAAAACTAAAACCAGCCAAAGAAAGGAAATAATAAAGATTAGAGCAGAAATTGGGGCACCTGGGTGGCTCAGTTGGTTGAGCCATCTGTCTTTGGCTCAGGGCATGATCTCACAGCTCATGAATTTGAGCCCTGTATCAGGCTTGCTACTGTCAGTGCAGGGCCTGCTTTGGATCCTCTATCCCTCTCTTTCTGCTCCTCCCCCCCCCCCCAAAACAAAAAAATAAAACATTTAAAATTTATAAAGATTAGACCACAGATAAATGATACTGAAACTAAAAAAAAACAATAGAACAGATCAATGAAACGAGGAGCTAGTTCTTGGAAAAAAGCAATAAAACTGATAAACCTAGCCAGACTTAACAAGAAAACAGAGAAAGGACCCAAATAAATAAAAGCACAAATGAGAGAAGAGAAATAACAACAAATACCACAGAAATAAAATTATTAAGAGAATATTATGAAAAACCACATGCCAGAAATCAGACAACCTAGAAGAAATGGATGAATTCCAGAAACATACAACAAAACTGAACCAGGAAGAAATAGAAAATTTCAGCAGATCAATTACCTGCAAAGAATTCGAATCAGTAATCAAAAAACTCCCAACAAACAAAAGTCCAGGATCAGACGGCTTCACGGGTGAATTCTACCAAGTATTTAAAGAGTTAAAACCTATTCTCAAACTATTCCAAAAAATAGAAAAGGAAGGAAAAACTTCCAAATTTATCCTATGAGGCCAGCATTATCCTGGTACAAAAACCAGATAAAGACATCACTAGAAAAGAGAACTACAGGGCAATATGTCTGATGAACATAGATGCAAAAACCCTCATCAAAATACTAGCAAACCGAATCCAACAATGCATTTAAAAAATCATTCATCAGGGCTCCTGGGTGGCTCAGTCAGTTGGGCTTCCGACTTCTGCTCGGGTCATGATCTCACAGTCAGTGAGTTCAAGCCCCGCATTGGGCTCTGTGCTGACAGCTCAGAGCCTGGAGCCTGCTTTGGATTCTGTGTCTCCCCCTCTCTCTCTGCCCCTCCCCTGCTCATGCTCTGTCTCTCTCTGTCTCAAAAATAATAAATAAAAACGTTAACAAAATTTTTTTAAATCATTCATCACATCAAGCGGGTTGCAAGGTTGGTTCAGTATTCACAAGTCAGTCAACATGATGCATCACATCAACAAGGAAAAGGATATGCACCACGTGATCATTTCAGTAGATGTAGAAAAAGTATTTGGCAAAGTACAACATCCATTCATGGTTAAGACCTTCAACAATGTATGTTTACAGGGTATATACCGCAACAATAAAGGCCATATATGAAAAACCCACAGCTAACATCATCTTTAATGGTGAAAAACAGATCTTTTTCCCTAAGGTCAAGAACAGGACAAGGATGTCCACTCTCACCATTTTTATTCAACATCATACTGGAAGTCCTAGCCATAGCAATCAGAAAACAAAAAGAATAAAATGCACCCAAATCAGTAAGGAAGAAGTAAAACTTCCACTGTTTGTAGATGACATGATACTCTACATAGGATACCTGAAAGACTCCACCAAAAAAAGAAAAAAAAAACTACTGGAACTAATAAAGGAATTCAGAAGAGTTGCAGGATACAAAATCAGTGTACAGAAATCTGTTTCATTTCTATACACCAATAATGAAGGAGGAGAAAGAGAAATTAAGAAAACAATCCCATTTACAATTGCACAAAAATAATAAGGTACCTAGGAATAGACCTGACCAAAGAGGTGAGAGACCTGTACTCTGAAAACGAGAAAACACTGATAAAAGAAACTGAAAATGACACAAAGAAGTGGAAAGACAGTCATGCTCATGGATTGGAAGAACAAATTTTGTTAAAATGTCTGTATTGCCCAAAGCAGTCTATACATTTAATGTAATCCCAATCAAAATACCAATAGCATTTTTCACAGAACTAGAGCAAAAAATTCTAAAATTTCTGTGGAACCGCAGAAGACCCCCATAGCCAAAGCAACCTTGAAAAAGAAGCTGGAGGCATCACAATTCCAGACTTCAAATTCTACTACAAAGCTGCAGTAATCAGAACAGTGTGGTACTGGAACTTTCAAACAGATGCATAGATTAATGGAACAGAATAGAAAACCCAGAAATAAACCCACAAGTATATGATCAGTTAATCTGCAACAAAGCAGAAAAGAATATCCAGTGGGAAGGAGTCTCTTCAACAAATGGTGTTGGGAAAAGCAGACAGCAGCATGCAAAAGAATGAAACTAGACTACTTTCTTACACCATACACAAAAATAAAATAAAAATGGGTTAAGGACCAAATGGGAGACCTGAAACCATAAAAATCCTTGAAGAGAACACAGGTTGTAATCTCTTTGACATTGGTAGTAGCAATACTTTTCTAGATATGTTGCCTGAAGCAAGGGAAACAAAATAAAAAATAGACTATTGGGACTACATTAAAATAAAAAGCTTTTGGGGTGCCTGGGTGGTTCAGTTGGTTAAACATCCGGCTTCAGCTCAGGTCATGATCTCACGGTTCATGAGTTTGAACCTGCGTTGGGCTCTGTGCTGAAAGGTCAGAGCCTGGAGCCTACTTCAGATTCTGTCTCCCTCTCTCTCTGCCCCTCCCCTGCTCGCTCTCTCTCTCTCTCTCTCTCTCTCTCTCAAAAATAAACATTAAAAAGCATTAAAAAACTTTTGCAAAGCAAAGGAAACAATAAAACAAAAAACAACCTATGCAATGGGAAAAGATATTTGCAAATTATATATCCAATAAAGGGTTAGCATCCAAAATACATAAAGAACATGTAAAACTCAACACCCAAAAAGGTAATAATCCAATTTAAAAATGGGCAGAAGACATGAACAGACATTTCTCCAAAGAGGACAGATGGCAAACAGACACATGAAAAGATGCTCCACATCACTCGTCATCAGAGAAATGCAAATCAAAACTACAATGAAATATCCCTTCACACCCGTCAGAATGGCTAAAATCAAAAACAAGAAACAACGGATGTTGGTGACGATGTGGAAAAAGAGCAACATTGTATGCTGTTGGTGGGAATGCAAACTGGTGCAGCCACTGTGGAAAACAGTATGGAGGTTTCTTAAAGGGTTAAAAATAGAACTACCCTATGATCCAGTAATCTCACTAGTGGGCATTTACTCAAAGAATACATAAACACTAATTCAAAGGGATACACGCACCCCTATGTTAAAGCAGAATTTCTTACAATAGCCAAGATATGAAAGCAGCCCAAGTGTTTGTCGATAGATGAATGGATAAAGAAGTTGTGTTATACATACAAAAGAATATTATTCAGCCATAAAAAAGAATGAAATCTTACCATTTGCAATGACATGGATAGAGCTAAAGAGTATAATGCTAAATGAAATGAGTCAGAGAAACACAAATACCATATGATTTCACTCAAATGTGAAATTTAAGAAATGAAACAAAAGGGCAAAGGAGGGTCAAAGAGAGATAGAGACAAATCAAGAAACAGACTTTCAATTGTGGAGAACAAACTTGGTTACCAGAGGAGTGGGAGGTGGAGGATGGGTAAATATGTGATGAGGATTAATGTGTTCACTTGTGATGGGCAGGGCACTAGGTGATATATGGAATTGTGAATCACTATATAAAAATAAATAAATAATATAAAGTGAAGGCAGTCTTCATCCACACTTAATCATATTTGGATGTAACTTGTTTACTTTGCCTTTAAAATATGACAATAAATATTTTTAAATCTGAAGCTAAGTTTAGCTGAGAAAAAATTTCTGTGAAGTTTTAAAAATATATCTGGAAGCTAATAAAGTTTTATCAAATAAGTCTTGGATATTTTTCTTGCTCTGGAAATTAATCTTAACTTTTTTAGTAGTGTGCACCTTTCTTTGGATTGGACATAAATGTGCCTTTTAGTAGTGTTAATTTTGCCAGATTGTATGTTTTTAAATTTGGGTCTTATTTTAATTAACCATGATTATCTGAAACTTGAACTTTGGAAAGTTTTCTGTCTGCACTTTTAAATTCTGCTGGGTCACAGTGGTAGCTCTGAAACTTATATTTACATCTTTATTATTTGTCAACTATTCTCCAACAGATAAAAGTTTATTTAAAATTGCTTCCCTGTTCACAGTGTGCAGTGCAGTTAAGCAGGAAAGTCTCCTGTCCCTG
Organism: Acinonyx jubatus; assembly: GCF_027475565.1. Taxonomy (NCBI): domain Eukaryota; kingdom Metazoa; phylum Chordata; class Mammalia; order Carnivora; family Felidae; genus Acinonyx; species Acinonyx jubatus. The sequence goes on along the minus strand of NC_069381.1, from coordinate 35,102,486 downwards.
ATATACCATTTGACACATCATATTGTAATCATTTATTTATTTATTTGTCTGTGATTTTTGAGGATAAGGACTTTGTCATGGCATGTTTTAGAGGTAGTGTAATATAAATGAAAGAAAATGAACTTTGGAGTCATTCAGACCTGGTTCCAAAACTCAGGTCTGTCATTTACTACCTGAGAGGTTTTAAGCAAATTACTTAACCTTTCTGAGTCCCAGTTTACACAACTTTAAAAATAAGAAAAATAGGGGAGTCTGGGTAGCTCAGTCGGTTAAGCATCTGACACTTTATTTCGGCTCGGATCATGATCTTATAGTTCGTGGGACAGAGCTTTGTCTTGGGCTCTATGCTGAGTGTGGAGCCTGCTTAGGATTCTCTCTCTCCCTCTCTCTGCCCCTCACCCACTTGTGTGTGCACTCTCTCTCTCAAAATAAGTAAACTTAAATAAAAAATAAAACAAGGAAAATAATAGCAACCTCATAATGTTGTGATAAATTATTAAAAACACCAGATACAGTTGTGCTACGTGATAGGTGCTTTACAAATATTTGATATCCTTCTCCTTTTTTTGTTAATATCCCGAGGCCTAGCAGTCTGGCACTTAAGATCTCATTAATTGGTTTAAATGACTGAATTATTCTCCCTACATTACAAAATTATTAGTGCTATGTGCTAGTACGTCGAGGTGTAACACTGCATAGTCCCACTGCACCAAGCTGTGCTTTCCATATTTTATGAGGTTTCTTACCTTTTTGGTATCCCACATGGCCACCATTTTGGAATTGTATGTTTTAAGGAAGAAATGTCAGTATTCTCCTTGTTCTTTCTCCTGTCCTTTCTTGTGGCGTTCCTTTGGTTTCTCTTGGATTTATAGCACTTGCCTTAATCTAGATTGTACTTATTTCATTTGTAGCCTTGTCTTTTCTCCCAAAGAGTTTACAGTGTACCTTAGAGGTTTTTAACTTATTTGGGGTTCCTTGTTAACCTTTTTAGACTATGATGAAAGCTATGAACTATCCCTGCCCCCCTAGCAAATGTACATGTATACAAAACAGGTTTTCATATTATTAGTTCACGAGGTTTGTGGACTCCAGGGTAAGGATTCTTTTTCTAGATATTGTGTTCCTTTAGAGCTGTACCTGAGTTTCATTGACCTTTGTGCTATGGCAGAGCCTACCACATATACAGGAGATACTTAGCAAAAAGTTTCTGAATTGATTAATTGAAATGCAAAATGAAAATCTTCCAAGTTTCTTATTGCAGAATCTCTAAACGCACTTTCTTTGTTTCCTTAGGCTTCCATCTCAGTGGTACAGTAACTGAGCCAGCTACCACTTCTGAACCAGCAGTGACTTACAAAGTTGCAATCAGTTTTGACCGATGCAAAATCACCTCAGTGACATGTGGCTGTGGGAACAAAGATATATTCTACTGTGCTCATGTGGTGGCACTCTCACTCTACAGGATCCGTAAACCAGAGCAAGTCAAATTGCGTCTTCCTATCTCAGAAACCCTTTTCCAGATGAATAGGGACCAGCTACAGAAGTTTATTCAATATTTAATCACGGCACACCACACTGAAGTTCTTCCTACTGCGCAGAAACTGGCAGATGAGATTCTATCCTCCAACTCAGAAATCAACCAAGTGAATGGTAATTATACAACATTTTTGTTGCTAAAAATCTACTTTGTTGCTTTATTGCGTGTTTAGAGGTTGGGATTTTTTGTTAATATTTTTGCAATTGTGATCACTTAACCTGAAATCAGTTCATTCCATCAAATCAACTATTCAACTCTTAGTTTTTTGAAGCAGTCCAGTTGTCTGCCTTATAAAACTCTTTGCAAAAAAGGACAGAGAATGTTAGAGTTATGTAGTGATCTAGTTTTTTGGACTTTATTTGTCCGTATAATACCTGCCCCAGGAGCCTGGAATATTCAGGAGTGAGAGAAAGCAAAAAATAATTTGTGTCATTCAATGAAATTAGATATATATAAGAATTCTCTTAACATTTTAGGATCCTACATAGCATCAGGGTCATTCTAAAGAGCATCTTTTAGTATTGTGCTCACTTACTCATTCAACAAGTATATATTGAGAACCTGCTCTGTGCAAGCAATAGTGCTGATTGTTGAGAGCATAAAACAGACATGATTCCTGCCTTCAAGTAGCTTATAATCTAGTAGAAAAGACAGATACGTTTGGGGCACCTGCGTGGCTCAGTTGATTGAGCGTCCCACTCTTGATATTAGCTCAGGTAATGATCCCTGAGTTGTGGGATCAAGCCCCGTGTCAGGCTCTGTGCTGAGCATGGAGCCTGCTTGGTATTCTCTTTCTCTCTCCCTCTGCCCATCTCCCATGCTTGTATGCTCTCTCCATCTCTCTCTAAAAGGAAGGAAAGGGGTGTAGGGGAAGAAAGAAAAGACAGCTAAGTTTGAAACAAATAGTTGTTTTTATAATAAAGCCAGGTTGTAAAGACTTTATCACAGGAAACCACTGAAGAATTTTGAGAAGGCGTTTTGTTTGTTAGATCCTATGTTCCAGGTATGATACAAAGGACTCCACATATGTTGATTCATTTAGCTTTCAAAACTACTCTGTGAAATAGGTGTTTTAACCACTTCCATTTTTTAAATAAGGAAATTATAACCCATACACACTTGATTTCAAAACTCAAGGTTTTTATGCTTCTCTATACTATCTATTTTTAGCAGATAATTTTGGTACTAACGTAAAAGAGGCAATGAGACCAGGTGGATGGTCTGTATGATATTGTAATCCATGTGCCAAAGGTTCTGCCTCTCCCAGTTGTTGAATAGAACTAATCAAGTCCTGTACACAACCTCACCAGTCCTCAGAAACAAGGGTAGTCAGACCAACAGGCTTCCAGGAACTCTTGCTAACTAGCATAAATAATCTTCTATTGCTTTATACAGAAAGCTGTGGTATATATATAATAACTGAGCCCTCTCTAAGTGATACTCTTAAAGAGTAGCTTCAAATATCTCTCATCCCACATAGTAAGGCTGTTCTACTTCTCTGGCCTCCTTAACTCTAGAGCTCTTAGAAACCTGAGTTCTGCCTCATCCCAAGGTCTGTAGCACCAAAGAGAAATACTGCTCTGTACCTCTATGACTAGGTTGTGCCATGTTTTCATGCTTTATTCCCATTGACTCTTTCTCAGAATTTTTGCCTATTTCCAAGCTCTCTTGCCTTTTCTTCATGTGACCATCTTGGTTGAGGACCTTATTGCACCTGTCTTGTTCATACCACTGCTGTCACCAAAACCATCCTCTTCCCTCTTTACCACTGTGCTAAAGCAATTTTTATCTTTTGTTACACCACCCATCTTATTTTCTGAAGTTAGGCTTAGGTTGCCATACTGAACTTGAGTGTGATCCTCAACCTTCCCCAGGAACTACTACTTCTGTACCTGTGTCTATTCCATACTAATACTAGCTTTCTACTCCCAGCTTCCCTAGTATTCCACAAGGCCTTTCCTAATCTATTTCCTCTAACCAATGTTGATATTGGCAATGATAATGAAACAGGGGACAGAGAATGGAGATATCTTAGAGGTAACATGGACTGGATTCAATATCTGCTGTATAGGATGATTGGGGAGGGTGAAGAAGAGGAAGAAAAGAAAGATGAGACAAAACTGAATTCCAGAATGTCTAGCTAGGATGATGTTGATGGACTTGATGATAATGTTGTCATTCACTGAGGAAACATAAGAGGAGGGGTGAATTTAGGAGGAAGATGAATTTGGGGTGTGTGGGTGGCTCAGTCTGGTAAGCATCCAACCAGCTGAGCCCTGCATCAGGCTCTGTGATATCAGAGCCCTGCTTGGGATTCTCTCTCTCTGCCCCTCCCCTGTTAATGCTTCCTCTCTCTCTCTCTCTCTTTCCCTCTCTCTCTCAAAATAAATAAACTTAAAAGAAAAGGAGGAAAATGAATTCAATATAAGTTTGAGATACTTGTAGAACATTTAGGAAAAGATTTTTTTAATATGAAATTTATTGTCAAATTGGTTTCCATACAACACCCAGTGCTCATCCCAAAAGGTGCCCTCCTCAATACCCATCACCCACCCTCCCCTCCCTCCCACCCCCCATCAACCCTAAGTTTGTTCTCAGTTTTTTAAGAGTCTCTTATGCTTTGGTTCTCTCCCTCTCTAACCTTTTTTTTTTTCTTCCCCTCCCCATGGACTTCTGTTAAGTTTCTCAGGATCCACATAAGATACCATATGTTTTCACTCTTATAGGAAAAGATTTCTGTTGGGCAGTTGGATATATGGATCTAGAACTGTGGGAAAAACTCACAATTTTGGAGTTATTAGCATAGGGATATTTGGAGTCTTGTTTCTCTTCCCTGCTAAATCTTGAAACACTTAGAACATCTTCCCTCTCCTCTTTCCCAAACTCTGCTCCTCACCAAAACAAAATTAAAAAGCAGGAATAAGATTTCTAAAACTGCTAGCTGCCTGCTTTTAATCCCAAGAGTGGATCCAGGCATTGCTGTGCTCCTCACCTCCTTAAAACCTTTTTTTTCTTAAGCCCCTATGTGTGGTTTTACCTAGACTTTGCCTTGTCCCCTTTGGTAGACTGTCTTTCTACATCTACCAGTGCTCTATGCTCTGTGATTTGATTTGGTAACTCCATACCGTAAGATTCTCTGGCGTACAGCATCTTGGTCAGGGCTTCAGTTGCTGCTTATCCATGAAGAGAGATTTGATACATTGAGAAAAGTAAGGTGACTTGAGGAGTAGGGTTAGGAACCATGTTTTATTAATTTCTGAGTTTCTGTCACCTAGCATGGTACCTGGAAAATAATAACGGTTTATTAAATGAATACAGCCATGCATATACAGGTGATGCAAGCAGGAGTCAGTATAGAAATTAGCAAAGTAGAATGAGAAATGAGAAAAAGCTAGTAATTATCAAAGTCAGCATAGAACTGAGTTTCAAGAAGTGAATAGTCAACAATGTTGAATATCATGGAAGATACAGACCAAAGCTAACAAAGGTAGAAAGACAATTTAGGGGAAATAGAAACTATGCAGAGAGAAGAAAACTTTGAAAAAGTATTAATAATATTATCATTGGAGTAAAAGAAGATATTGCAACCATGAAATAAGAACTGGATACTGTAGAAATGAGTTCACAGAACAGAAAGAACTAATGAAATTACAAATATAATGGCAAAATCTTCTAAAACTAAGTGATGGAAAATAAAGGTAAGGAAAGCTCCCACAGAGTAGAGCAAAAAGACAAAAAGATGAAAAACAGGAGAAAAAAAATTGTCAAAAAGTAAGAAAACAAGTCCTAGAAATTCCATTGTTTGAATAATAGGGTTTCCAAAAATGGAAAACAGAGGTAAGGAATTCATCAATGAAATAAGTAAATTTTCTAGAACAAAAGCATGTGAGTTTCCAAAGTAAAGGATTTAACTATATGCTCAGCAGTGGAGGGGCACCTGGGTGGCTCAGTTGGTTAAGCATCCAGCTCTTGATTTCAGCTCAGGTCATGCATGATCTCAGTTGTGAGATTGAACCCCACCTCAGGTTCCGTGCTGAGTGTGGAGCCTGCTTGGGATTTTCTCTCTCTCTCTCTGCCTCTTCCTCGCTCATGCTCTCTCTCTCTCAATATAAATAAATAAATAAATAAACATTAAAAAAATGCTCAGCAGTGGAAAAAGAAGAGTCTTTTCAACAAATGGAGCTGGATCAGTTAGATATATTCATGTGGAGGAAAAAAACCCTCAATTCCTATCTCATGCCGTACAGAAAAATCAATTGCAGATAGATGGGAGATATAAATGTGAAGGGTAAAACAATAAAGTATATAGAAGATAACATGAGAAAATATCTTCATGTCCTTGGAGTAGGAAAATTTTTCTTAAGTAGAAAAAGATTTAAAAATTGGGCTACATTAAAATTTTAAACTTCTTTTTATCAAAAGGTACCACTCAAAGACTAAAAAGGTAGGTAATAGGAGAAGGTATTTACAGTATATATAACTGACAAAGAGCTTATATCCTAATTACATAAAGAACCCCAGGGCACCTGGGTGGCTTAGTCAGTTAAGTGTCCGACTCCTGATTTCAGCTCAGGTCACCATCTCATGGTTGGTGAGATCAAGCCCTGAATCAGGCTCTCTGCTGTCAGTGCAGAGCCTGCTTCAAATCCTCCATCTCCCTCTCTCTCTGCCCCTCCCTGCTTGCTCTCTCTCTCTCTCAAAAATAAACATTAATAATAAGAAAAACTCTTACAAATAGTAAAATTGACAAGAGACACAGAAAGGCACTAGACAAAAAGGATATCCAGATATTTAATAAACATATTAAAAGTTACTTTAATTAGTAATCATGGAAATGCAAATTAAAACCACAGTGAGATACCATTACCTATCCACCAGAATAGCTAAAGTTGTAAAACTGTCATTAGCAGGGGCGCCTGGGTGGCTCAGTCGGTTAAGTGTCCGACTTAGGCCCAGGTCACGATCTCGCGGTCCGTGAGTTCAAGCCCCGCGTCGGGCTCTGTGCTGACCGCTCGGAGCCTGGAACCTGTTTCAGATTCTGTGTCTCCCTCTCTCTCTGACCCTCCCCCGTTCATGCTCTGTCTTTCTCTGTCTCAAAAATAAATAAACGTTTAAAAAAAAAAACTGTCATTAGCAGCTATTGGTGAAGATACTGAGCAACTGGAACTATTGTAGGTAGGAACTAATATATTGCAGGTATAAATTGTTGCAGTCACTTTGTGAACTGTTTAGCATCATCTAACTAAAGTTGAGCATATGCATATGCTGTGACCCAGAAACTCTTCTAGATGTCTACTCAATGGAAATGAGTAGCATAATTTGTAACAGCCTAAAATAGAAACAATCTGCATGTCCATCAACAGAATGACTAAATAAATTGATACATTCACATAGTGGAATATTGTACATCAGTGAAAATAAATTAAACACTATTGCTGTGCCCCAAAGTATGGGGGAATCTTACAAACATGATGTTGAATGAAAGAAGCCAGACACAAAATAATAACTCTTGTATGATTCTACTTTTATAAAGTTCAAAAACAAGTCCCTGTTTAGAAGTTAGGATAGTGGTTAACTTGGGGGAAGAAGAAAGGAGATAATGTTTGTGAAGGGGCTTTTAGAATGCTGTTAGTATTCTATTTCTTGACTTAAATGATAGTTACACTGTTATAATGGCTATGTGATAATTCAACAAGCTGTTTGCTTAAGATTTGTACACTTTTAATAATTTATATTTTAATTTTAAAATACTAATTTAAGGGGCACCTGGGGGACTCAGTCAGTTAAGCGTCTGACTTCAGCTCAGGTCATGATCTCATGGTTCATGAGTTTGAGTCTCACGTCGGGCTGTGTGCTGACAGCTCAGAGCCTGGAGCCTGCTTCAGATTCTGTCTCCCTCCCTCTCTGCCCCTCCCCCACTTTCTCTCCCTCTCTCTCTCTCTCTCTCTCTCTCAAAAATAAATAATCATTAAAAATTTTTTAATAAAATAAAATACTGATTTAGTCCAGAGCACCTGAATGGCTCAGTTGGTTGAGTGTCCAACTTCAGTTCACGTCATGATCTCACAGTTTGTGAGTTTGAACCCCACATTGGGCTCACTGCTGTCAAAACAGAGCCGCTTTGGATCCTCTGTCCCACTTTCTCTCTGCCCTTCCTGTGCTCACACTCTTTCTCTCTCAAAAGTAAACATTTAAAAAAATAAAATATTAATTTAATTTAAAAAGCAGTGTGTGTATATGCACATGTCTACACACACACATATGTGTATAGGACAAAAAGACTGGAAGGAAATACACCATAATATTAATAATAGTAATCTATGGCTGGTGGCCATAGGTGTATTTTATTTTCTTTATGAATAGTATATTTTATATAAAAGCATGTATTATTTTTATAATTTTAAAAAGGTTGTTTAAGAATGAAAGAAAAATTGGTTCCACAGACTTAATAGTTCCCTCAGGACAGGTCTCATTGTTGAAGCCTAAGTGCTAACTTGGAGCCTTAATCCACATGATGGTTTGTTTCATAATTATTTATAAAAGACATGCTTTCTATTTTATCTTCATTTGTTACCATTTCTCGTACAGTCCTGTGGAAAATTTCACACTGTAACATTTACACTGACTGGGTTTACTTTACCACTACTGAGGTCAATTAGTTTCATACTCAAGACTAACATGAACATATGTTTTGGGTTTTTTTTTTTTTAACGTTTATTTATTTTTGAGACAGAGAGAGACAGAGCATGAATGGGGGAGGGGCAGAGAGAGGGAGACACAGAATCGGAAACAGGCTCCAGGCTCCGAGCTGTCAGCATAGAGCCCGACGCGGGGCTCGAACTCACAGACCGTGAGATCGTGACCTGAGCCTAAGTCGGCCGCTCAACCGACTGAGCCACCCAGGCGCCCCTAACATGAACATATGTAGAGACCTTTTTATCTTGTTTTTTTAACCAAAGGATTTTTAAAAAAGATACTGCCTAGAAGTTAGTGAGAGACAGCTGGAGAGGCTGCTTATGAACTCCAGGCCTAGTTTATCTAATTAAGACTATCTGTGTTCTTGTTCACTCATTCCTACATGCTCTACCCTCCTGTATTCTCTGACCCTTAATTTTGACATTTCATACAGATTAATCTTAAGTTTTCTCCTCTTCTTTTTATATATATTTTTAATATTTTTTAATGTTTATTAATTTTTTTGAGAGAGAGAGACAGAGTGCTAGCAGCGGAGGGGCAGAGAGAGAGGGAGACACAGAATCCGAAGCAGGCCTCCAGGCTCCAAGCTGTCAGCACAGAGCCCGACATGGGGCTCGAACCCACGAACCATGAGATCATGACCTGAGACAAAGTTGGACACCCAACCTGACTGAGCCACCCAGGTGCCCCAAGTTTTCTCCTATTCTTATTCTACATGATCTCTATAGGCAATCTCAGCTACATCCTTGACTTTAAATGTCATCTATGTACTATGGCTCACACATCACTTCTATATCCAACTGACTATACATGTCTCCATACAATGGAGACATCCCCAAATCAACATATCCAAACATGAGTTTATCTTCCTCCCCAAACTTACTCAGTTACCAAATAGCACCACCATCTAGCCACTGGATTTTGATAGAAATCTTCTAGTCATCCCTAATACTTTTTACTTACAATCCTTGTGCATTCCATTGCAAGACCTGTTAATTTTACCTCCAAAGTATATTTCATCCTTTTCCACTTCTCTCTATTGATATTGCCATAACCCTAAGTCAAAACTCCTATAATCTCCCACCTTGATTGCTACCATACTATTCAAACTTATCTTTCCATATTCACTATTGTTCCCTTCTATTCCATTCTCCACACAAAATAACTTTTCTATAACTATAGATTTTGTCATGGATAAAGTCTACATTTCATATGGCCTACAAAACCTTGCCTGGTCTGGCTTTTGCTTAGGTTTTCATGTGATTTTCCCTCTTCTTGTAATCCTCTTCCTATCCTCTCTCCCTTAGTATAAATGTACTTGATTATCACAATACTTTATGACTTTATGCTTTTTTGAGCAAAAAATACAGTATTTCCTCCACTCTTTGTTAGGCAACGCCTAATTCATTTCCTCAGGTGTTCACTTAAATGTCACTTTCTCAGGGAAAACTTCTTTAACCTGTCTTTCTTCTCACACAAATATGTACATGTGTAATTATTTGTTTAATGTCCCTTTCCCCAACCAGTCTGTCAACTCCACAAGCATAGGCACTATATATCTACTTTGTTTATCACCATATATCCGGTATTTGGCACAGATCCTGGCACATAGTAGGCTCTCATTTAATATTGATTGAGTAAATGAAAATGTCTTGGAAAATCCTCCTTAGGGCCTTTTGCCGATTCATGCTTTCCCAGATGACTTTCATTCCTTCAACAGTCACACCAACTCCTTGTAGTAGTTTTACCTAGATGCCTCAAATATTGACTCACTCCCTTTTTTGCTGCAGCCACTCATTTTGGCAGCTCTGCTTCTCATCTCCTGGGTTCCTTGTAGATCAGTAAACATTTACATAGTTTACCTTCCTTTATTTCCTATCAAATAAACAAACCCTTCTGAAGTTCTAGTTGAAATTTTACTGATAGTAACTCTCAAGGCTTTGCGTTATCCTAGTCCTATCCCAGCAGTTCTCTATAGTCTGTACACTACGTATTTTTTTAAGGGGTTATTTTATTTTATTTTATTTTATTTTATTTTATTTTTTTGACAGTAGAATATTTTTAATATCTGGGTTTGCAAGTTTAATACATTATTATCTTATTACAAGAATAATAATACCTTACCTTTATATTATTTTTATAATTTCCAATGTACTTGTTTTCTTTTTAAAAATTTTTTAAATATTTGTGTATTTATTTTTAATATATGAAATTTATTGTCAAATTAGTTTCCATACAACACCCAGTGCTCATCCTAAAAGATGCTCTCTTCAATGCCCATCACCCTCCCCTCCCTCCCACCCCCCATCAACCCTGTTTGTTCTCAGTTTTCTTTTCATGTTTTCTTTTTTTTTCAATATATGAAATTTATTGTCAAATTGGTTTCCATACAACACCCAGTGCTCATCCCAAAAGGTGCCCTCCTCAATGCCCATCACCCACCCTCTCCTCCCTCCCACCCCCCATCAACCCTCAGTTTGTTCTCAGTTTTTAAGTCTCTTATGCTTTGGCTCTCTCTCCCACTCTAACCTCTTTTTTTTTTCCTTCCCCTCCTCCATGGGTTTCTGTAAGTTTCTCAGGATCCACATAAGAGTGAAAACATATGGTATCTGTCTTTCTCTGTATGGCTTATTTCACTTAGCATAACACTCTCCAGTTCCATCCACATTGCTACAAAGAGCCATATTTCATTCTTTCTCATTACCACGTAGTATTCCTTTGTGTATATAAACCACAATTTCTTTATCCGTTCATCAGTTGATGGACATTTAGGCTTTTTCCACAATTTGGCTATTGTTGAGAATGCTGCTATAAACAATGGGGTACAAGTGGCCCTATGCATCAATACTCCTGTATCCCTTGGGTAAATTGCTAGCAGTGCTACTGCAGGGTCATAGGGTAGATCTATTTTTAATTTTTTGAGGAACCTCCACACTGTTTTCCAGAGTGGCTGCAACAGTTTGCATTCCCACCAACAGTGCAAGAGGGTTCCCGTTTCTCCACATCCTCTCCAGCATCTATAGTCTCCTGATTTGTTCATTTTGGCCACTCTGACTGGCGTGAAGTGATATCTGAGTGTGGTTTTGATTTGTATTTCCCTGATGAGGAGGGACGTTGAGCATCTTTTCATGTGTCTGTTGGCCATCCGGATGTCTTCTTTAGAGAAGTGTCTATTCATGTTTTCTGCCCATTTCTTCACTGGATTATTTGCTTTTTGGGTGTGGAGTTTGGTGAGGTCTTTATAGATTTTGGACGCTAGCCCTTTGTCCGATATGTCATTTGCAAATATCTTTTCCCATTCCGTTGGTTGCCTTTTAGTTTTGGTGGTTGTTTCCTTTGCTGTGCAGAAGCTTTTTATTTTCATGAGGTCCCAATAGTTCATTTTTGCTTTTAATTCCCTTGCCTTTGGGGATGTGTCAAGTAAGAAATTGCTACGGCTGAGGTCAGAGAGGTCTTTTACTGCTTTCTCCTGTAGTGTTTTGATGGTTTCCTGTCTCACATTCAGGTCCTTTATCCATTTTGAGTTCATTTTTGTGAATGGTGTAAGAAAGTGGTCTAGTTTCATCCTTCTGCATGTTGCTGTCCAGTTCTCCCAGCACCATTTGTTAAAGAGACTGTCTTTTTTCCACTGGATATTCTTTCCTGCTTTGTCAAAGATGAGTTGGCCATACGTTTGTGGGTCTAGTTCTGGGGTTTCTATTCTATTCCATTGGTCTATGTGTCTGTTTTTGTGCCAATACCATGCTGTCTTGATGATTACAGCTTTGTAGTAGAGGCTAAAGTCTGGGATTGTGATGCCTCCTGCTATGGTCTTCTTCAAAATTACTTTGGCTATTCGGGGTCTTTTGTGGCTCCATATGAATTTTAGGATTGCTTGTTCTGGCTTCGAGAAGAATGCTGGTGCAATTTTGATTGGGATTGCATTGAATGTGTAGCTAGCTTTGGGTAGTATTGACATTTTAACAGTATTTATTTTTCCAACCCATGAGCATGGAATGTTTTTCCATTTCTTTATATCTTCTTCAATTTCCTTCATAAGCTTTCTATAGTTTTCAGCATACAGATCTTGCACGTCTTTGGTTAGATTTATCCCTAGGTATTTTATGCTTCTTGATGCAATTGTGAATGGGATCAGTTTTTTTGTCTTTCTGTTGCTTCATTATTAGTGTATAAGAATGCAACTGATTTCTGTACATTGATTTTGTATCCTGCAACTTTGCTGAATTCATGTATCAGTTCTAGCAGACTTTTGGTGGAGTCTATCGGATTTTCCATGTATAATATCATGTCATCTGCAAAAAGTGAAAGCTTGACTTCATCTTTGCCGATTTTGATGCCTGTGATTTCCTTTTGTTGTCTGATTGCTGATGTTAGCACTTCCAACACTATGTTAAACAACAGCAGTGAGAGTGGACATCCCTGTCGTGTTCCTGATCTCAGGGAAAAAGCTCTCAGTTTTCCCCCATTGAGGATGATGTTAGCAGTGGGCTTTTCATAAATGGCTTTTATGATGTTTAAGTATGTTCCTTCTATCCCGACTTTCTTGAGGGTTTTTATTAAGAAAGGATGATGAATTTTGTCAAATGCTTTTTCTGCATCGATTGACAGGATCATATGGTTCTTATCTTTTCTTTTATTAATGTGATGTATCATGTTGATTGATTTGCAAATGTTGAACCAGCCCTGCAGCCCAGGAATGAATCCCACTTGATCATGGTGAATAATTCTTTTTATATGCTGTTGAATTTGATTTGCTAGTATCTTATTGAGAATTTTTGCATCCATATTCATCAGGGATATTGGCCTGTAATTCTCTTTTTTTGCTGGGTCTCTGTCTGGTTTAGGAATCAAAGTAATTCTGGCTTCATAGAATGAGTCTGGAAGTTTTCCTTCCCTTTTTGGAATAGCTTGAGAAGGGTAGGTATTATCTCTACTTTAAATGTCTGGTAGAATTCCCCTGGGAAGCCATCTGGTCCTGGACTCTTATTTGTTGGGAGATTTTTGATAACTGATTCAATTTCTTTGCTGGTTATGGGTCTGTTCAAGTTTTCTATTTCTTCCTGTTTGAGTTTGAGAAGTGTGTGGGTGTTTAGGAATGTGTCCATTTCTTCCAGGTTGTCCAGTTTGTTGGCATATAATTTTTCATAGTATTCCCTGATAATTGCTTGTATTTCTGAGGAATTGGTTGTAATGATTCCATTTTCATTCATGATTTTATCTATTTGGGTCATCTCCCTTTTCTTTTTGAGAAGCCTGGCTAGAGGTTTATCAATTTTGTTTATCTTTTTCAAAAAACCAACTCTTGGTTTCATTGATATGCTCTACAGTTTTTTTAGATTCTATATTGTTTATTTCTGCTGTGATCTTTATTATTTCTCTTCTTCTGCTGGGTTTGGGGTGTCTTTGCTGTTCTGCTTCTATTTCCTTTAGGTGTGCTGTTCAATTTTGTATTTGGGATTTTTCTTGTTTCTTGAGATAGGCCTGGATTGCAATGTATTTTCCTCTCGGGACTGCTTTTGCTGCATCCCAAAGCGTTTGGATTCCTGTATTTTCGTTTTCATTTGTTTCCATATATTTTTTAGTTTCTTCTCTAATTACCTGGTTGACCCACTCATTCTTTAGTAGGGTGTTCTTTAACCTCCATGCTTTTGGAGGTTTTCCAGACGTTTTCCTGTGGTTGATTTCAAGCTTCGTAGCATTGTGGTCTGAAAGTATGCATGGTATGATCTGAATTCTTGTATACTTATGAAGGGCTGTTTTGTGACCCAGAATGTGATCTATCTTGGAGAATGTTCCATGTGCACTCAAAAGAAAGTATATTCTGTTGCTTTGGGATGCAGAGTTCTAAATATATCTGTCAAGTCCATCTGATCCAATGTATCATTCAGGGCCCTTGTTTCTTTATTGACCATGTGTCTAGATGATCTATCCATTTCTGTAAGTGGGCTGTTAAAGTCCCCTGCAATTACCACATTCTTGTCAATAAGGTTGCTTATGTTTGTGAGTAATTGTTTTATATATTTGGGGGCTCCCGTATTCGGCGCATAGACATTTATAATTGTTAGCTCTTCCTGATAGATAGACCCTGTAATTATTATATAATGCCCTTCTTCATCTGTTGTTACAGCCTTTAATTTAAAGTCTAGTTTGTCTGATATAAGTATGGCTACTCCAGCTTTCTTTTGGCTTCCAGTAGCATGGTAAATAGTTCTCCATCCCCTCACTTTCAATTTGAAAGTGTCCTCAGGTCTAAAATGAGTCTCTTGTAGACAGCAAATAGATGGGTCTTGTTTTTTTATACATTCTGATACCCTGTGTCTTTTGGTTGGCACATTTAGTCCATTTACATTCAGTGCTATTATAGAAAGATATGAGTTTAGAGTCATTGTGATGTCTGTAGGTTTCATGCTTGTAGCGATGTCTCTGGTACTTTGTCTCACAGGATCCCCCTTAGGGTCTCCTGTAGGGCTGGTTTAGTGGTGATGGATTCTTCAGTTTTTGTTTGTTTGGGAAGACCTTTATCTCTCCTCTATTCTAAATGACAGATTTGCTGGATAGAGAATGCTCGGCTGCATATTTTTTTCTGTTCATCACATTGAAGATTTCCTGCCATTCCTTTCTGACCTGCCAAGTTTCAGTAGAGAGATCCGTCACGAGTCTTATCGGTCTCCCTTTACATGTTAGAGCGTGTTTATCCCTAGCTGCTTTCAGAATTTTCTCTTTATCCTTGTATTTTGCCAGTTTCACTATGATATGTCATGCAGAAGATTGATTCAAGTTACATCTGAAGGGAGTTCTCTGTGCCTCTTGGATTTCAGTGCCTTTTTCCTTCCCCAGATCAGGGAAGTTCTTAGCTATTATTTCTTCAAGTACACCTTCAGCACCTTTCCCTCTCTCTCCCTCCTCTGGAATACCAATTATGCGTAGATTATTTCTCTTTAGTGCATCACTTAGTTCTCTAATTTTCCCCTCATACTCCTGGATTTTTTTATCTCTCTTCTTCTCAGCTTCTTCTTTTTCCATAATTTTATCTTCCAGTTCACCTATTCTCTTCTCTGCCTCTTCAATCCGAGCTGTGGTCATCTCCATTTTATTTTGCAGCTCATTTATAGCATTTTTTAGCTCCTCCTGGCTGTTCCTACTCCCTTGATCTGTGTAGCAATAGGTTCTCTGCTGTCCTGTATACTGTTTTCAAGCCCAGCGATTAATTTTATGACTATTATTCTAAATTCACTTTCTGTTATATTGTTTAAATCTTTTTTGATCAGTTCGTTAGCTGTCGTTATTTCCTGGAGGTTTTTTTCAGGGGAATTCTTCCGTTTCGTCATTTTGGATGGTCCCTGGAGTGGTGCGGAACTGCAGGGCACTTCCCCTGTGCTGTCTTGAATAACTTGCGTTGGTGGGCGGGGCTGCAGTCAGACCTGATGTCTGCCCCCAGCCCACCCTGGGGCCACAGTCAGACTGGTGTGTACCTTCTCTTCCCCTCTCCTAGGGGCGGGATTCACTGTGGGGTGGCGTGGCCCATCTGGGCTGCTTGCACACTGCCAGGCTTGTGGTGCTGGGGATCTGGCGTATTAGCTGGGGTGGATCGGCAAGGTGCACAGGGGCGGGAGGGTCAGGCTCAGTTCGCTTTTCCTTCAGAGATCTGCTTCAGGAGGGGCCCTGCAGCACCGGGAGGGAGTCAGACCTGCCGGAGGGATGGATCCGCAGAAGCACAGCGTTGGGTATTTGCGCGGTGCAAGCAAGTTCCCTGACACGAACTGGTTCCCTTTGGGATTTTGGTTGGGGGATGGGCAAGGGAGATGCCGCTGGCAAGCGCCTTTGTTCCCCGCCAAGCTGTGCTCTGTCGTCCAGGGCTCAACAACTCTCCCTCCCGTTGTCCTCCAGCCCTCCTGCTCTCCGAGCAGAGCTGTTAACTATAACCTTCCAGATGTTAAGTCCTGCTTGCTGTCAGAACACCCTCCGTCTGGCCCCTCCACTTTTGTAAGCCAGACTTGGGGGCTCTGCTTTGCCAGTGGGCTGCCCCCCCCCTCCCGCCAATCCGTGTAGCGCGCATTGCCTCTCCGCCCTTCCTGCCCTCTTCTGTGGGCCTCTCATCTACGCTTGGCTCTGGAGAATCCATTCTGCTAGTGTTCTGGTGGTTTTCTGGGTTATTTAGGCAGGTGTGGGTGGAATCTAAGTGATCAGCAGGACGCGGTGAGCCCAGCGTCCTCCTATGCCACCATCTTCCCAGAAGCCTCTCTGTACACTACGTATTTATAAGCTTTGCCTCATTTCTTCCAGAACTGCTGCTGCCACTACTACCACCTGGGCCCAGAAGATTCTCCAGTTTTCTCTATACCCCTTTGAATTTTTAGAGGGGATGTCACTCCACACTTCCAACCAGTTAAGACCATCTCCTTTGGGAGACTAGGTTCTGCTCCTACTTTTTCATATCCTAATTGAACCACCCAAGGGTCAGAATTGGTATTCAAACCATCTATGCTTGTTTTTTGGAGCACTGTTTCTGTTCTTCCCTCATCCCTGTTCTTGGCAACAAGGTACTCAGATGCCCAGTCTTTGGTTTATACAAAGTGTATCTCATTTTATCTCAGTTCTGTCTGTATAGAGCTACTGAAAACTAGAATCATTGGAGGTGAGACTCTATAATCTGCATTTTGAACACAAACCCAGGTGATTATTCTGTGTATTAACATTTGAGAATCAGCGTATTGGTGAGAACTCTTTTATCCTCACTATGGGGAAAATGCATTATTCTGACTAGTCCTATATTCTGTATAGTGAAATAGGCCAAGAAAGATTTGACTATCTTAAGACACACCATCCAGCTTTCCATTCAAGGTCCTGAAACCAGCTAGTGGGTCACAGCCTCTAGATGAGGCTGGAGGCCAAAGTTCAGTGTTATAGTGAACAACAGACTTTGAAGAGAAACCAACAGACAAATCCTAGCTAATATACTTCCCACCTGTTACATTACTTACCTGTATATGCTTTAGTTTTTTCATTTTAAAATTAGGATAATAATACTACCTTCTAGACTTGTTATGAGGGCTCATTGGAATTTACTCACCAGATAATCACTGAGCACCTACTGTGTGCCAGGTACTATTCTACATGTTGCAAATATGCACACAAAGAAAACAGTTTATGCCCTCAAGGAGAGTATGTTCTAGTGAGGATATGTACAAAAAGTGCTTGAGTTTGGCATGTAGGAAGCACTAAAAAAAAATGGCTCTTATTAACAAGTATTTAAGGATAAGGAGTATGTTTGTTTTGCTTTGCCACTTTAGGGATACAAAAGAAGTGTAGGATATATTATTTACCCACCTGGAGCTTAAATCTAGATGGCCAATGAGACATGCATTTGTTTATTCTATAAATATTAACTCAGTGCTATAATGAGCCAGGCACTATAAGGTACAAAAATGAACACCTACTCTTAAAAAATTTCAATTTATTTGGGAATATATGAGAAATGCACAATTCTGATGTACAGCAAAATGCCACAAGTCTTTAGGAAAAGCAATAATAAAGTGCTAAGAAGAGTATTACTCCTTTTATATCCATGTGAGCATAAGATGGACATACTTTTGACAGGGAGGGAGCAGTGGGTTGTATGGTTAATTCAGTTAGGGGATAAAAAAGAGCTTCTCTTGCCAGATGAGCTAAGCAGTGTTGGCCTTTCTGTATACTTACTTTATGGTTTCCACTGCTCATTGTAGCCCTGACTGAGGCGATATTGACAATGAGAAGTTTCATTTTTTTGGCTAAAGAATGGGGTACAGGAGTGGGAGAGAAGTAAAGGAAAAAGCAGAAGTAAAGTCATAAGGAAATGTGGTTGACTTCTGGGAATACTAAGTTTCTAGCTGAACCATAACATAAATATAGGGTAGACAAGGCTAGAAATGAAAGATAAGGCCTGAGCAGAGAGAGCCTTGAATGCCAATCTAAAGCATTTGGACTTAATTTAATAAAAATGGTGCATCACTGAAGACTTCTCTGAGTGGGCAAATGATATAATCAGAACTGTGTTTAGTGTAATACATTTGAAGAAAGTAGCATATAGTAGATACCATAAACTGGACAATCATATGTGTTAATTAGTACTTGTAGAATAAATGAATGTGTGAACCCTCCTGATTTCATGGAGAATAAGATGCTCTAAAAAAGCTTAGCTTAAAAGCAACTTTTCTGTGTAGACCTGGATTTCATTTGAGCAGGACTTTGAACTAGGAAGACAAGAGGAAAGGTAGACTAATTAAACATGACATGAATTTATTTAATGTTTTATGTATTTATTTTGAGAGAGAGAGGCAGAGTGAGAGGGAGAGAGAATCCCAAACAGACTCCACGCTGTCAGCACAGAGCCCTGCACAAGGCTTGATCTCAGGAACCACGAGATCATGACCCGAGCCAAGATCAAGAATCAGACTGAGCCACCCAGGTGCCCCAAACATGACGTGAATTTATATTCTATTACATGACCACACCTATAGAGCATTTGATTAATAGTCTTTTGTAACTTGGAGGCAGGTTGCTAAAAACTTAACGTAAGACTCTGGCTTTGAGAAAGTGAGAGAAGATTCCGTTTTCATTCCACAAATATTTACTAGGTGCCTGCCGCATTCAGTGCTGTGGTATAGGCAGTTCAGCTGTGGATTCAACTTGGGATTCAACTGTGAGCAAGTGGCTAGCAGGGCACTAGGGGAGAAGAATGTGTAAATAACTAAAACTGTTTTAATGTGTTGTAGTGAGAACCAGATATGAAAGATATTTTGAGTATAAATTTATAAAACATATCACCTTGTATGCACCTCTGCCTGTGGTGCATGTTTAAGGGGCAAGTTTCTAGAAGTTCAGAAGTGTTGACTCTGCTTAAGAAGCTAAATTTTATAGTGAACTTTAAAAACAATTTTTTTTGTTTTCTAAGGAAGTATTTTTTATTTTACAATAATATCTATACTTTAAGGCTTATTTTGAACTTCATAGGAAGGCAAAAAGAAGAAGAAGAAAGAAATGTCACCTTCCTAGGGAAAAAAATATATCATTTTTTTCATGTTTGTGCATTTCCTTCTGGGATTTTTCCCCCTAGAATGGTATTTGTAGACCTTGTAAGGGAATGCAACTGGAACATAAGTGAGTGTGAAACTAGCATTAGCCCTCTTACATTTATTTATAGGACCACACAGTTGACAAAGCCCAGAATAAGGCAGAGTAAGCTGTCTGTTTTTTAATATCCTCAAAGAGTACCCCTTCTGCCAAATGTGTAGCATATGAATTCAGGGGATTCATGTCACCATTCCCATTCCTCACAGGTGCCCCTGACCCCACAGCTGGGGCCAGCATTGATGATGAGAACTGTTGGCATTTGGATGAAGAACAGGTGAAAGAACAAGTGAAACTCTTTCTCTCCCAGGGTGGTTACTATGGCTCTGGAAAGCAACTCAATTCAATGTTTGCTAAGGTAAGATATGAAAGGTATTGGGTTTTTTGTTTTGTTTTGTTTTGTTTTGTTTTGTTTTTTTACTTTAATTAAATGGGCCTCACCACACTTCTGGCTTCATGCATTTTAACTAGCTCACTTGACCTATCTGTCCTGAAAGCTTGAAAACTAATGGGAGATGCTGAACAGAGCAGACCTGATCCCGAGCAGGTGGCATCCAGAGACCCCTACAAACTCACCCTGGTAGTCCTCTTCCTTCTGCTCCACTCTAAATAAGTTAGCATTGTTGTGGGTTTTAGTAAGGAAGCCATCATCCCTCTGCCTTGAACCCAAGGCTGCTGGATGAGGCCTTGAAGAGATTTAGTCTTTTGGAACTGGGGGCTCTCACGGTGGTCTTTCTTTTTTTTTTTAACACCTTCAGTAAAAGATAATTCACATACTGTAAAAGTCACCCACTTAAAGTGTGCAATTCAGTGGTTTTTAATATATTCGCAGATATGTGCAGCCATCACCACAGTCAACTTTAGAACTTTTTCATTACCCTAGAAAGAAATCCTTTACCTGTCACTTCCCTATCCTCCATTCCTCCTCTCCCAGCTCTAAACAACCACTAATCTACTTTCTGTCTCTATATATTTCCCTATTCTGGACTTTCATAGGCAAGGAATCATATAGTATGTAGTCTTTTGTGTTTGGCCTCTTTCACCTAGCATAGTATTTTCAAGGGTCATCCATGTTGTAACATGTATCTGTGTACTTAATTCCTTTCTTAGTTGAATAATATCCTAATGTATGGATATGCCACTTTGGTTTATGCATTCTCTGTTAGTGGATATTTGTATTATTTCCATCTTTTGGCTATTACAAATAATACTTTTATAAACATTCTTATACAAGTTTCTTTGTGGACATGTGTTTTCATTTCTCTCTAGGATTGAAATTGATAGGTCATATAACTCTACGTTAATCATTGAGGAACTGCTAGACTGATTTCTAAAGTGGCTGCACCATTTTACATTCCCACCAATGGTGTGTCAGGGATCTGATTTCTCTATATTATCACCAATACTTGTTGTTATCTGATTTTTTGATTCTAGCCATCCTAGTGGATATGAAGTGGTATCTCATTGTGTACAGCAGGCTTTCTTGATATATGCAGAGAACTTGCTTGTAGAACAAGAAGGCTTCTTTTTGGCTCTTTGGATATGTTGTGCTTAGATACTTCATCTTCTCCTCCCCTTCCTTCTCCTGCTTTTTCATGATGTGCAGTCACCAACCCCTGGCCCCTCCTTATGTGTCAGGTTCGAGAGATGCTGCGGATGAGAGATTCCAATGGAGCCAGGATGCTGACGCTGATAACTGAGCAGTTTATGGCTGACCCACGACTCACACTCTGGAGGCAGCAAGGAACAAGCATGACAGATAAGTGCAGGCAGCTCTGGGATGAGCTAGGTAAGTTCCCCTATCTCAGAGAAGTACTATGTCTGTCCTACCAGTTTTCCCCCTGGCAACAGTGTTAGTGAACACTTGCCATCAGTCATTACATAGGTCTTGCTAAATGAACTTTAGCCTAGCTGTGGAAGATACAGGCTTTACACAGGCTATCCAGAATATTCTGAACTCACTTGTGTTGCTTCCACAGCATTGTGCTTTGCTATTGACATCTGTTCCAGATGTTACCACATAGAAGTCTTTGCTGAGGGAAGACCTCTTCCCTTGGCTTCTACTGCATGGCACTAGCCTGGCTCTCCAAATACTTATCAACCTCACTTTTCTTGCTTTTCCTGAGTTTGCTCTTCTTTATCACTACTAGATGGACCTCTAGACATAGGGCAGTTTCTAAGACTTGGGCAGTTTCTAAGACAGTTTCTAAGAACTGTTGGCAGTTTCTAAGACTTGGGCAGTTTCTAAGACAGTTTCTAAGAACTGTTGGCAACTTCTATTCTTCTTCCACTATACTCCCTTGAGAACTTTTTTTTTTTAATGTCATATCTTCAGAGCTTACCTCTATGTTGATCTCAGCCTTATCTTCTTTCCACTTATCTGAGTTCCAGTCCCATATTAGCGCTGCTTGTGACCATTTCCACTGAAAAATCCCCTGATTACCTCAAGCTTGAGAAATCCAAAAATGAACTCAGGCCTTCTACCAAAAAAGGTCCCCTGACTCTGGCATTGGCACCACCATTCCTCACTCTACCAAACTTAATGTCAAGCACTCATTCTTCTTTCATTCCCAACATTCAGTCACCAACTTCATTTGATGCCTTGACCTTCAAAATGCAATTCAGTGTCCATTCACACCTTTTATTTCCCATCACCACTGGTCTTGTTGAGGGCCTTGGAAATGTTTAGATTAAATTAGACCTGTGGCCTCCTGAATGACCTCTCTGTTCTAGATTTTTCTATTCAAGGCCATCTTTTTTGGTCATCATTTCTCTGTATGAGTCCGCTGCTCCAAGGCCAGTTTTGCAGTGCTAATACTCACAACTCTCCCTATTTTCAGAATCTTCCATACCCTGAATCCAAGCATGGCCCCACTTTTTAGTTATACTGGAAAAGCTCTCTGTGTAGCATACTCTGCAAGTTCTGATACAACTCCTCCATACTTCCTCCATGCCAGAAAGCAACAACAAACTTGGGCACTCATACAAAATAATATAAGAGAAAACTGCAGGTTAGGAGTTTAGTGTGCTCTTCTGGGCTGAAGCCCCTAAAACATATATTTCATATCCTCAGGGCTAAAAGCCTCAGAGTATGAGGCTTAATGACTCTGTAACTATACTTGGTTACTTTGGGGCTGGTAAGTATGAGTTTTTGGTTTTGGGTACTGAGGCTTTTTTATCTGTGGCATTAACGGCTGTGGCATTAACAGCTTTGAAGCACTCATTACCAATGAATGGCTACATTATTGAGTGTTATATGCCATTATCTGCTGAAGATTATACTCACATTTTTTTCATGTAATTCTCATAACAACCCTATAAGGTAATCATGTGTTTATTGCAAAGAAACAGAGACCATTCTGGTTACTTCTCCATACAGAATAAAATTATAGGAGACTGTCTCTGCCATGACATAGTTACACTTTCTGAAGTGTAGAAATATTGCATTATTATTCCAAAGCTACTGGTCCAACCTGTTGTGACCAAGGTCACGTGATACAATGCATGGCAACTTGGGACTACTTCTAGACTCTTTACTCAGAAAGGATTGCAGTCATGGACTCCCTTCCAAGGTAAGATTTTGGCATCTTCATGTTTTTAGATGGGAAAACTGAACTCAGAAAAGTTAAGTATTTTATTCAAGGTCACATACTAGTAAGTGATAGTTCTACCTATGGAACCGCAATCTGTTTGATTCCAAATCAAACATCCTTCTGCAACATCTCCTTCAATTCTATCTTGTTATTTACTTTTTTCTCCAAAGTGCATGTTTTTTTAATTTAAACTCAGCCTTCTTCAGTGAGTTGGTTTTATCTGAGGCCTGAATCTCATAGATTAATTTCTGGCATACTCATGGGATTGTGTTGTGGACTTGGGCTTTGCCTTTGAGACAAAGGTAAGTGAGAGGAAGTAAACACAGCTGGTCTCCAGTGTTTTTAAAGCACTTGTCATATACTTAGGTTCATTATGAAAAGCTCTTGCTTCTGACAGCTTTATACCTAAGAAATTGCTATAACAATCTTCCAAGAAACTCTCAGCATCCTGCAAAGACAGTGATTCTCAAATTTCTCAAAATCACCAAGAGTACTTATTTAAAAAGGTTTCTGGGCCCTGTCCTCAGAGTTTTTGATTCAGCAGTTTGGAATAGGGCCTGATAATTTGAATTTCTAACAAATTTTTTTTAAAGAATGCTGTTGCTACAACTGAGGGTTGCTGGTAGGGTGTTGGGTGGGAGGATGGGCTAAATGGGCAAGGGGCATTAAGGAGGATACTTGTTGGGATGAGCACTGGGTGTTATATGTAAGTGATGAGTCAATAAATTACATTCCTGAAATCATTATTACACTATATGTTAAATAACTTGGATTTAAATTTTAAAAAATAGGGAGGGAGGCAAACCAGAAGAGACTCTTAAATACAGAGAACAAACTGAGAGTTGATGGGGTGTTGGGGAGAGGGGAAAGTGGGTGATGGGAATTGAGGAGAGCACTTGTTGGGGTGAGCACTGGGTGTTGTATGTAAGCCAATTTGACAATAAGCTCTATTAAAAAAAATTTTTTTTAATAAAAAGAGAAAAGAATGCTGTTGCTTCTGTTCCAGAGATCACAATTTGAGAACCACTGCACTAAGGAAAACCTTATCGGGTCAGACACCAGAGTGTGGTGCATTCATGCCTCCCCTAACTACTCTGAGGGTTCCTTAGTGTTCACACGGCCTGCTCACCTGGGAAGACCTAAGTAGGGTTTGTAGGAATTTAAAGGAATGGACTCACTACTTTCAGTCCCTGAACCAGAGAAAATAGAAACAGACATGAAGTTTTCTCATGTCCCCATATCTGTACATATATACTTTACTTTATATTCTGTTAAAATCTATGAAATATCTCGGGGCGCCTGAATGTCTCAGTTGGTTAAGCGTCTGACTTCGGCTCAGGTCATGATCTTGAGATTCATGAGTTTGAACCTCAAGATTAAAAAATTTTTTTAAAAATCTATGAAATATCTCTGCTCCCATAAAAGGGCAAGTCTTACATATTTGTTCTGGGTTCTATGCCATCTCCTTTTCTCAAGAATTCCGCTCCTGCAATTATCTCCTCCCTGTGGCATTATTTGTTTTTTATTTTTTTTTTAATGTTTATTTATTTTTGAGAAAGAAAGACAGAGTCTGAGTGGGGGAAGGGCAAAGAGAGACGAAGACACAGAATCCGAAGCAGACTCCAGGCTCTGAGCTGTCAGCACAGAGTCCGACACGAGGCTTGAACTCACAAGCCATGAGATCATGACCTGAGCTGAAGTTGGACACTTAACCGACTGAGTTACCCAGGCGCCCCTCTCTGGCATTTTTTTAAAGGTTTCTTTTAATTAACTTATTTTGAGAGTAAGAGAGAGAACATGCATGCAAGTAGGGGAGGAGTAGAGAAAGGGAGAGAGAGAAAATCTCAAACAGGCTCTACACTGTCAGTGCAGAGCCTGACTTGGGGCTCAAATCCACAAACCGTATCATGACCTGAGCTGAAATCAAGAGTCAGACACCTAACCACCTGAGCCACTCAGGCACCCCTCTGTCATTATTAATTTCTCCCTCTCTACTAGACCCATCCCATCAGCATACAAAAATGCTCTAATATCTTCAGTCTCAAAAAAAGTGCCTTTGATGTTTTCATCCCCTTCCAATTATTACCCCATTTCTCTTCTTCCCTTCAAAGCAGTATTTCTTATTTTTAAGTTTTTATTTGAATTCTAGTTAGTTAACATACAGTGTATTAGTTTCAGGTGTACAGTGTAGTGATTCAGCACTTCCATACAGCACCCAGTGCTCATCACAATATATTCCTTAATCCCCATTACCTATGTAACTCATCCCCCCAACCAACGATTCTGGTAACCAACATTTTGTTCTCTATAGCTAAGAGTCTGTTTCTTGGGGGGCACCTGGGTGGCTCAGTCAGTTGGGCTTCTGACTTCTGCTCAGGTCATGGTCTCCCAGCTTGTGGGTTCGAGCCCCATGTCAGGCTCTGTGCTGACAGCTCAGAGCCTGGAGCCTGCTTCAGATTCTGTGTCTTCCTCTTTCTCTCTTCCCCTCCCCCACTCACTCTCTGTTTCTCTCTCTTCCCCTCCCCCACTCACTCTCTGTTTCTCTCTCAAAAAAAAATAAATAAACGTTAAAAAAATTAAAAAAAAAAAAGAGTCTGTTTCTTGGGAGCACCTGGGTGGCTCTGTTGGTTACGCATCCAACTCTTGGTGTCGGCTCAGGTCATGATCTCCTGGTTTGTGGGTTTGAACCCCATATCGGACTCCGTGTTAACAGTGCAGAGTCTGGTTGAGATTCTCTCTGCCCCTCCTGTGTGCACACTCTCTCTCTCAAAATAAATAAATAAACTTTAAAAAAGAAGAGTCTGTTTCTTGGTTTGCCTCTCTCTTTTTTCCCTTTTGTTTGTTTGTTCTGTTACTAAATTCTGCATCTGAGTGAAATCATATGGTGTTTGTCTTTCTCTGACTTATTTCACTAAGGATTATACTCTCTAGCTTTATCCATGTCATTGCAAATGACAAGATTTCATTCTTTTTTGTGCTAAGTAATATTCCATGTGTATATATTACCACATCTTTGACACTTAGGCTGTTTCCATAATTTGACACTTGTTGATAATGCTGCTGTAAACATTGGAGTGCATGTATGCTTTTGAATTAGTATTCTTGTATTCTTTGGGTAAATATCTAATAGTGCGATTGCTGGATCATAGAGTAGTTCTATTTGTAACTTTCTGAGGAACGTCCATACTGTTTTCCACAGTGGCTGCACCAGTTTGCATTCCCACCAACAGTGCAAGAGGGTTCCCCTTTCTCTGCATGCTCGCCAACATCTGTTGTTTCTTGTTTTTAATTTTAGCCATTCTAACAGGTGTGAGGTGATATCTCCTCATAGTTGTTTGTTTTTTTAATTCACATTAGTTAACATAGAGTGTAGTATTGGTTTCAGGAGTAGAACACAGTGGTTCATCACTTTCATATAATACCCAGTGCTCAGGGTGCCTGGTTGGCTCAGTCAGTTAAACATCCGACTTCAGCTCAGGTCATGATCTCACAGTTCGTGGGTTCAAGCTCCACACTGGGCTCTGTGCTGACTGCTCAGAGCCTAGAGCCTGCTTTGGATTCTGTGTCTCCCTCTCTCACTGCCCCTTCTCCCACTCGTGCTCTCTCTCTCTTTCAAAAATAAATAAACATTTTTAAAAATTTTAATAAAAAAATAATAACACCCAGTGCTTATCCCAGCAAGTGCCATCCTTAATACCCACCACCCCCCACCTCCCCTCACCCCATGTAGCCAATCCCCCCACCCACCTCCCCTCCAGCAATCTTCAGTTTGTTTTCTGTGTTTAAGAGTTGCTTATGGTTTCCTCTCTCTCTGTTTTTATCTTATTTTTCCTTCCCTTCCCCTGTGTTCATCTGTTATGTATCTTAAATTCCATATATGAGTGAAATCATATGATGTTTGTCTTCCTCTGACTTATTTTGCTTAGCATAATACACTTAGTTCCATCCACATTGTTGCAAATGGCAAGATTTCATTCTTTTTGATTTCCGAGTAATATTCCATTGTGTGTGTGTGTGTGTGTGTGTGTCCATTGTGTGTGTGTGTGTGTGTGTGTGTGTGTACACACATACATATATGCACACTACATCTTTATCCATTCATTAGACAATGGATGGACATTTGGGCTGTTACCATAAGAGGGAGTGAGAGAATCCCAAGCAGAGCTCAATCTCAAGAACTATGAGATCATGACCTGAGCCGACGTCAAGAGTTGAATGCTTACCTTGAGCCACCCAGGCACCCCTCTTACTCTTTTCAATATGGATAGGCTGACAGTGTTGCAGATCTTTAAGTTCTGCTTCTTTTTTGATTAACAATGCCATCCTTAAATCATATCTTTCTTCTCACATTTTACTGTAAGCAGTCAAGAGGAACCAGGCTACTCTTTCAGTACTTCACTTAGATAGTTCCTCAGCTAATTTCATCACTCACAAGTTCTACATTCCACAAAACACTAGGACATGAACACAATTTAGCCAAGTTCTTTGCCACTGTATGACAAGGATTGCCTTTCCTCCAATTTCCACTGACATGTTCCTCATTTCCATCTGAGATCTCATCAGAATGGCCTTAACCCTCCATTTTTCTACCAACACTCTGTTCAGGACTATTAAGGAAGTTCAGACTTTCTCTACAGGTCTCCTCTTTTCTTTCTGGGACCTCACCAGAATCATCTTTAAAGGTCTGTTCACAGCAGCATAGGCTTTTTCTAGCATGCAACTCAATTCTTCCAGCCTCTACCCTTTACCCAGTTCCAAAATTGCTTTCACACATTTAGGTATTTGTTATGGTGGACCCCACTTCTTGATACCAATTTATGCCTTAGTCTGTTTTGGGTGCCACAACAGAATACCAGAGACTAAGTGACTTACAAACAACAGAAATTTATTTCTTACAGTTCTAGAGGCTAGGAAGTCCAAGATCAAATGACTGGTAGATTTGGTGTCAAGTGAGGGCCTACTTCCAGGCTTATAGGTAGTCATCTTTTCACTATGTTCTCCCATGGCAGAAGGAACAGGGGTTTTCATGAGAGATCTCATTCTCAATGACTCTATAGCCCCCAATATATACATACCTATGCACATGCCAGATATGCATTGGAGATAGGTCTTCAAAATTCTAAGGGAAAAAAATAAGATTTCCAACCTAGAATTACACACCCAATCAAAGTATCAATCAAAAGTGAGGGTAAAATCCAGACATTCAGCAATGCAAAATATATCAACTATGGAAAATTCATCTCCCACCCTATCTGAGGAAGCTACTGGAAAATGTACTCTACCAAAACAAGAAAGTAAATCCATAGAGAGGAAGGTGTTGGATCCAGAAAACAGGGGGTTCAACATAGGAGAAAGGAAAAGGAAAGTCCTAGAATGAGAGCAAAATAGTGGTATTATAATTTGAGGTTAGATCAACATTAAATGTTTGCATTATTATGACTAAATACATATCTGTAGCACAGTCATGTAGTACACTAATACTACATTTACTTTCTTAAACAACTTTTTTTTCCCCTTCAGGAATTAATAATTATTTTTGTTTGTTTGTTGTTTGACTATTAGGTTGCAGATTTTTCTGTTGTTATCATTAATTTACCCTCCAGTTATTTACCAGTAATTTAAAATCTTCATACAGTATATTTGGTCACATCAAATAATCTATCAGTGTTATTATCTTGTTAGAGACATTTCTTCTGGAACCATTTATTTTCCTATTCCTGGTTTAGATTGTGTGCTCTCCAAACCTGCTGCAGGATAATCATGTAGATACTGCTCTTTACTATCATTCTAGGACTTCCCTTTTCCTTTCCCCTATGTTGAACCCCCTGTTTTCTGGATCCAACACCTTCCTCTCTATGGATTTACTTTCTTGTTTTGGTAGAGTACATTTTCCAGTAGCTTCCTCAGATAGGGTGGGAGATGAATTTTTCATAGTTGATAAATTTTGTATTGCTGAGTATCTGGATTTTACCCTCACTTTTGATTGATACTTTGATTGGGTGTGTAATTCTAGGTTGGAAATCTTATCTTTTTCCCTTAGAATTTTGAAGACCTATCTCCATTGTCCTCTAGCTTCCACCTGCTGTTGTGAAGTACCAGGCCATTCTCATTCAGGAAAGTTTTGTGTTTTTTCTGTTGGTCTTCTTCTAAAATTTTTTTTTAATTTGAAAGAAAGAGAGAGACAGAGGGAGAGAGAGAGAATTCCAAGCAGGCTCCATACTCAGCACGGAGCCCGATGCAGGGCTCCATCTCACGACCATGAGATCATGACCTGAGCTGGAATCAAGAATCAGATACCCAAATGACTGAGCCACCCAGGCGCCCCCTAAATTTTTAAAAAATCTAATCTCCTTGGGTGCCTGGCTGGCTCAGTCGGTAGAGCACGCGACTCTTAGTCTCGCTGTTGTGTGTTTGAGCCTCACGTTGGGTGTAGAGATTACTAAAAATATAAATAAATAAACTTAAAAAAAAATCTAATCTGGAGACACCTGGGGGCCTCAGTCGGTTAAGCTCCCGATTCTTGATCTCAGCTCAGGTCTTGACCTCAGGGTCGTGAGTTCAAACCCTATGTTGGGCTCTGTGCTGGGCATGAAGCCTACTTAAAAATAAATAAATAAAATTAAAAAAATAAAAAATCTAATCTGCTTAATCCTCACTAAACCTTCTCAACTGGGAAACTTGCATCTTTTAGTTTAAGATGTTTTCTTGAAAAAAATTTTTTTTCATTTCCTCACCCTTTTTTTTCTCTTTTTGTCTGGAACTACTTCTGTTATTTGGATATTAGCTTCTAGGTAACTATGCAACAGGCTTAGAAGACAAACAGTCTAGATTAGGGATAAGAAAATAGAGAGTTCCAGAAGGGATGTCTCAAAAAATAGTAAAATTGCTAGATTATTTCTTATGACTAAATATACTAAATGGAGATTGATTCTCTAGTTTTATTTTTTTCTCTTGTTGTTTTGGTGTGTTTTTGTTTTCGTTTTTGTCTTTTATCTTCCAGGTGGTTTCCTCAGTTTTATCTTTCAAACATCTTACTAATTTTTAATGTATTTTTTGTCACCATAGGTTTAATTTCTAAGAGCCCATTTTTGTTGTTGCATCCTGCGCTTTTTTCATAGATGCAGTATCTTCTCATTTTGCTGATAGCAATTGCAGGTTTTTTTCTTTAAGTTTTCTTTCTTCTCTGCCTTTTTTGTATTTCCTCCCAAGTTTTTCTTCTTTCTGTTTACTTTTGTTCTCTGTCCTTTATGTCAGATGCTTTCCTCATATACCTAACACTTCTTAGCTGTCCATTTCTATTTAAGAGTAACAGTTAAAAACTAAAAGGAAGTTCTTTGCATGTGTGTGCACGCACGTACGTGTGTGCATGTATGTATGTGTGTGTGTGGCCTTGTTAGTCAGTTTAACTGAGGATGATCTGGCTGGGTTTTTTCAGTTATCTGCTATGTTTTCTGTCCTTGGGCTAATTTGTTTCCAGAGATGAATCCTCCAGTCTCTTGTTTCTGGGTTATAAGCCTGTCATAGTCTTCTTAGAACCAGGGGGGGAAAGAGGGTTAGGGTTGAGGGTTAGGGTTGGGTTGGAGGGTATCCATTTGTTCAACATGTATTGATTTCATCCCTCAGTTTTTAGTATGGAAACCCCACCCTTGGCTGTGAGTAATATTTCCAATCCAGAACCTCTCTGAATCAACCTTCCCAGTGAGTAAAGTTTTGGTCTTCTTCCAGGAGAGGGGAGGAGCAGGCACTCAGTTGCCTTGAATAGAGTAAGAACTTTGGGATCCTGAGACCTTTGACAAACTTCTAACCAATTTTACTAGTTTCAGCCCCACTTTCAGCAGGGTTCTGAAGCGTGAATCAGTCTGCTTCTGGGCTTTCTAACCACTGATGGAGGTTTCCACTTTTCTGTTCTGCTAGGTCAGCTATCACTCATCCACAAGCTTTCCACATTGCAAATTTTTGTGGCTATTCTCTTTTATCTCTCCCATTCTCTGTGTCTGTATGTGTTTACACCTGTTTTTATCCTTTTACTTTCATTTTAGTGAGGTTTCAAAAGGAAACAGTGGTTAGCTATCTTTAACGGGAATTAATTCATGTTTATTCTTCAAACTGGAATGCCATTTTCTTTCTATAACTTCTGCTGACCCCACATGCAGAATTCATTGTTCCATCATGTATATTCTCATAGGATTTTATGTATGTCTATGATAGCATTTGCCATACTTTATTATTATAATTATTTGAGTGAATCCTAACTATAATTCCCTTCAGAGTCATCATAATATAATACTATTATATTACACAGTGTAGTTTTTATTTCATGGTAGATTTTTAAAACTGAGCCAGTAGAAATGAATTTTCACTATCTTCAGGTAGTATCTGAAATTAGGGCTAAAATGGCCTTTAAACCATTCCTATTTGAGTTTGAAGGACCTTGAAATAGTGTTTCAAAGTACCTCCATCTACAGATGTAGCTTCATCCCAAAGGATGTTTAACTTAGGATACTTTGCAGCCAAGCTTATTGCTGGTCTGAGATTGAGAATATATCTAGTTCAGTTATAGCCAACCTTGAAAAGAAGCAGGTTTGCTTGAAAAGAAGGGTAATATGGTTGGAGAGACAGTACTCATATATTGTATAGAATATGTGATACTCTGCTACAGTGACAGAGAAGATCCAAGAATGTGATAGTTTTAAGACATCCTAATAGATCAACTGTATCAAAATCCAAACTGAAATAAACCATTTTTCTTGGGAAAAGGAAATACTAAAATTCTACTATGTGCCAAGTAATATGCTAGGCCTTTTACAAATGTTATTTCATTTAATTCTCACAACATCCCTACAAAGTAGTTGTTTGGGGGGCATCTGGGTGACTCAGCTGGTTGAGCATCTGATTTTGGCTCAGGTCATAATCTCACAGTTCATGGGTTCAAACCCCAAGTCGGGCTCTCTGCTGTCAGCACAGAGCCTGCTTAGGATCCTCTATCTCCCCCTGTCTCTGCCCCTTCCCTGTATGATCCTCTGTTCCCTCTTTCTCTCTCTGCCCTTCCCCCACCTATGCTCTCTTTCTCTCTCTCTCTCAAAAATAAATAAGCATCAAAAAACAAAAACAAAGTAGTTATTTATGTGCTCTCAGTTTTACAGTTGAGGAATATGAATTTCAGAAAGCCTAAAGTCTACTAACCAAAAATTGAAACCTTTTCTGAGCACCTCCCTTCTGACCCCTGCCCTTGTGCTAAGTGCCCTTCCTCTATCTTGCTGTTGTCCCCATATCTTTACCTTAACACTCATCATATTCAAATAACATTATATGTATCTATCTATCTCCCCCATTAGTCAGCTCCTCAAGGGTTGGAACAATGTCTTATTCTCCAGTAGGAGAATAGGCCTTGAACATAGAAAGGTCTCAATAAATATATGTTGGACTACAAATCTGAGCTCAGAATTCAAGCCCAAATTGGTCTTGTTCATCATTACAGGCACATATCCAGATATCCAGGAAGGATATTTAAGGAAGCTCTGAGAAGGAAAAATAAGCCATTTCTGAAAACTTTAGCAGATTTTATTTCTTTCTTTATTTTTTGAGAGAGAGAGTGTGTGTGTGAGAGAGCTGGGGAGCAGCAGAGGGAGTGGGAGAGAGATCTCACGACTATGAGATCACAACCGGTGCCAAAATCAAGAGTCAGACACTCCTACCAGCATGGAGCCTGCTTGGGATTCTCTCTCTCTCCCCCCATCCCCACTTGTGCTGTCTCTGTCTCTCACAAAAGAAGTAAATAAACTTTAAGAAAAATATAAGTAAAAAAGGTTAGACGCTCAACCAACTGAACCACCCAGGTGCCCCAACAGATTTGATTTTTTTATATTGAGAAAAGCTGATGTTTTGGAAACTTTTCCTACCACTAAAAATAGAAGAGAAGAAAAGACTGAAAAATTAAAGCTTAACATACATCGGAGGAGAGATATCAAGAATGTTGGTTGCTTTATTTTCCAGGGGCCTTATGGGTATGCATCATTTTAAATCCACATTGCAAACTGGAAGAAAAATCCTGTTGGCTGCAGCAACTGCAGAGGTGGAGTGACCTGGATGTCTGTCCCCTGGAGGATGGGAACTATGGGCATGAGCTACCCAACATCACCAATGCACTTCCCCAGAATGCCAGTCACAGCCCAGGTGAGCCATAAATCCTTCTAATGTCTTTGTGCCTGGAACTCCTAAGGTGGGAGGGTAAAGTGCTAAAACAAAGGTGGCTGGACAGTTGGCTGTCAGTATTGTCACCTTCAGTAAGAAAAGCCTGTCCTTTGTTTGTCTTGAAATACCAAGCCTTAAATAAGGGTAAGCTTTTATCTTTGACATTATGGATGCTGTCTTTTTCTGTATCTAGAGTGTCCTTACAGTGCCCAGCATAAATTCCTAGGGTCCTCTGCATGAATCCTCTTTACCTTTCAAGTTCATCATGACTAATGGATCTTGGCCTCGGTTGGGGTTGGTTTTAGCTCAGAAGACTTACCTGAAGAGAAGAATGGAAGGCCTGCAAAACACAGCTTTTAAAATGGCCCGACAATTGCTTTTCTTACTTTTCTGTTTTCCTCAAATGTTTTTATATAGCAGATAGCTAGAATGGATTATCTTCCCAAATTACTGCTAGGACTCTTGCCCCATTTTAAGATAAATCCAACAATACTGTACTCTCTGCCTTTTGAGCCCAGTGACCTACGAATATCACTGAGCATCAGCATTCACATCAGTTTTTAGTTCATCTAACTCAGGCTATTTGCTGTTGGCAACTGATTGCTCTTTAGCCCATTGGGAACCTTTATTGGTAGGGGTTTTTTTTCACACATTGATTTTACATGTCAGTCCCTTCTATTTTAAGTGATAAATCTGATGTTTTTAATCCCAAGGAGAAAATAATTGAAATTGTTTTTGCCAGGTTTTCATCTAGTGTCTCATAATTGATTGTCAGTATATTCAAGGCAACTGAGGTAACAAGAAGTGAAAAGACTATAGTTTTGCCATTTCTTTAAGCTACCCTTTACTCACACTCATCTAACCTCCACAACACACCATCCCTTTAGTATTGGCTTTAGATAGGCATAGAGAATCAAATGCATGTAAAGACATGCTTCTATTTTGGCAGTTTCTTCCTTATCAAATTGGTTATTTGTTGTTACTGATTCTCATTTGAGAATATTGCTTCTTCTGCAGTCTTCTCAAGTTGTGGCTGATTTAGCTCTTAACGTCTCTTTACCTAATGGGGCAATAGGCATCCCACTTATTCTTCATTGCCATTTCTGTATCATTGTCTTTTCCTCCTTCCCAAAATACCCCGCAGCTTTAAAGTTAATGCCATCAAAATATACTATCTGCTACCCTTCTGATTTGGGTCATTTTAGACCTCTGGGTCAATCCCCACACCCGCCCCCGCCCTCCCCCCATCCCTTGAAGATTTTTGTTCTCTGCTGTCACTACTTATATTGGAATTCTTGATTTCAGTAGCCACACACATGATCCTTCCAATATTCTAGTCTCTTAATTCTTTGACCTCCTATCTTTTAGTAGTCTTGTCTACCACCATAATTGAGCCATGCAATCCCAAGATCATACTCTAAGCCTTGTCATTACCAATAACAATACCTTCTTCATAATCTAAATTTCAGGCAGCTCTAATAACCATCATCAGTCTTGCTAGTTTATTTTCTCTAGTATGCCAATTCCAGTAATTCTTTAACCCACTAGGAATTTTGATCCTGCCACATTTTCATTTTCCTGGTAGCCTCATTTTCCTCCTTATCCAGGTTAGAGTCCTTGGTGCATCATTATAATTACTCTCAACACCTACATACTCAACCTCCTTTTTCCCTTTATTTCACTCATAGAGCAAGACACTAACTTTAGTAGCTAAGTCCAACTCTAATTCCTTAGTGCTCACACCCACAGAGCTGAACATGATGAAGAGAAACATAAGTGTAAGTAACTGGTCTTACTTTAAGTTTATGACTACTGATTTTGAATGGGACCATAGTACTGTCCAGACATCCACATTTCCCTAATCTATGCCTTCTTTCACTCTTCTGAATTACTATTTCATACCATCTTTGCCTGAAAAATTTATTCCCCTTCCCTCTGCTTCCTCACTTTCAGCTGATAGCCTTGCTTCCTGTTCACTGAGAGTATAGGAGCAATCACAAGAGAATTTCCAAGAGTCTCTCATCTGCTTCTGTCTGTGCCCATCTTCTTCCTCTTCCCTGTTTTTATTCGTGCTTGTAAGTCTAAGCCCTCTACTTATTCTCAAAATCCTATTCCTTCTTTTTTATCCAGGACATCACTCCAGGAATTATCTCCTCTCTCACCTGCTTCACAAATTTTTGTGGATTATTCCTATGAGAGTATACAAATACATTGCTTTCTCTCTCATCACAAAACAAAACAGAACAAGACAAAACAAAACACAATACACACTCATGTTGTTCCCACATGCTTCTCTAACTACCATCCTGTTTCTCTGAGGTAGTAGAAATAAGTGGTAGAATTAAGAAAAATAATTTAAAAGAATAGTATATATTTATTATCTCTCCTGCTCATATTCTCCCTTGAACTCACTCTAGTCAGCTTTCATCCCTCCACTACTGAAACTGCTCTTGTATGGGTCACTGTTGCTAAATATGGCCAAATCTAGTGGTTGATTCTTGGTCATAATCTTACTTGACCTGACAGTAGTATTTGTTACAATTGTTTACTCTCTCCTTCAAACATGTTTTTCATCTTATTTCCAAGACACTACTCTCTTGGTTCTGCTCTTACTTCATTGGTTCCTCCTTCTCAGTCTCCTTTACTGTCTCCTCCCCGCTTCCTAACCTAAAATGTTAGAGTGCCTAGGGTTCAGTCATCAAACCACTGCTCTCTATATACATACTCCCTTGGTGATTGCATTGTTTTAATAATCATCTGTATACCAACAACTCCAAGATTTATATCTCCTTGACCAGAATTTTCCTCTCGACAACTTCAGACTTGTGTGTTCAGCTGCCTTTTCAATATCTCCACTTTGATATTAATAGGCATCTCAGTAGGATTTCTTACCTATTAAGCCCCACCCAAACCTGCTCTCCTATAGTCTTCCCTATCTCCACATATGGCAAATCTGTCTTAAAAACCATGGAGCCATTCTTGATTCTTTTTCTCTCTCACTCCAGATCTATTCCATGAGCAAATACTATTGCCTTTACCTTCAGAATATATCCAGAATCTGTATATTCTTATCTCTACTGCTTATTACTCTGGCCAAGTTGCCATCATCCTTCTCAAATTATTGCAATGACTTCCTAACTGCTCTTCCCCTTCCATCTTATGGTGTGTTCTCAATACTGCTGCCAGTTATCCTTTTAAAAAGTGGGTCACACCATATACCTTCAGCAGCTCAAAGCCCTCTAGTGACTTCTCATCTTTCACTCATGGCCTGTAAGGCCCTTGGAGCAAGCCTCCAGGGATTGCTAGTATCTCTCTTACCTCATCTCCTATGATTTTCCTGCTTGCTCATTCCATCCTAAGTACACTGGCCTCCTCACTGCTCTCAAACACTCCAAATATGCTCCCACCTCAGGATTTAGCATTTGCTATTACTTTTGCCTGGAATACTCTTCCCTTAGTTATGCCTAAGGCTTGCTCTTCAGTTCCTTGAGCTTTCTGTTCAAATGTTACCTTATTAGAGACCATTCTATATAAAACAATAGGGGTGCCCGGGTGGCTCAGTTGGTTAAGCATATGACTTTGACTCAGGTCATGATCTCACAGTTTGTGGGTTTGAGCCCCACATCGGGCTCTGTGCTGACAGCTCAGAGCCTGGAGCCTGCTTCAGATTCTCCCTCTCTCTGCCTCTCCCTCGCTTGCACTATGTCTCTCTCTTTCTCTCTTTCTCTCAAAAATAAACATTAAAATTTTTTTTTCAATTTAAAACAACCCCCACCCAATACCAGCTTGCCTTTCTCCTTAATCCTGCTTTAGTCTTTTCCATAGTATTCATAACCATCTGATATATCTGATATACTATATATTTATTCAACTATCTCTGCCCATTTAACTGTAAAGGCCCACAGTTCCTGGGTGGCTCAGTCGGTTAAGCGTCTGACTCTTGATTTTGGTGCAGGTTATGATCTCACGGTTCATGGGATCAAGCCCTGCATCGGGCTCTGCACTGACAATGCAGAACCTACTTGGGATTCACTCTCTCCCTCTCTCTCTGCCCTTCCCTTGCTCATGCTCTCTCTCTCTCTCAAAATAAGTAAATAAACTTAAAAAAATCAAGTCCCATAAAGGCAGGGACTTTATATATCCTCAGCACCTGGAACAAGTACCTGCTATGTAGTAGGCACTCACTATTTGCAGACTTAATGAATATTGGGAGCCTAATCCCCACTATGGGCTGAGCAGACCCAAGGTAGAGTCTCAGTTCAGGAAGAGAGGTGCTTAGACTATAGCCAGTAGAAGGTACATTGTGCTTCTACTGAGGGACAATATGAAAGAGAAGACATTTCAGTAGATATGGTCAGTGCTTTTCTAACTTAATCATCCAAGCCCATACACTATGGGATATATCAAATTCTGAAGAGATGACTATATTCTAAGGACTTTTGCTTAATGAATAAATATGTTCATTTCTTTCATGTACATTCTGAGTCCTCTGGCTTTCCCTCCCATTTTTTTTGCACAGGCTCAGTGGATACACCCCCACATTTGGGCATCTCTGGAAACATCTGCATAGTACTTTAGCCCTTGATCCCAAAATAGTTACAGCTGCCCTTAATCTGGCAGAGAGTCAATTAAATAATCCTTTATGGTTTTTTTATTTCCTTAAATGTAATTTCTATGAGTCCTTCTGTATATACAGTTTGTGACAATGTATCTTTCACGTGGTCTTCCTATATACCACCCTAAGCTGTTTTGGTTTCCTTGCAGCCTTTTTCCTGAAGAGATATGGCATGGTAAGACTCCGTGTTAATTAGTCTTGTCAGCATCAGTTTTTCACATTAGAGAACAAGCCTGTAAGCCTATAGGTATCAGTATGATAAAGGGACCAGAATACACAGGGCTTCAGCTCTTTTTCAACTTTTAATATCAATTATATCGAAGTCCTTAGTCTGATAAGGGTCATGCTGTAAGTGAGACAGGTTATAAATAGGCCAGGGAAATTACCTAACTGCTTCTCTCTTATTCTGACTTCTATAGAAGCAGTTTGTATCCTCATAATTGAGCAGCTGGGCACCACAGTCCCTCTTCTCTTTCATGTGGCTCTTGGTCCTAGGAGAAATTGGTCTTCTGTAGAAGTAAAAAGGCAGCCATAGATCTCTGGAGAAAGGTTGTTCCCATACAGGGCACAGATACATTAAGGGCTATCCAATAAAGAGACAGCACCTAGACAGATGGTACCTAGACAGATGGTAGAATGGCTGCTCTCACTAACCACAAACTATTCTTCTTCTCTTCCTCCTACTCTGAAGAAGACATATCAGATTACCTGTCATTGAACTGCTGCATTTCTTTCTTTCCCCAGACTCCTTATCCAGACCAAGACGAACAGTGTTCACTAGAGCCATTGAGGGCCGTGAATTACATTGGCAGGACAGCCATTTACAGCGAATAATAAGCAGCGATATATATACAGCTCCTGCCTGCCAGCAGGAAAGCGAGAGACTACTCTTTAATTCCCAAGGCCAGCCACTGTGGCTTGGTAAGTGTACCTCTCCTCTACTCTAAGAATTTCAAAGCCCAGTCTTAACTTGTGCCAGGCCAGATCTGCATAGGTGCTGGCGACACAACTACAATTTGGACAGATCTTTTGGGGCCTTAACTAGTGACTCAGGGTATTTATGTGAAGCCTCAGCCATTTGCATGTGTACTTAGCTGAGGTACAATGACCTCAAACATTGGAATTTGTGTTCTGTTTCCTGAGTTTTAGGAAAGGAAAGGAGTCCTTAAATCTCAAAGAGTACTAATAAAACCATTAAACATCAGTTCATAAGCTCTTAGTCAACATTTGCTGAGCAACAGTATAATCTACTCTGAAATTAATATGTTTTGCTAAAAATGCACTAACTTTGAAACTTCAGTTACACTGTGCTAGTAACTAGGGCATTATCTGCATTTGTCACCAAGCTGTCTTCCTTTCCTCCTTTCCACCTTTCCTAACCCACTTCATCATAAAGGAACAGAGCTGTTCTACTGTGGGTTTAAACCTTCCTCTGGCTGACTGTCAGTCTCTTCTTGACTTTATCACAGGATGCCCGTTCCAAAACAGACAGTATTTTTTAAAAAAATACTCATTTTCTGAGTCTAACAACAATGACATATATTTTTATATCTTCTCCCAATTCCCTAGTTCTATCCTTCACCTCTTATCCTTGTCTTTCTCAAGATCTTTCTGAATATGCATGTATGTCCCTATCTCTCTTTTGAAAGCCTTGGCCAGACTCACTGTGGGCCAGTACCTGAAGTCTCCTTTGTTCATCTTTCCTCTTTGATCCAATACTTCTAAAACATGAATCTAATAAGAATGTGAAAATGTATACACCTCATCAGTAAACAAAGATGAAAATCAAAACAAAACTGAATTACCATTTTTTGATTGTCAAATGGTCAGAGAGTTTTTTTTTTAAGTTCATTTATTTATTTATTTTGAGAGAGACATAGAGGGCAAGCAGGGGAAGGGCAGAGAGAGAATCCCAAGCATGCTCCGCAGTCAGTGCAGAGCCCAATGTGGGGCTCAAACTCACGAACTGTGAGATCATGACCTAAGCTGAAACCAACTGTCTGATGCTTAACTGACTGAGCCACCCAGGTGCCCCAGAGATTTTTAAAATAAAGATAATTAGTTTATGGTGTGGGAAAGGTTGCGTGGAGATAGTTACTCTCATTTACTACTGGTAGGAATGTAAATGCTTGCAACCTGTCTTGCACGTTTTTACTTCCTTTTGCTGGCAAATGAGTTGACATATAATAGGTTCTCAGGAAATGTAGGATTAATGAATGAATGAGGCCTTTCCCTTTAGGCAGTTAGTTGCTACTTCCATTGGGTTCCCATAGTACAAGTTCACAAAGAGGTACTTACATTTTATTATCCTAGCTATGTATTCCTTTCTATGCCATACTGAGGCTGCATGGTAGCTCTTTGAAGGTAGTGCCTGTGACTTACTCAGTTATATTCTTAAAAAATAAAACATTGGTCTTGGTACAGAGTAGATAGCAGTTGAATTTTAGGAACTGAGCAAAACACAAACTCCCTTTGTCAAATATGAATTTTCCTGATTGGAAAATCTAACCCAACCAAAATATTTTCTTCATCTGGTAGAGCATGTGCCTACAGCCTGTGCTCGGGTTGATGCCCTGCGTTCCCATGGTTATCCAAAAGAGGCCCTCAGACTCACAGTGGCCATTATCAATACTCTGAGGTTGCAGCAGCAACGGCAGCTGGAAATCTACAAGCATCAGAAGAAAGGTATAGTGATAAGGAGCCATCTTAACTCCTTAGGTTGGGGCTGATGAGGATCCTTAGGGGCTACAAGGCCTACTATTTTATTTTCATAAAATTTCATGGAGTGGCAGGAGCTAGAGAATTTCAGGTTTTTCTTTTCTTTTTTTTTTTTTAACATTTATTCATATTTTGAGAGACAGAGTGGGGGGGGGGGCAGAGAGAGAGGGAGACACAGAATCCGAAGAAGGCTCTAGGCTCTGAACTGACAGCACATAGTCCGACGAAGGGCTTGAACTCACAGACCATAAGATCATGACCTGAGCTGAAGTCAGACACTTAACCCACTGACCCACCCAGGCACCCCAAGAATTTCAGGTTTTTCTACTTGCTGTGTGGAATGCCTGACTTTATCTCTATGAATCTCAGGGTTTTTTATCTGCAAAATGGGAATAATAATGCTGGTCTGCCTCCCTCACAGGGTAGTTGGAAGGCCCACTAGATCTAGTATAAGATGACCTTTTTAAAACTGTAAAATTATATTTACATATTTGTGCTGCCAGTGAGAAGCCTAAATGCAGACCTCAAGACCTTACATCTGACTGATAAACTTGTGACCAGTCCTATGAATCCAAGGCAAGACAAAGAGGGAAGATTTTCTTTAAGTCTTGAGGCTAGTGCCTGAAAGAGACTAATGAGGAGACCCAGGCAGGGACAGAGAGCAGTGTGTCTCCATCACTTTCTAAAATTTGGGTCTGCTTATTTCCAGAACTGTTACAGAGAGGAACCACAACCATCACAAACCTGGAAGGTTGGGTGGGCCACCCACTGGATCCCATTGGCTGCCTGTTTCTCACTTTGACTGAGGCCTGCCGTTTGAATGATGATGGCTATCTGGAAGTGTCAGGTACAGGGGTCAGCCTGAGGAGAGCTGGAACTGCCCTTGGTAGCCCTCTCCTCCCTGCCAGACTCTATTCTACATTTCATGCAGCCTTTTTTCTCTTATCCAAATTGGACCTGCCCTGACGGGTTGCCTTGGCCTTCCTTTCTTTGCCACCTTCCTTTCCCACTCTGTAGACTAGCCCTGTCCTATTCTCCCATTTTACCTTGCCAGCCTTCCTTTGTTCCCCTCACTTCTATACTATAAATGCCTAAAGAGTGTGATCCAAAGGGAATAAGAAGAGTGAGAGGGATTTCAGGAGGCTGAGGCCGAGGCCAAGCCTCAGAGCAGTCTTGAAGTGGAAAAGAACTTCCAACAAGAAGAGTGTGCGTAACCCTTGCGATTTCATAGTACTCATATTTCCTTTTAACTTTTTCCCTCATGATGGTTATATACCAATTTTACCAATGAGAACTAGAAGGAAAGGAACTTAGCAGTCTCAAAGTAGCAAGGACCAGAGACAGAATTGGTTCTTCTTTCCTTTATGCCATCACTATATTATATACATACGTCTGTTATAGTATTTAGCTCACTGCATTACAGTTTGTTTACAGGTGATTATCGTACTAGACTTTAGCTTCTTGAAAGCAGAAATTATGACTTACTTATCTTTGTGATCCCAGCACTTAGTGCAATACGACTCATTTAATAGTTTTCCATAAATACTTACCAGATGAGTGGAGGGATAAAGAAAAGGAACCAAGACTCTAAACCTGTGTAAGACTTTAAACCTGTGCTCTTTTTCTGAAACTTTGAACCTAGAAGTAGAACATATTAAGTAATAATAGCATACAAGTTGTCAATGTTACAAAAGTAATAGTTTAACTGGATGGATTTGGATTTCTCTGGGTAAAGATACAAGGGGTGGCCCAAGCTAGAGCTGCCCTTATCTTCCCTCTAATTCCATGAAAGGAAATCATAGTCTTTGGTCTGTTTCATCTACATAATGACATTTACATCTTGAAAACCTGAGATTGTACTTGGGATTTATTCACCACTGATATACACTTAGCTCCTTCCATATGCTATGCCCTGGAGATGCATAGGGCAATGAGTTAAAGTCTCTTCTCTTTAAGATGCTTGCACTGTCCTGAAAGAGACAGATACAAAACCAGATAATCATGGTATTACATAATGTGTTAACAATTAATATAAGATCTTCTTCTTCCCCAACTCGTCTAGCCACTTCACATACTGGGAAGGAGTTGGGAATCTTTGTGGCTCTGTATAAGCTTTTTTCAGTATATTTTCCTTACTGCTCTGGGGTTCTGATTCAGCTTCCCAGTGCTATCTGATGACTTAACTGTCACTATTCCAGAGTGGGAGGGAGAGAGGAGCAGAAAAATCCACAGAGCTGACCTAAAGAATCTGGTCCCCTGTTGCCCTCAGATATGAATGAAA
The DNA here is from genome assembly GCF_027475565.1 of Acinonyx jubatus. Lineage (NCBI taxonomy): Eukaryota > Metazoa > Chordata > Mammalia > Carnivora > Felidae > Acinonyx > Acinonyx jubatus. Next base: position 35,059,749 of record NC_069381.1, on the reverse strand, counting down.
GCAGACCCCCTGTGTACCAGCATGTACCTATGGCTACAGGCTGCCCAAACAGCCATGAATCCTACCTGTCATTGGCCCTGGAAGTTGCTCTGATGGGGATGGGTCAACAGAGGGTGATGCCTGAAGGCCTCTACGCACAGGACAAGGTGTGCCGTAATGAGGAGCAGCTCCTAAGTCGACTTCAGGAGCTACAGCTGGACGATGAGCTAGTGCAAACACTGCAGAAACAATGTATCTTACTACTGGAAGGTAAGTAGAGAGGAGTTTTATCACAGTGTCTTAGGCCCATGATTCTGGGTTCCCCTCCAACAGAGCACTGCACAGAAATATTTTTTTACATGAAAGTGTAGTGAAAGTTCCCATGGCCAGCAAACATGTGCAAGACCCTAGTCCAGGTGGACAAATTAGAAGCATACAGATAAATAACTGGCTGTCTTATCTTCTTCCTGCAGGGGGCCCCTTCAGTGGTTTAGGAGAAGTCATTCACCGAGAGAGTGTTCCCATGCATACCTTTGCCAAGTATTTGTTCTCAGCTCTACTGCCTCATGATCCAGACCTGTCCTATAAATTAGCCTTACGTGCCATGAGGTAGGTAGCCCTTTCCCAGTCCAGTTGCCTCCATCAAAGCAGAAGTCTCTATTGCGCTTTGTATATCTCGCTTTCTTCTCTTACCCTCTGTCTATTCTGTTGGACCTAACAATATTGCACCAAGCCCACCCAAAAATGGCTCAAGGATTTTCATATGATGTAGGGTTCCTATTTGGAATGCCTTGCTAGTGACCCATTTGGCTACCTGTACTCTTGGTGGGTTGTCCGAGGAAGCCCCTGATTTTTTAATAGATAGGGAGCACCCAAGACCTGAGTATCTTTGTTCTGATTCTGAGGCCCATTAGGCAGACTGAGAAGAAGTTGAAGCCCTTCCATAGCTCAAATGAATTATGGTTCCCAGGCATAGGTCACCAGATACATCTGAAGGAAGTAAAAGTAAGTTTCTACACCGAGACTTTAGAACAGTGAGCTATGGGTATCTCATTTTCAAACTAGAACAGGATCCTTGGATTAGGCAGGGGGACCTCTAGGATGCAGCAGACCATACAGAAGAATTTTATTTAGATAAGAGGGCTGTGACAGCTCTTCACTTGAACCAGAAAAGGACTGCTGAGGATTCCTTGGCATATATTTCTTATACTTTATAAAATAATTTTAGGGCTTTTGAACTGCTTTTCAAATCCATTTGCAGTAAGGAGTATTCAGCTTGAGTTCTTCTTGTACCCAGACACTCACCTCATTTACAGTATAGTACTCTGAAGTTTTAAAGCCTTTTTTTAAGTTTATTTATTTATTTTGAGATGGGGGAGGGGGGAATGGGGAGTGGCAGAGAGAGAGAGAGAATCCCAAGCAGGCTCCACACTGTCAGTGCAGAGCCCAATGTGGGGCTCAAACTCACGAACCATGAGACCATGACCTGTGTCAAAGTTGGATGCTTAACCAACTGAGCCACCCAAGTGCCCCTAAGTTTTAAAACCTTTAAAACTCATAGTTAACCCTTTCCTGCCCAGTTCCTCCCCAGCGAAGAACAAATTTCTCTAAGGTAGCTCAGAACAGTAAGGGTCTGGATGGTGGCTGATGACTCTCCCTGGGTCTTCTAGGTTACCTGTTCTAGAAAGCTCAACTTCTACAGGAGACACTTCTCACCCTCACCATATGGTGTCTGTGGTGCCCAGCCGTTATCCTCGCTGGTTCACGCTTGGACACTTGGAATCACAGCAGTGTGAACTGGCCTCCACCATGCTGACCGCTGCCAAAGGTGAGCATAGATAGACTTTAGGCTCCAACACCCCCATTATGCTGGCCCAGTCATGGCCTATCAGGAGCTTGGTCTGCAGTCTCCTGAAGAAGAAAAGCTATTCTTGACTACTTAGAGTGACTACTCAAGTGATATACTTGACAACTTAGAATAGATGGCTACTTTGATTGCTGCCATTAGAATGAGCGCCTGGGTCCAAGCCAGAGTTTTGCCTTTGTTACTAACTGTGGGATGCTGAGTACATAGTATGAAATCATCTTCAAGATAACTTCTAAGTCTAACCTTCTGTATGATAGTCACTTCACCTTTGCAATCCTTAGGTTCAAAGTCTATAAAATGGGGGTCATTGTCAGTGATCCTGTCAGCCTTTTGGGGCCTTTGGAAGATCCAGTAAAGTCATGACTAAGATAGTGCTATAAATCTCTTTATAGTTATGAGAGTTTGTGATATTTCCAGGGCTCCTTGTCAGAAGATAGGCAGCCCAGAGTAACTCTCAAGTTTTTAAGCTCACATACCTCCCTGTTATCTAGGTAGGTTTAATTACAAAGAAGATGAAAATAAGCCCCTGAGAAGCTATAATGAAATACTAACTAGCATGGGTTGTGAGTATTTTTCTGATAACAGGAAACTATGGCTATTTTAAAGCATTTTTAAAAAAATAACTGTATCTTGTTGCCCCCCAAAATACATACTTATTATGGAAAAGGTAAAAGATACAGATAAATCAATATGTAAATGAGCAATACACCAATACAAAAACTGAACAAAGGATATGATCAGACAGTTGTAGAAAAGATACAAGTAACTTTTAAACAATTAAAATCCTTGTCCCCCCTTGAGAAATATGAATTAGAATTACCCTGACATAATATTTTCACTCTTATAGGCAAAAATCAATAAATTTGATAATAGACATCTCTGTGGGGGTGGGAATGGCAGTGGTATGGCATAGAATGTCAGATTCCAAGCAGGATAGAATGACTACAGATCCAAAATGTTCAATTAATCTCAAGCACAAGAAACACAGAGAAAACTATACCAAGGCACACTATAATCAAATTGCTTAAAACCAGTATTTAAAGAGAAAGTCTTATTTAAAAGTAACTAGAGAAAAAAGACATTATGTACAAAAGATAAACATGAGAGCATGTTTCTCACTAGAAGCAGTGTAAACTAGAAGAAAGTGGAGAAAATTCTTTAAAGTAATTTTAAAGAATTCTAGATCAGTGAAAATATCTTTCAGAAACAAAGGTGAAATAAAAAACTTCTCAGACAACCTCAATTGAATTAAAAATCAACAATAAAAAGATATGTGGAAAATCCACCAAATTTGGAGAAATTAAATCACACACTTCCATATAACTCACTGGACAAAGGGGATAAAAAACAAAAAAATTTGAAAATGTTTAAACTGAATGAAAATTAAAAGAACAGCGTATCAAAATTTTTGGAATATAGCTAAAGCTTTACTTAGAAGGAAGTTTTTGACACCAAATGCCTGTACCTAAAAAGAAGAAAGTTTTCAAATCAGTGATCTCAGCTTCCACCTTAACCAGAAACTAGAAAAAGGAGGTACCACCTCACACCTGTCAGAATGGCTAAAATTAACAACTTAGGAAACAACAGATGTTGGTGAGGATGCGGAGAAAGGGGAACCCCTTTGCATTGTTGGTAGGAATGCAAACTGGTGCAGCCATTCTGGAAAACCGTATGGAGGTTTCTCAAAAAATTAAAAGTAGAACTACCCTATGACCCAGCAGTTGTACTACTAGGTATACAAAAGGATACAAAAATGCTGATTCAAATGGGCACATGCACCCCAATGTTATTAGCAGCACTATCAACAATACCCAAATTATGGAATGAGCCCAATGTCCATTGACTGATGAATGGGTAAAGAAGGTACACACACACACACTTACACACACACACACACACACACAGGAATATTACTTGGTGATGAAAAAGAATGAAATCTTGCCATTTGCAACAACGTGGATGGAACTAGAGGATATTATGCTAAGCAAAAGACAGATATCATATGATTTCACTCATACATGGCATTTAAGAAACTCAACAGAACATAGGGGAAGGGAAGGAAAAAGAAGATAAAAATAGGAAGGTAAACCCTGAGAGACTCTTAAATACAGAGAACAAACTGAGGGCTGCTGGAGGAGAGGTGGCAGGGGAAGGATTAAATAAGTGACGGGCATTAAGAAGGGCAGTTTTTGGGATGAGCACTGGGTGTCACATGTAAGAGATGAATCACTGGGTTCTACTCCTGAAGCCCAGACTACACTGTATGTTAACTAACTTGAATTTAAATTTAAAAAAAAGATCAAATGAAACTCAAAGTAAGCAGAAGAAAGGAAATAATAAAGATCAGAGCCTAAATCAATAAATAGAATATAGAAAAACAGTACATAAAATTAATGAAACCAAACACTGTTTGTTTGAAAAGAAAAAATAAAATTGAAATCTCTGTCCAGACTGATCAAGTCAAAAAGAAGATAAAAATCACCAATCCCAAGATTGAGAAAGGTGACATCAAAACAAACTCTAAAGACAAAAAATAATAATAAAAGAATATTATGAAGAATTTTATGTCAATAAAACAAACAACATAAATGGATTAATTCCTTGAAAGATATAAACTACCAAAGCTCATTCAAGAATAAATAAAAATGAACTAGGCATACCCCAAAAGAATTAAAAGCGTGGACTCAGACAGATACTTGTATATCACTGTTCATAGCAACATTATTCACAATAACAAAAAGTTGGAAATATGTATCAAACAGATGAATAAACAAAATATGACATATACACTCTTTGGAATATTAATTTAGTTGTAAAAAGGAATGAAATCCTGATACATACTAAGTAAAATAAACCAGACACAAAAGGAGAAATATTGTATGATTCTATTTATGTGAGGTACCTAGAATAGCCACAGCAAAGAAACATCAGTGGATGCTAAACTAGTGGGCATTTTATTAGCAATGGGATATTTGTGTGGTATCAAAGCATCTCTCCACAAAATACTTATCAATCATAAAGGTAAAAAGTGTAATTCTGCCATTGAGTAACCTTGCAGACATCACTTGAGTAAAGTGGCCACAGTTAATATCATAAATTCAAAGAGGCAGAAAGCAAAATAGAGTAGAAATTCATAGAGACAGAAAGTAGAATACAGAGCTTGGGGAAATTAGTTATTATTTAATGAATATAGAGTTTCTATTTGAAATGATGAAAAAGTTCTGGAAATGTATAGTGGTGATAGTTACACAACATTGTGAATGGACTTGATGTCATTGAATTGTACCCTTAAATGGTTAGAATGGTAAAATTTATGTTACATATATTTTATCACAATAAAAATAAATAATATATAGAAATGAATTTCAAAAAAGTTGAATTTGTAGTTAAAAACCTTTCCACAAAGAAAAATCCAGGCCTAGTTGGCTTCACTTCTACCAAACATTTAAGGAAAACATAGCAATTCTATACAAACTCTTCCAGAAAATTGAAGAGGAAGAAATATTTCCCACCTCAGTCTATGAAGCCAACATTACTCTGATACCAAAACCAGTCAAAAATCATTATAAGAAAAGAAAACTACAGGGGCTCCTGGTGGCTCAGTCGGTTAAGCATCCGACTTCGGCTCAGGTCATGATCTCATGGTCTGTGAGTTTGAGCCCCGCATCAGGCTCTGTGCTGATAGCTCAGAGCCTGGAGCCTGCTTCGAGTTCTGTGTCTCCCTCTCTCTCTCTCTCTCTGCCCCTCCCCTGCTCACGCTCGGTCTCTCAAAAATGAATAAATGTTAGAAAGCTACAGACTAATATCCTTATGAGTATAGGTGCAAAATTTTTAATAAAAATGTTAACAGATTGAATCCAATAATATATTGTAAAAAGATAAAACATCATGACAAAGTAGGGTTTATCCCAGGAATGTAAGTTTAGTTTAACATTCAATAAGCAATCACTGTGATTTACCATAATAATAGAGTAAAAAAGAAAACACCTGGGTTATTTCATCATCTTAATAATACAGAAAAAGTGGGGCACCTAGGTGGTTCAGTCAGTTAAGCTTGACTCTTGATTTTGGCTCAGGTCGTGATTTTACAGTTCATGAGTTCGAGCCTTGTGTCAGGCTCAGCACTTACAGCGCAGAGCCTGCTTGGGATTCTGTCTTTCCGTCTTTGCCCTGCCCTGCTCTCTTCATGTGTGCTCTCTCTCACTCTCTCTCAAAAAATAAATAAACTTTAAAAAACTACAGAAAAAGCATTTAATAAAATCTAGTACTAATCCCTAATAAGAACAGTAAAAACTCCCAACAAACTAGGAAAAGAAGTAAACTTTCTCAACACGATAAAGGATATGATAAAGGGTATCTAATATACAGCTACCCTTAAACTTAATGGTAAAAGATAGAATCCTTTCTTCCTAACATCAGGAACAAGGTAACGATGTTTGCCTTCAGCTCTTCATTCAACATCATACCAGTGGTTCTAACCAATGCAGTTAGACAGTACAAAGAAATAAAAGGTAGCCTCATTAGAAAGGAAGAAGTAAGAGTGCCTGGCTAGCTCATTTGGTGGAGCATGAGACTCTTGATCTCAGGGTTGTGGGCTCAAGCCCCAAATTGGATGTAGAGGTTACTTGAAAATAAAATCTTAAAAAAAAAAAAAAAAGGAATAAGTAAAACTATCTTTATTCTCAGATGATATGCTCATCTATGTAGAAAATCCTATGAAATCTACAAGTAGCTATTAAAATTAATAATGAGTTTAGCAAGGTTGCAGGATACAAGATCAGTATACAAAAATCAATATACCAGCAATGAACAATCAGAAATTGAAATTTTAAAATTATTGTAATAGTATCAAGAAGGTATGAAATACTTTAGAATAAATTTAACAAAAGATTCAAGGCCTATATGATGAAAATCATAACACACTGTTGAGAGAAATGAAAGAAGACCTAAATAAATTGAAAGATATCTTGCACTTATGAATTAGAAAACTCAATATTGTTGAATGTTGATTTTCTACAAATTGATGTATAGACTCAGTGCAATTCCAATCAAAATCTCAACAGGCTTTGGAATAGAAATTGATTATCTGGGGGCGCCTGGGTGGCTCAGTTGGTTAAGCGTCCGACTTCGGCTCAGGTCATGATCTCACAGTCCGTGAGTTCGAGCCCCGCGTCGGGCTCTGTGCTGACAGCTCAGAGCCTGGAGCCTGTTTCAGATTCTGTGTCTCCCTCTCTCTCTGCCCCTCCCCTATTCATGCTCTGTCTCTCTCTGTCTCAAAAATAAATAAACGTTAAAAAAAATTAAAAAAAAAAAGAAATTGATTATCTGATTCTAACATTTGTATGAAAATGCAAAGGACCTACAGTAGCCAAAAACATCTTTGCAAAAGACAAACAAAAGTGGTAAGACTAACACTACCCAATTTCAAGACATATTATAAAGCTATAGTATCCAGTAAGGATTATTGGGGTAAGATAGACAAACAAATCAATGAAAAAGAAAGTCCCAAGTATACTTATATGTATGTGGTCAGTTTATTTCAATAAAGGGCAAAGTCAATTCTGTTGAGAAAAAGATGGTCTTTTCAACAAATGTTACAACATACACAAAAATTAATTTATGAGGGATTGAGGACCTAGATGTAAAAGCTAGAACTATAAAACTTTTAAAAGAAAACATTAGAGAAATCATTTTCATTTTATATTAAGCAAAGATTTTGTAGATACAACATTAAAAGTACAATCCAGGGGCACCTGGGTGGCTCAGTCAGTTAAGCGTCCAACTTCGGCTTAGGTCATGATCTCGTGGTTCATGAGTTCAAGCCCCGCATCGGGCTCTGTGCTAACAGCTCAAGGTCTGGAGCCTGCTTCAGATTCTGTGTCTCCCTCTCTCTCTGCCCCTCCCATGCTCATGCTCTGTCTCTCTCTGTCTCCAAAATAAATACACATTAAAAAAAATTTTTTAAGTACAATCTGTAAAAGAAAAAATTGATAAATTGTCTTACCAAAATTAAGAACTTTTGCTTTATGAAGTCTCTGTTGAGAATGAAAAGCAACAGATTGAAAGAAATATTTGCAAACCACATATCTCATAAACGACTTGCATCCAGAATATGTAAAGAAGTCTCAAAACTCAATAAGAAAATGAACAACCTATTTTTTAAAAATGAGCAAAGCTATGAAGAGACATTTCACCAAAAAAGATATTCTGATGGAAAAATGTTCCATATCATTAGTCCCTAGGGAAATACAATAGAATCACGATAAGAAAATGGCTAAAGTTAAAAAACAACAACAACAACAAAAAACTATAGCAAGGACTGGCAAGGACATGGAGCAAGTGGAGCTTTCATACACCATAGGCAGAACATAAGTGGCAAGACCACTTTGAGAAACCATTTTACAACTTCTTAAAAAGTTGAATAGACATGATTCAGCCATTGCACTCCTAGATAACACCCAAAAGAAAGGGAAGTATGTATCTATAAAAAATCTTCAGCATGAATGTTCACACCAGCTTTGTTTTTAATACCAGCAACTGGAAACAATCCAAATATCTATCCATATGTGAAGGGATAAACAAACTGTGATATAACCATACAGTGGAATACTACTCAATAATGAAAAGGAACAAACTATTGATATATGCTACAATGTGAATGAATCTCAAAATAATTATTGCTAAGTGAAAGAAGCCAGACCAAAGGAAAAGCCGTATATTGTATTATTCTGCTTATATAAAATTCTAGAAAATGCACACTATAGTGACAGAAAGAAGATCAGCAGTCTCCTGGGAATGGGAGCTGGGGCAAGCTATGATGGAAGGGGAAGAAGGGATTACCAGAGGTCACAAGGAAACTTTGGAAATGATGTATGTGTTCATTGTCTTGATTGTGGTGATAGTTTCTTGGAGGTATACATATGTCAAAATTTATCAAATTTTACATTTTCAAATATACACTGATTATTGTATGTCAGTTATACCTCAGTTTTAAAGCTGTACATAAATGTATAGATAAGTAATGATGGCAACTGATTATAACTCATTGAATAAAATAGATATCCATGAGTTTTATATGGTATAAACAAATAAATGAAAAGAGTGGAATGCCAACTGGTGATTGTGGAAGGAATGATGAAATGAGAATATAACATTTGGGAAAAAAAGAATATACCATTTGGCAACCATATAATACTTAGTTCAGCCTAGAAACATCAATGGATAATAAAACTAGTGGGTTAACATTTGATAAGGGATATTTACATAGTCTCAAATTATCTTTCCACAAAATACTTGTCAATCACAAAGGGAAAATGTGTAACTTTACATTAGAGAAATTTGGCAGACATCACTTTAATCAAATGATCACAGTTAATACCATCAGAAATGGGTCAAGTCATATTTATATATATCACCTGTAAGGAAGCTATAAGAACTTGAGGAAACATCAGGCATACCCAGAAAGAAGGACATACTTAACAAAATAACTGGTCTAATCTACAAAGTGTCAAGATCATAAATGTCAAGGGAAGATTAAGGAGTTTTCCCAAAATGACAAAGACTAAAGAGACATGACAAATATGATCTTGTATGAAATCTGTTTGTTATAAAGTACTTAATTGAAACAATTGGTGAAACTTGAATAGGATCTGGTAGATGGTAGTACTATATCAATATTAATTTCCTTATTTTGACGGTTGTATTATGGGTATGTAGAAAATTGTCCTTCTTTGCCAGAAGTATAGACTACAGTGTTCAGGAGTGATGGGCTGTCAAGTCACATACTTTTGAATGCTTCAAGGGTAAGAAAAGATTTCTCTGTACTATTCTTGGAACATTTCTGTAATTTTGAAATTATTTCAAAATAAAAGAAAACATTTTGATAAAACATTGTGTTTGCAAAGATGTGGAGTGGGAGTATAGATTGGTAACCCTTTGTGAAGGGCAATTTGGCATATCTATGAAAATTATAGTGCACATATCCTTTGACCCAGCAATTTCGTTTCCAAGATTTTATCTTACAAATATATTTGTACAAATGTGAAATGATGTTTGTACTAGGTTTTTCAGTCCAACATTGTTTATGATTGCAAAATATTTGAAACATTCTAAGTATTCATCAATAGGAGACTGATTAAATATATCCAAAATCTCTTATGTGGAATTCCAAAATCTGAAAAGCCTTGTACATCCAAACTTTTTTTGTTAAGTTCCACAGCAAAACCTGACCCCAACTGACATTAGGCATTGGTCTCATCACTCTTAGTCATATACATCTTTGCTGTTCACTAATACTGTGTTGCCTTCTTTGTTTATGTTGTTGTTGTTTTGTCCGTTTGAGTTTAATTGTCCTATAAAAATGTCCAGAAAATTGAAGATGAGAATAAGAAAAAATGGAAGCATCTATCATTTTTAGTAGCACAGAAAATAGAGTTAGTGTAGAAACTTGATCCAGGTATGTCTGTAAGGCATCTTACTAAAGAATAGGGTGTGGCAATTAACATGACATGACTTGAAAAAAAAAATAGAAAAAGTATTGAAGTTTTACCAGAACAACAATGACCAGAACTAATGAAGAATAGAATATTTTTCAGAGGGCAAAAAATGAAGATGTTGACATGAGCATGATTGAATAGTTTCAACAATGAAGCAGTGTGACTATGCCACTGAATGATTTTTGGTCATGAAACAAGCTAGAATATGCCATGAAGGACTGAACATATTTAAGGTGAGTATAAAATACCAGAATTGATTGCAGAAAGTTAAGAAGCATCATGGTATAAAATATCTGAATATCTATGATGAAGAAGCTTCTACTTACCATGAAGTAGATGAAAGTTATATTGACAAATTTGTTAAGATCATTTTTAATGAAAATCTTAGTCCTAAACATGTATGCAGTGCTGATATTCTTTTTAAAAAATAAATAAATAACAATGATTAATGAGCAAACAAGAGATTTTAAGGACTTTAAACACAGATTGAAAGTTCTGGGATGTGCCAATGCAGGGGACAGGTAAAGTTAGAAAAAGCCAACATCCAGGATGTTTCAGAAGTTGTTCACAATTTCATTGTTAGTGTGTAAACAAAAAAGAATAAGTAATCGAAGAGATATTTTCTAACTGACCTAATAATCTTTACCAATTATATGAACTCATTGCACACAAACAGGAATGGAAGAAAACCATATTGATTATACTATTCCTGGAACACCGTTCCACACATACCCCTCCTAAACTTCTTGTGACCAAGAAATTTTACTCCTAGTGAAGAGCAAATGTAATATTTATTTTTTAATTTTTATACTCTATACTTGGCAGCAGCTAACGTCTAATACTTCCTTAAAAAGTTATTGTGGAAGCTTGATCAGGCCTACCTTAACGATGCCATTTACACAGTTGCTGGTGGTTGGAATGATTGATAAATATTTGGCAGACACTTTGGCTTACAATAACGTTTGAAAATAAACCTGTAGATAAAGACTTTGAAGGATTTTGTCACTACTGAAAAGATATATAGTCTTACTACTTATGCTAAAATTTTATTGACTAAAAGTCTAAATAAGTCAGAGCCTTGCTACTCAAAAGTGTGGTCAGTGGACAAGTAGCGTCAACATTGCTTGTAAGCTTGTTAAAAATACAAATTCCCAGATCCACTGAATCAGAATCTCTGTGAGTGTAGCCCAAGAATCTATATGTTAAACAAATTCTCAAGATGACTTTTATGTGCACTAAGGTTGTAAAGCGCTGAAGTAGAGCAATCTCATATTAAAAAAATACTGAATATGTTATGTACCTGTTGTACATTCCTTGCAAGATAGAAAAATTGCTAAAATGGTGTAACCCAAATAAGCATGAGACTAGTATTGATGACTATGGTGAAATATAACAGATGGAAAAAATCTCCATAGACAATATGGGGGAAATGTATGAGCACTTAATTGGTCTTGAATAACGTGTGTTTATCAGTGAAGAGTTATGGCTCTTGCTTAATTGAAGACACTGCTTATCTAGAAAACCATATTAATGAGTTATGTTACCCTAGAACTACACATTTTTAAAGGTCATCTATTTTAGTTGTAAAGAATCCCATTCCTGCCCCATCATTAAATATTCAGTTCTAATAGCAAACCTGATGAAACCTTTTATCCAATATCCTCAAGAAACCAGATGTAGCAAATACTCTCTGCATATGTATGTAGAGATATTTAGCTTGGTTTTATGTTTATTGAATGTTTTCTTAGAAATAAAGAGTACCAAGTATTTATGGTCTATATCACCCTATTTCATTTCTGTATTGATAAATTACAATACTGATTTTGCTCTTCATCCCAACTAGTGTGAATATTTATTCATTCCCTGCACAAATAGTAATGTGTTTAATTATGGGATCTTGCTCCAAGCCCACTGTAAAAATTATGTATAATGTATGCATAAATTATATCTCTGTAACTTAAAAAAAATCTGAATTCCAAAACACATTCAAAACCCAAGGATTTTGAATAAGGAGTCGTGGATCTGTACATCCATAAATGGAATACTATGCAGCCATTTAAAGGAAAAGAAGCTCTTTATGTACTGGTATGGAAGAATCTCCAAGATATGCTGATGTGGGGGGGTATAACATGCAAATATGTATATACTAGCCTACTCTTTAAGGTTTTTGTTGTTGTCGTTGTTCTTCTTGTTGTTATTTTTAAGGAGACGAACTACATAATGTATTTCCTTATTAACCATAGAATATCCTGTTATGTAATCCAAAAATTGATATTATTGGTTGCATATAAGTTAGAAGTGGGTGAATGAGAGTCAGGGGTGAGGGAGAGAAAGAACTTTTAATTATTAACCTTTTTGTATCTTTTCAATATTGAACCATGTGAATATTTCCAAAATTTTAAATTATAAATGTAATTGAAACTGCTTAAATTGAAATGCAAAGAGAAAAAAATGAATGGTGGGGAGGTACCTAGTACAGAATATCTGAGAACTGTGGGACAATTAGAAAATATACCTAACATGTACATCATGGGAATACCAGAAGGAGAAGAAAGGAGCAGAAGAAATATTTGAAGTAATAATGGCTGAGAATTTTCCAAAATTAGTGACAGATACTAGAATGCAGCTCAAAGAAAACCAAGAAATATGAACACCAAAATATTTTCTCCTAAACATATATTCAAACTGCAGAATACCAAAGACAGAGAAATTTTTAAAGAAACCATACAACAAAACCAGACCTTACCTATTGAGAAACAAGGATAAAAATTACATCACTTTCACAAACCATGCAAGCAAGAGAGAGTGAAGTGAATATGTAAAATGTTGAAAGAATAATCACCAACCTAGAATTCGGTATCCAAATAAATTACCCTCCAATAGTAGAGGAGAAATACTTTCTTAGACAAACTGAGGGAATTTGCTGCCAATAGATCTGCTTTGCAAGAAGTCCTTCAGAGAAAAGGAAAAATATATAAATGTGAAACTCAGATCTACATAAAGAAAGGAAGAGTGTTAGAGAAGGAATAAATGAAGGTAAAATAAAACCTTTTTTTTTAATTCTTAAATGAATTAATAGATAACTGCTTGTTTAAAATAATAGCAGGGGTGCCTGGCTGCCTCAGTAGTAGAACATGTAACTCTTGATCTCAGGATTATAAGTTCGAGCCCCACATTGGGTATAGAGATTTAAAAATAAATATTTTTAAAAATTTTAAAATAATACTAGCAATGTATAGTAGCAATATATTGGGTGATTATAGCTTAAAGATAAGTGAAATGAATGACAGCAATGAAATTACAGAAGGAAAGGAAAAATTGAGAATACTGTTATAAGGCACCTTATGAAGTGGTATAGTTATTTGAAAATGAACTTAGACTCATTGTAAACATATACTGCAACTCTAAGGTAAACACTAAAATAACCTTCAAAGGAAGTATAATTAACAAGAGAGAAAAGAAAATGAAATTATAAAATAATGCTCACTGTAAGCCAGAGATGGCCAAAAATATGGGGAAGATTTTTTTTAAAAGAAACAAAGAACAAGTGTAATAAAAAGTTACAAATATGGTAGATGTTAATCCAACTATATCAGTAATCACTTTAAATGTTAATGGTCTAAATATGCCAATCAAAAGGCAGAGACTGACAGAGCACATTTGAAACAAAAACACCAAAGCCTAATTATATGTGGTCTACAAGAAACCCAGTTTAAATATAAAGATACAGATGGAGTAAAAGTAAAGGGATACACCAATGACCTAAATATAAGAGCTAAAGCCATAAACTTCATAGAAGAAAATGTAGGGATAAATCTTTATGACCTTGACTTGTCAATGGATTCTTAGATATGACACCAATAGCATGAACAACAAAAGAAAAAGTAAATTGGACCTTATCAAAATTAAAAACTTTGGGGGGTGCCTGGCCTGCTTGGTCAGTGGAGCATGTTACTCTTGATCTTGGGGTTGTAAGTTCAAGCCCCATATTGTGTATAGAGATTACTTAAAACTAAAATCTTCTTTAAAAACTTAAAAGCTTTTGGGGCATCTAGGTGGCTCAGTCAGTTAAGTGTCTGACTTTGGCTCGGGTCATGATCTCACAGCTTGTGAGTTCGAGTCCTGCATCGGGCTCTGTGTTGACAACTCAGAGCCTGGAGCCTGCTTCAGATTTTGTGACCTTCTCTTGCTTGGTATCCCTCTCTCACTCTGTCCCTACCCTGTTCATGCTTTCTGTCTGTCTCTGTCTCTCTCTCTTTCTCTCAAGAATAAACATTAAAAAAATTTTTTTTAACTTAAAAGCTTTTGTTCATCCAAGAATATTGTTAAGAAAGTAAAAAGACACCCTATAGGATGGAATATTTGTAAAACATATATCTGAAAGGGCTTAATATACAAATATATAAAGAACTACAACTCAACAACAAAAAAACAACCAATCCAATTTAAAAATGGGCAAAAGACTTGAAAAGACATTTCTCCAAAGAACATATATAAATAATAAACTCATGAAAAGATACTCAACATCATTAATCATTAGTCATTAGGGAAATGCAAATCAAAACCACCATGAGATACTACCTCACACCCATTAGAATGGCTATTATAAAAAATAATAAAGTTGGCAAGGATGTGGAGAAATTGGAATGTTGTATATTGCTGGTGGGAATGTAAAATGGGACAGCTGCTGTGGAAAATAGTTTGATTGTTCTTGAAATTTTTATTTTTTATTTTTTTTAATATAAGCTCTATACCCAATGTAGGGCCCAAACTCACAATCCCAAGATCAAGAGTCACATGCCATGAGCTGGCCATGACCCCTGTTCCTAAAAATTTTAAATAGAAGTACAATATAACCCAGCTATTCCACTCCTAGGTATATAACCAGAAGAATAGAAAAGAGGAACAGGGCACCTGGGTGGCTCAGCTGGTTAAGCATCTGACTCTTGATTTCAGCTCAGGTCATGATCTCACAGTTCAGTTCGTAGGATCAAACCCTGCATTGTGCTGTGCTGACAGTGTGGAGCCTGTTTGGGATTCTCTCTCTGCCTCTCTCTGCCCCTCCCTGCTCACTCTCTCTTTCTCAAAATAAACATTAAAAAAGAAAGAAAAGAAGGAAGGAAGGAAAAAGGAACTCAGATACAGAACATCAGTGTTCATTGTGGCATTATTCATAATAGCCAAAAGTTGGAAACAACCCAGTGTCTGTCAACATATGAATAAACAAACAAAATGTGGTATATACATAGAATGGAATATTATTAAGTCATAAAGAGAAATGACATTCTGATACATGCTACAACCTGGGGGAACCTTGAAGACATGCTAAGTGAAATAATCCAGATACAAAAGGATAAATATTGTATGATTACATTTATATGAAATATCTATAATAGGCAAATTAATAAAGACAGAAAGTAAATTCAAGGCTACCAGGACCTGAGGGGAGAGGCAATGTAAATTATTGTTTAGCAGGTACAGAGCCTCTGTTTGGGGTGATTTAAAAGTTTATAAGTAGTGATAATATTTACACAACATTTTGAATGTAATTAGCATATATATACATATATATGTGTGTGTGTGTATATATATACATATACATATGTGTGTGTGTGTGTGTGTGTATATATATGATAGATAGATAAATAGATGAATGAACTGATAAAGAATCAGTGCTAGAACAAGCAAATAGACCCTGAGTACAGACACTGAACAGCACTGGGCTTCATTTTTTTTCCCAGTACTTAAATGACTTTAGGCAGTCATTTAACTTCTCTATGACTGAGCTTATATGTTTTACCTTTCCAAATATTTTCTACTAAAAACAGAGGCCAGGACTTTAAAACAAAACAAAAAAAAAAAAACAAAAAAAAAAACAAGGAGGTGTTATCAACACTCTGGCCCTCACTTTCCACACCCTGTAGCCTCACTGCCAGACTAGTTGCACTGAAAGCAGGAAGAGTCTGGAAAAGGTACTCTTCCAGGAAAGCATACATAGTAGAAATACTAAAAATAGTTCTAAAACAAATAAAAATATTTCTTAAAAACAGATTTCTTCAACAACAAAATACAGAGAAAGGTCTACCATGCTAACACAAATCAAAAGAAAGCTGAAGTGCCTATATAAATTTTAGACAAAACAGGCTTCAAAACATGAAAATTACAGGGATAAAGAGAGGCATTCCACAGTTACAAAAGGGGCCAGTTCTCCAAGAAGACATAATAATCCTTAATATATATGTACTTAGTAACAGAACATCAAAATACATGAGGCAAAAACTGATAGAACGAGAAGAAATAAACAAATCCACTATTATAGTTGGAGAACTCAACATATTTCTATCAGCAGTTGACAAATCCAGTAGGCAGAAAATCAGTAAGGATATACTTGAGCTGAATAGCAATATCAATGAACTGGATCCAATTAACATTTATAGAATACTTCATCAGACAACAACAAAATGCACATTCTTCTCAAGCTCACATGGAACATTCACCAAGATAGACCACTTTCTGTACCGTAAAACACACCAAAATAATTTAATAAAAGAAATCATACAAAATATATTCTCAGACAACAGGGGAATTAAACTAGAAATCAATAACAGAAGGATAACTGGAAAATCCCAGAATACATAGAGATTAAACAACACACCTCTAAGTTGCACATAGGTCAAAAAAAATGTCGAGGAATTTTTTAATATTTTGAACTAAATGAAAGTTAAAATACAAATGATCGAAATGTGTGAGATGCAGCAAAAGCAGTGCTTGGAGGGAAATTTATAGCATTAAAATGCATATGTTAGAAAAGAAAAAAAATTCAAAGGCAACAGCTACTGAAGGCTCTGCCCAATTTTTTTGCTTGTTTATTTATTTTGAGAGAGAACAAGCACAAGCAGGGGAGGGGCAGAGATGGAGAGAGAATCCCAAACAGGCTTTGTGCTGCTTGTTCCCATGAACTGTGAGATCATGACCTGAGCCAAAATCAAGAGTTAGTGGCCTAAACAACTGAGCCACCAGGCACCCCAGAAAAGAAAGAGAATTTAAAATCAATAATCCATGACCTTACCCTCTCAGAATGGTTATTATCAGAAAACAAGACATAACAAGTACTGGCAAGGATGTGCAGAAAAAGGTACCCTCATGCAGTATTGGTAGAAATGCAGATTGGTACAGCTACTTTGGAAGACAGTATGGAGCTTTCTCAAAAATTTAAAGTAGAGGGGCACCTAGTTGGCTCAGTCGGTTAAGCATCCAACTTCAGCTCAGGTCATGACCTTGCAGTCCATGGGTTCGGGCCCTGAGTCGGGATCTGTGCTGACAGCTCAGATTCTTGAGCCTTCTTCAGATTCTATGTCTCCCTCTCTCTCTGCCCCTCTCCCGCCTGCACCCTGCCTCTCATAAATCATAAACATTAAAAAAAATTTTTTTAATTTTAAAATAGAACTACCATATGTGGTCCAGCAGTCCCACTTCCAAGTATATATATCCAAAGGAAATGGAATCACTCTTAAAGAGTTATCTGCACCCCTGTATTTACTACATTGCAGCATTATTCACAATAGCCACGATTTGGAAAAAACCTAAGTGTCCACCAATGGATAAATAGATAAAGAATGTATAGTAATACACACACACACACACACACACACACACACACACACAGGAATATTATTCAGCCATAATAAAAAAGGAAGAAAATCCAGTCACTTATAACATGAATGAACCTGAAAGGCATCGTATATAGTGAAAACTAAACAGGATGCCCTCAAAGTTCACTCATGTTGTTATGTCAAAAAAAAAAGACAAATACAGTATGATCGCACTTATATGTGGAATCTAAAAGTGCCAAATTCATAGAAACAGAGTAGATTGGTGGTTTCCAGGGCCTGAGGAGTGGGAGAAATGGGAAGATCGTGGTCAAAGAGTACAGATTTTCTGTTGTAATTAAATAAGTTCTTGGAATCTAACATACAGCATGGTGACTATAACTAACAATACTGTGTTGTATACTTGAAATCTGCTAAGAGTATAGGTTTTAAATGTTCTAACCACACACACACACACACACACACACACAATAATGAATGTGTTAATTAATCTAATCGTGGTAATCGTTTGCAATATGTTTATGAAATCACACTATATACCTTAAACTTACACAAAGTTATATGTCAATTATATCTCAAGCTGAAGAGAAAATAAAATCAATAATCTAAGCTTACACTTTAGCAAACTAAACAAAGAAGAGCAACATTAACTTAAAGCTAGCAGAAGAAAATAAATTATAAAAATTACAGAAAAAACTCATTGAAATTGAAAATAAAAAAAATAGAGGAAACTCAAAGCAAAAGGCACTTTGAATAGATCCATCAAATTGCTCGCTCTCAAACTGTTAAAAAAAGTTTAAAGAAAAGGGGCGCCTGAGTGCCTCAGTCAGTTGAGTGTTTAACTTTTGATTTTGGCTTAGGTCATGATCTCATGGTTCATGAGTCTGAGCCCCACATAGGGCTCTGTGCTGACAGTGCAGAACCTGCTTAGAATTCTCTCTCTCTCCCTATCTCTCTGCCTCTCTCTCTCCCTCATTTTCTCTCTCTCCCTCCATCTCTCAAAATAAATAAATAAACTTTTTAAAAAGTTAAAAAAAAAAAAAAAGAAAGAAAAGGGGCACCTGGGTGGCTCAGTCGGTAAAGCATCTGACTTTGGCTCAGGGGGTCATGATCTCACAGTTTGTGAGTTTGAGCCCTGCATCAGGCTCTGTGCTGATAGCTCAGAGCCTGGAGCCTGCTTTGAATTCTGTGTCTCCTTCTCTCTCAGCCCTTCCCTGCTCACACTGTCTCTCTCTCTGTTTGTCTCTCTCTTTCTCTCTCAAAAATAAACATTTAATAATATTTAATTTAATAATAATAACATTTAAATGTTTATTTATTCTTGAGACAGAGACAGAGCATGAACAGGGGAGGGGCAGAGAGAAAGGGAGACACAGAATCTGAAACAGGCTCCAGACTCCAAGATGTCAGTACAGAGCCCGACGTGGGGCTCGAACCCATGAACCGTGAGATCATGACCTGAGCCAAAGTCAGACACTTAACCAACTAAGCCACCCAGATGCCCCCCAAATTTTTTTAAATTTTTAATAAAGTAAAAAGATCAATAAAATTGATCCAACTTCTAGCCAAGCTAACCAAGAAAAAAAAGAGAGAATATATATTACTAATATCATAAATGAAACAGGAGTCCCCTATATATTAAAAAGATGATAAAGAAAAATTATGAAATTATATTTCCACAAATTTGTTATCTTCAATGATGAAATGGACCAATTCCTTGGAAAACACAATCTATCAAAACTCACATATGGAGAAATAAGTAATCTGAATAAGCATGTATCTATTAAAGAAATTGCATCAGTAATCTTTCAGACAGCACTTGGCCCAGGTGATTTCACTTGTGAGTTTTTAAGGAATAAATGATACAAATTCTCTAAAATCTGTTCTAGAAAATAGAAGCAGAGAGAACACCTCCTAACTCATCTTATGAGAACAGCATTACTCCTCTAATACCAAAACCAGGTAAAGACAATACGAGAAAGGAAAACTGCAGATCAGTATTACTCATGAATATAAGTACCAAAATCCTCAACAAAGTATTAGCAAATTGAATCCAATGAAGTATAAAAAGAATTATATACCATTACAAAGTGGGATTTATCCCAGATATGCAAGGCTGGTTCAGCACTTGAAAGTCAATTAATGTAACCTATCACATCCACAGACTAAAGAAGATTATAGAATTATATCAATTGATGCTAGAAAAATACTTGACCAAATCCAACACCTATTCATGATAAAAACAACAACTCAGCAAACCAGGAATAGAAGAGAACCAACTTGGTGTGCCTCACTGGTTCAGTTGCTAGAGCATGCAACTCGTGATCTCAGGGTTGTGAGTTAAAGCCCCATGTTGGGCATGGAGCCTACTTAAAATAAAAATTTTTAAAAATTGGAGTGCCTGGGTGGCTCAGTTGATAGCGCATCCAACTTCAGCTCAGGTCATGATTTCGCAATTTACAAGTTCAAGCCCCACAACAGGCTCTGTGCCCTCAGCTCAGAGCCTGGAGCCTGCTACAGATTCTGTATCTCCCTCTCTCTCTCTCTCTCTCTCTACCCTTCCCCTACTTATGCTCTGTCTCTCTGTCTCTCTCTCTTTCAAAAATAAATTTTTTAATTAAAAAATAAAAAATGATTTTAAAATTATTTAAAAGTTAAAAAGAAAGAGAATCAACTTAATTTTATAAGGAATCTAGGGGCGCCTGAGTGGCTCAGTCAGTTAAGTGTCTGACTCTTGATTTCTGCTCAGGTCATGATCTCACAGTTTGTGCATTCGAGCCCCACATCGGGCTCGTTGCTGACAGTGCAGAGCCTGCTTGAGATTTTCTCTCTTTCCCTCTGTCTTTCTGCCCCTCCTCCACTCATGCTCACTCACTCTTGTTCCCTCTGTCTCTCTTCCAAAATAAATAAATAAACTTAAAAAAATAAAGAATATCTACAAAGAACCTACAGCTACCATCATACTTAGTGAAGAGAAACTAGATGCTTTCCCCTGAAAATCAGGAATAAGATAGGAATGTTCCTTCTCACCCTTTCCCATTCAACATACTGGAAGTTCTAGATAATGCAGTATGATAAGAAAGGAAATAAAAGGTATATAGATTAGGAAAGAAGAAATAAAACTGTCTTGGTTTGTAAATGACATGATTGTTTATGTGGAAAATCCCAAAGACTCAAAAAAAGTAGAATAAGTTACTATAACAAGGTTGCAAGATACAAGGTTAATATATAAAAATCAGCTTTCTAAATGTAGGGTTTTTCTTTTTTTTAAAGGTATTCCACATGTTGCGCATACTTTTAACCTGTTCCCTTAAAACGTCCTAGTTTGGAGCCTATAGATTACTTACCGTAAGAATTAAAGATTTTATAAGTCAGTCAGAGAAAGACAAATACCATATGATTTCACTCATATGTGGAATTTAAGAAACAAAACAGATGACCATATGGGAAGAGCAGGGGAGAGAAGAGAGGCAAACAAACCACAAGAAACTCTTAATGATAGAGAACAAACTTTGGGTTGATGTAGGGAGGTAGGTGGGAGATAGGCTAGTTGGGTGATGGGTACTAAGGAGGGCATGTGTTGTGATGAGCACTGAGTGTTGTATATAAGTGATGAATCACTGAATTCTACTCCTGAAACCTATATTGCACTGTATGTTTACTAACTACAATATAAATTTTATTTTTTTTAATTTTTTTTTAACATTTATTTATTTTTGGGACAGAGAGAAACAGAGCATGAACGGGGGAGGGGCAGAGAGAGGGAGACACAGAATGGGAAGCAGGCTCCAAGCTCCGAGCCATCAGCCCAGGGCCCGACGCGGGGCTCGAATTCACGAACCGCGAGATCGTGACCTGAGCTGAAGTCGGACACTTCACCGACTGAGCCACCCAGGCGCCCCTACAATTTAAATTTTAAGAAAGAAAAGAATGAAAGATTTTATGCAAAATTTAAAATCTGTATAAACAAAAGTCTATCATATGATTTCACTTATATGTGTAATCTAAAAAAACAAAACAAATGAATAAACAGAAAGCAGAAACAGACTCATAAATACAGAAAACAAATTGGTGGTTACCAAGGAGGAGAGGAGCGGGGAGATGAGCGAAATGGGTAGAGGGGAGTGGGAGGTACAGACTTCAGTTATGGAATGAACACATCGTGGAATGAAAGGTACAGCATAGGGAATATAATCAGGGGTTTTCTAATAGTGTTATATTTCTAATAGTATTATATGATAGATGGTCATTACAGTTGTGATAACTTAAGGAGTTGTTGAATCATTATGTTGTTTACCTAAAACTAGTGTAACATTATGTCAACTATACTTCAGTTTTCAAAAAAGAAACATCTTTTATATATATGAAAAAATATGTATATAGGAAGGCAATTGACTTTTATATATAATACATGTCAGTTGCCCCCCTATATCCCAGCAATGAGCAATTGAAATTTGAAATAGAGGGGCACCTGAGTGGCTTGGTTGGTTGAGCATCCAACTTTGGCTCAGGTCATGACTTTGCAGTCTGGGAGTTTGAGCCTCACATTGGGTTCTCTGCCATCAGCGCAGAACCTTCTTCTAATCCTTTGTCCCCCTCTCTCTGTGCCCCTCCCCTGCTTGTGCTCTCTCTCTCAAAAATAAATAAACATTTAAAATATTTTTGAAATGAAAAAATATATATTGGGGCACCTGAGTGGCTCAGTCACTAAGTGTCTAACTCTTGATTTTGGCTCAGGTCATGATCTCACAGTTGTGAGATGGAGCCCTGCATCAGGCTCTGCACTGACAGCACAGAGCCTTCTTGGGATTCTCTCTTTCCCTCTCTCTCTGCCCTTCATCTGCTCACTTTCTCTCTCTCCAAAAATAAATAAATAAACATTTTTTTAAAAAAAATAAATAAAAATAAAAACAATATATTTACATTAGCACCCCCCCCAAAAGTACTTAGTAAATCTAACAAAATATGTATATAAGATCTATATGAGGAAAACTATAAAATTTTGATGAAAGAAATCAAAGATCTGAATAAATAGATATTCCGTATCCATAGATAGGAAGATTCATTATTATTATTATGTTAGTTCTTCCTAGGTTGATCTATAGATTCAATATAGTCTCAACCAAAATCCCAGCAAGTTATTTTGTGATACTGAAAAACTCTTTCTAAAAGCTAAAGACCTAGTATAGCCAACACAGTATTGAAGAACAAAGCTGGAGAACTAACACTACCCAACCTCAAGACTTGCTGTAAAGCTACAGTAATCAAGGCAGTATGGAATTGGCAAAAGAGTAGACAACTAGATGAATGGAACAGAATAGAGAGCTCAGAAATAAACTCACACAAATATAGCAAACTGATCTTTGACAAAGAAGTAAAAGATAGTCCTTTCAACAACTGGTACTGGAAAAACTGCCTCCACCTGCAGAAAAAAAAATATGTATAGACACTGACCTTACCTTACACCTTTCATAAAAATTAAAATAGATCAAAGGTATAAAGGTAATACATAAAACTAAACCTAGGATAACATAGAAAATCTAGAGACCTTGGGTTTAGCAATGACTTTTTAGATACAATACCAAAAATATAATGCATGAAAGAAAAAATTGAAAAGTAGGACTTCATTAAAAGGAAGAACTTGTGGGACAGTCGGTTAAGCATGTGACTTTGGCTGAGATTATGATTTCACAGTTTGTGAGTTCAAGCCCCATGTCTGGCTCAGGGCTGACAGCTCAGAGCTTGGAGCCTGCTTCGGATTCTGTGTCTCCCTGTCTCTCTGCCTTTCCCTCGCTCACACTGTGTGTGTGTGTGTGTGTGTGTGTGTGTGTGTGTGTGTCAAAAATAACCATTAAAAAATTTTAATAAAAAAAAGGAAGAACTTCTGAGTGAATAACACTGTTAAGAAACTGAAAAGACAAGTCACAGACTGGGAGACAATATTTGTAAAACATTTATCCGATAAAGAACTTGTATCCCAGGGGCACCTGGGTGGCTCAGTCGGTTGAGTGTCCGACTCTTGATTTAGGCTCAGAAGATGATCTCATGGTCGTGAGGTCAAGCCCTGTGTAGAGCTGAGCACTGAACATGGAGCCTGCTTGGGAATCTCTCTCCCTTTCTCTTGCCTCTCCCCAGCTTGCACACACTCGCTCACTCTCTTTCTTTCTCAAAATAAACATAAAAAAAAAACTCGTATTCCAAATACATAACTCTTAAAACTCAATAATAAGAAGACAAACAACTGAATTTAAAAATGGGCAAAAGACTGGGGCTCAGCTGGTTAAGTGTCCAACTTCAGCTCAGGTCATGATCTCATGGCTCATGAGTTGGAGCCCCGCCTCGGGCTCTGTGCTGACAGCTTGGAACCTAAAGCCTGCTTCAGATTCTGTGTCTACATCTCTCTCTGTCCTTCCCCAGCTTGTCCTCTGTCTCTCTGTCTCTCAAAAATAAACATTAAAAACACTTAAAAAAAAAAAAGGCAAAAGACCTGAACAGGTGCCTCATGAAAGAAGATACAGAGATGACAAGCATATGAAAAGATGCTCAGTATCACATGTCATTGGGAAAATGAAAATTAAAACAAAAAGGAGATACCACTGCATACCTATTAGAATGGCTAAAATCCAAAACATTGACAATACCAAATACTAGTAAGGATGTGGAGCAACAGGAACTCTCATTGCTTGTGGGAATGCAAAAGGTGCAGCCACTGTGGAAGACAGTTTGACAGTTTTTTACAAAGCTAAACATAGTCTTGCCATTTGATCCAGCAATCATGCTCCTAGGTATTTTACCAAATGAATTGGAAACTTATGTCCACATAAAAACTTGCATACAAATGTTTATAGCAGCTATATTTGTAATTGCCAAAAACTAGAAGCAACCAAAATGTCCTTCAAAAGGTGAATGGATAAACCTACATCTCATACAATGCAATATTATTTACCAATAAAAAGAAGTTAGCTATCAAGACACAAAAAGAAATGGAGGAACCTTAAGTGTTCTTGAGGTTCTTAAGACTGGTTGGTGGAAGCCAGTCTCAAAGGTTACATACTGTGGTTCCAAGTATATGACATTGTGGAAAAGGTAAAATTATAGAGACAATTAAAAAAAAAAAAGATCAGTATTCTTAGGGGGAATGAGGAGAGGGATGAAAAGGTAGAACACAGGAGATTTTTAGAGCAATGAATCTATTCTGTACAGTAATGATAGGCCCATGATACCATGCCTTTGTTAAAACCCAGAGAACTGTATATCTTAGTGAAGCCTAATATAAACCATGGTCTTCAAATGATAACAATATGTCAATGTAGGTTCATCAAATGTACCACACTAACGTAAGACATTAATAATAGGGGAAATGGGAAATGGGGATAGGAGTATGTAAGAAGTGTACTTTACTGTACTATCTGCTCAATTTTCTGCAAACCTAAAACTGCCTAAACATGAAGTCTTTTAATTTTAAAAATTGCTTTTAAAGATGACAGAAGGAAAAAAAAGTACTCTCTCCCATAATTCTGACATCGAAAGATAACTACTACTAAGACATTGGTATAAATATTCCTGGAGATTTTCTAATCATTTATATGCACACACATACACTACTACTACTACTTTTTTTTTTTTTTTACAAAAGTAGGATCATAGAATAGTAACTATATACAGGTTGCTTATAATTCTCACAACAACCCTAAAGGTTATTATTTCTGTTTTATGGATAAAGAAACTGAGCTAGTAAGTGGCTGAACTAGGTTCAATTCCCAATGTATTTCATTCCAAAGCCTATATGCTCTTACCACTACACCTCTTTGTCAGACATAAGACCTACTTTTTGTTCTATCTTCACTTCACATTTTACTCCTTCATAAGATACACCGATCTTTCATATACTATACTACCTTCATACAGTGACTTTCACTTCATATGGTATACATGCCCTCTCTGTGGTATATTTCTTAAGTCTCTGCACTAGTACTTTGTATAGAATCCTTGCCTGCTAAATAAGAAGTGGTGGCCCAGCTCCTTTTTGCTCCAGGGAGCTGCAGTGGGAAGCAAACAATGGAACTAGCATACTTTTCTGACAATAATGCGGTTTCCTATCTCCTATATAAGCAGCTCTCAAAAGTCAGGTGTTCGTAAAAATTATTTCTGGGACCTAAGGAGACTGAGGGGAAAAGGTGAGGGATAGAGACAGATGAAAAGGTAGAGAGAAGTGAATTCATGCAGGGGCCTGGTGAAGGAAGCAGTCTCCAGTGGGTTTAGTGGAGACATAGCATGTCTACCCAAAAGAGATGGTAGGATTCAGAAGCATTCAGTGAATTGATAGTAGCCAATTCAGCCAGTACCTATGTGATCAGTAGACTCAGGGAGACTTTAAAGAAGACCTGTCACTGTCCCATCTCTCGGCACCTATAGGGGACACTCTGAGGCTCCGGACAATTCTGGAAGCAATACAGAAGCACATCCATTCTTCCTCCCTCATCTTCAAACTGGCCCAAGATGCATTCAAGATTGCTACTCCCACAGACAGTAGTACTGACAGCACCCTGCTCAACGTGGCTCTGGAGCTGGGGTTACAGGTATGGAGGAGGAGTGGGTCATCCTCACTTTAGGCTTCTGGCCTTGTGATAAATGGTAAAGATAAGACCCCAGAGGCACTGGGCATGGGCCAAGTCCGGTTCTTTCTGTGTCCCCAGAGCACAACTTTTAGGCTAGACCTCTAGGTGAAGACTCTCTAAATTGGGCTCCATTTTGAAGTTGAGGCCAGAAGAAATGTAGCTTTAGGCTCCATAGGGTCCCCATCTTCTCCCCACCCCCTCCTTATCCCTCCAAGTCAAATCAAGCAAGGTGTGATAATAAGGACTTTATTTGTTATAGGTCATCAGAGAAGCCTTCTATCTGATTGGTGGGAGGGGTGGGGCAGAAATTAAACCTGTCTACTTATCAGGAGAGAGATGGCTGCTTAAAGCACTAATAAATACTTGTTGCATAAATGAATGGCAAGGGGATGTGGGGATGTAGAGGGCCTAACAGTTAAGCTTAGCCCACTGGAAATGCCTCTTTTTTGCCCAGGTGATGAGGATGACCTTATCAACTCTTAACTGGAGGCGCCGGGAGATGGTGCGGTGGTTGGTAACATGTGCTACAGAAGTGGGTGAGTCTCCCACCTCCCTCTACCCCCAGGGGACAGGAGCTCCTAGGCCCTACTCTTGGGACAAGACAGCAAATACTTAGAGCTCTCATATTCCTATTACTGATGGGGCTGGTGGTAGGAAAGATGTCCTTTGTTTAGCTAGCCCAAGCTCTGCCCTCACTGCTTAGACATACCCTGATGTCAGCAGCACTTTGACCCTCTGATCAGAGACATGTATGAGAGATTGAATTTTCAGCCACCAGTATATAAGTGCACCCTTGGGCGGTAGTTGGCCCAGTGGTTTGGTCCCAGTCCCTGTCTATGCCTCTGAAAAACCTCAGGCAACTTGGAGGCTCAGGCCCCCATTTAAAGCCCAATGTCCCAGCATAAGACTATACCCTGAGAGGCCCCTCTGCAGCCAGAGCCCCCAGGCAGATCTGCAACCCCTGCATTGGGACAGGTAGACTACAGGCTCTGTTGCTCCATCCTTGTGAGGCGCTAAGAGCACCTGCAGAAATCTTCAACCCTCTGACTTGGGGAAGGAAGGGATGGGAAGAGACCCCAAACAGGGTCTGGCCATCTGGGATGCTCCCTAGTTTGCCTCAGATCATCTCAAGGCTACTGAGGAAAAGGGAGAACTCATCTCTGCAGGCCAAGTTCTGACCCCAGATGGTAATCTGGGCAGACCTGGATGGAGACCTGGATGGCCACGGCTGAGCTCAGGCTCTCCCTGACAGGTGTGCGGGCCTTGGTGAGCATTTTGCAGAGCTGGTACACACTCTTCACTCCCACTGAGGCTACTAGCATTGTGGCTGCCACAGCTGTATCCCACACCACTATCCTGCGCCTCAGTCTTGACTATCCACAGCGGGAGGAGCTAGCTAGCTGTGCTCGCACGCTGGCTCTACAGTGTGCCATGAAGGATCCACAGAGCTGTGCCCTGTCAGCCCTTACACTCTGTGAGAAAGACCACATCGCCTTTGAGGCAGCCTACCAGATCGCCATTGATGCTGCCACTGGTGGCATGACGCATTCACAACTATTCACCATTGCCCGCTACATGGAGCTCCGTGGCTACCCGCTACGTGCCTTCAAATTGGCCTCTCTGGCCATGAGCCATCTCAACCTGGCCTACAACCAGGATACCCATCCGGCCATCAATGATGTGCTCTGGGCGTGTGCCCTCAGCCACTCTCTGGGCAAGAATGAGCTGGCGGCCCTCATTCCCCTTGTGGTGAAGAGTGTGCACTGTGCCACAGTGCTTTCAGACATCTTGCGGCGTTGCACAGTGACTGCACCTGGCCTGGCTGGTATCCCAGGCCGCCGCAGCTCTGGAAAGCTCATGTCCACTGACAAAGCTCCACTCCGCCAGCTGCTGGACGCCACCATCAATGCCTATATCAACACTACACACTCACGCCTGACACACATCAGCCCTCGCCACTACGGAGAGTTCATTGAGTTTCTGAGCAAAGCTCGGGAGACCTTCCTGCTGCCCCAGGATGGCCACCTGCAGTTTGCCCAATTCATTGACAACCTCAAACAAATCTACAAAGGCAAGAAGAAGCTGATGCTGCTGGTACGAGAGCGCTTTGGCTGAGAAAGCAGACAGTTCACTGCCAGGGCAGCCTGGGCTCCCAAGTACCACAGGTCAGGCCAAGGACACCAAAACATTTGTCCACCCTGAGAGGACTCTGAGCACCTGTGGCTGAAGCCAAAGGACCACAGGGCTAAGCATGGGAAAGTCCAACTCTAGCCAATATGCCTTCCTTGGCAAGGTTCTCACTACAGCCCACTGTTCCTGGTGGGCCCTGCAGATCAATCAGAAACCCCACAACATGCCACCTCACGCCCCTATATCCTGCGTGTCCTGGGCATTGGCCCACTCTCCCTTGGCAAACACAGAACACTGTTCCGTCTCAGGGATTGCTTAACCAGAGAAACAGAAGCATTTATGGTACTGTAAATACTATAGTATATGTGTTGCCAATTACATTGTAAAGTTGTAACTATTTATAATTCTGGTTCTAATT
Organism: Acinonyx jubatus; assembly: GCF_027475565.1. Taxonomy (NCBI): domain Eukaryota; kingdom Metazoa; phylum Chordata; class Mammalia; order Carnivora; family Felidae; genus Acinonyx; species Acinonyx jubatus. The sequence goes on along the minus strand of NC_069381.1, from coordinate 35,030,632 downwards.
TGATGGGTACTTGAAGTAGCTGTGGGTGGGAAGATAGGCTTGTTTTCTGAGGAGACTCACAACCATTTCTCAGGTTTCCCTTGCAGAGTATATACTGTTTGCAGAGGAAGAGTAGGGGTGGCAGGGAGAACAACGGCCAGTTATAATAAATCCCAGGTCCAGTCTATGCAGAAACCCAGCCTGCAGACACCGGTCATCTATAGCCCAGTAGTGGGAGAGGGGCAGGGCCAGGACTGGACTTAGACTCTTGCCTCATGAAGCCATGAGAACAGTGAAGCTCTTGCTCCTGCTACACACAGGTTCTCTAGGAGCCTGTTGAGCTCCTGAGAAACAAGTTCAAGGGGAGAGTGAAGGTCTGGGAGGCCACTGAGCTCATACTCATATTTATCTACTCTGGTCATCTTTGTGTTAGAGAGTATCTGGTTTTATCTCTAGTTATGTATGCGTGTGTATGTATCTGTATGGCTAAGTACATGTATCTGTGTGTGTAGATAGATCTGTGCATACCTGTCTGTGCATATATATTTATGTGTATGTCAGTTGTGTGTGTACATGTGAGTACATATCTGTGTGCTGGACTGTAGATTTCTGTGTGAGGGTATACACATTTGTCAACATGTAAGAATACATACCTGTGTGTTCATGTTTGTCAGTGCACATTTAGTGGGGGGTGCATACACAGATGCATGTGTAAAAACATGTTTGTATGCTTGCTCTCCATTGGTGTGTCTTTATACGTGTACCTATGTGTATTTTGACATGCAAGTATGTCTGTGAATTTGTTGGAGGATCTGCATGAATGTGTTCCTTTTCTTTTTGCCAGATCTCTCTTCCCCATTCCTCGTCACCTCTCCCACCAGCTAAACACGTTCCCCATCTCTTTGCCTCCCTTACTCACCATTCTCTCACCAAACAAGCTTCTAAGCACTAGTCTCCTTCTACCCCAAGAGGGGCTCCTTTAGCTCCAGTTCTCTTCTTGCCCTATACTTGCTTTCTTCCCTTGCCTTTCTACCTCAAGCTTCCTCTGCCTGCCCATTGGTCACTGTTTTGGAGGCTGGGGCTGGAATGCATTTGGCCTTTCCCTTTCTGAGTAGTTTCTACCCCTAGTGGGCAATGCCTGTCTTAGCCCTAGCTGACATCCACAGTGTACCATGTTCCTACTACCTTCCTGACCCCTGTGCTCAGCCTGGAATTGTTATAGGAGGTAGCGAGGGCTTTCAGAAGAGTCATTTGGATGCCAGTGTCTTGGTGTTTACTGTTTCACGTTTTAGTTCCCGAGTTGGGGGTGGGGGGATGATAGGAAAGGGGTGGTATAGGTAGAATGTGAACTAAGGACCTGTCTGCTTTATGTTCTTCTTTGACAAACTGTGTCTCTTTTTTCTCCACACTAACCAGTAAGTTGTTTTCACTGTTTGTGGCTACTTAAGTCTTACTGTCCAGCCATGGGCCCCTACAACCTCTCAGCCCCAATAGGTTGGTTTCAAAAAAGACACTCCCATTTCTGTATCACGTATCACGATTGCCGTTTTTTTTAGCAAGTGTGTGAACTCACAGTGCTTTTCTATGAATAAATCATGGATCACAGAAAATATCATTTTTCTAAAATCAGAAATTGTGTTCTCTCAATAAATGGGCCCTTTTCTCTCTTCTGCATTGCCCCTGGCTGGGACAAGGAATTGGTTGTGCAGTGGGTTCCTAGTAGTTTAAGGTGAGGGAGAATGACAAATGAAGAGTTTCCTGCCATACCACACCCCTCTCCAGTGTCCACAGGTACCTCAGACCTTGTCCCATGAGGTAGGTACCACCATGATGGGTAGAAACACCAAGGTCCTGGGGCGCCTGGGTAGCTCAGTCGGTTAAGCGTCCGACTTCGGCTCAGGTCACGATTTTGCGGTCCGTGAGTTCGAACCCCGCGTCGGGCTCTGTGCTGACTGCTCAGAGCCTGGAGCCTGCTTCCGATTCTGTGTCTCCCTCTCTCTCTGACCCTCCCCCGTTCATGCTCTGTCTCTCTCTGTCTCAAAAATAAATAAACATTAAAAAATAAATAAATAAATAAATAAAAAAGAAACACCAAGGTCCTGAGAAAATTAGACTGTATGCTCAGAAAAGAATGCAGAGCAACCCTGAGCACCGTAGGGCCTTTTGGCCTCAGAGGCCTTCTCACCTTAAAGATGCAAGTCTAAATCTTTAATCCTAAGCATCCTAGTTTTGAGTCTTTGTCCTCCCCCATATTTTGGTGTCAAAGCTGAAGGCCTCTCAGTTTCTCCCTGCTTACCTAAATTCCATCTTCCTCAACAGGCCTCTCTGAAATATTCTAGCCAATTTTATGCTCCTCTCTGATATACACTCCCCTCCCTTTCAGACACAAATCCCTATAAATCTGGCTGTGTATGCTGTGGGACTCCATTTCTCTGCAAATGTCACAGCTTCAGCTGCCAGGAAGCTTTACCCAACCCCATTTAGCTTTCATGCTTGGAGAGCTGAGAGCATGATGGTGGTGAGAGCGCTGACATTAAGTCCTACAGTACATATTCACTGACATCTAAGCTCCTATGACTTGTGGAGAGGATGCAGAAAGGGGCATCCAGGAAGGAGCAGAGGCTAAGAAGGAACTGAGGATAAGGGCAAAGATCTTTCACAAATGAAAGTACACGCTAGACTCCAACTCTGAACTTTTATTCTCCTGGAAACAATCAATCATCTTTGTTAGTGGCAGTTGAGGGAAAACATGTATGCTCAGTTCTGTCGAAGCAGACGTGAGTATCTGTGCACGGCATCCACAAAGGCCCCCACATGTTCTGGGTCCATGTCAGGGTAAAGTCCATGGCCCAGGTTGGCAATGTAGCGCTGTGGCCCAAAGTCATTCAGCATCTGCTGCACCAGCCGTCCAATCTCCTCCTGGGGGACCAACAGGGCACTGGCTACAGGGGGGCCAGCAAACCCTACACTCACTATACATAATAGTGACACATACACATGTAGACA